>NW_022196905.1:150271735-150303876 GCF_008632895.1 Mastomys coucha | reverse complement strand
CCCCCCCCCCCGGCATCTGGTTATCTCTAGTGCTGCCTGCCCTTGTTAAATCTGACTGGAACCAGTCCTTTCTGTAATCCTGGTTGTGTCAGAACTCCTCAGAGTCAAGCTGTCTCTGGGATCCTGTAATTCTGGGATCCTGTGACCCTGGGCTTGTTAGAGCACTTGGGAGTGCAGCAGCTTCCTCTGGGTGTTGTGGGACTGGCTGCAGAGGTTGTACCCAAGGTCTGCTCAGAACACCAGCCCAGAGAGACTGTAAGGAACTCAAGCCACTCTGCTGGTAGTGTTCCTGTGTGCCTGGTCCTGCTGGTCCCAGTTACTCTTGGTGTTAGGACAGATGTTGGGTCCTCCTCATCTCTGATCCTGAGAGTGTCAGAGTGCCTGGGAGTGGAGGTTCCTCTGGGCTGGTGTCCTCTCAGGACACCAGTCCAGAGAGAGTGGGCCCCATCCACCTCCTAAGTCAACAACATAAGCATCAAATTTTCTAATTTGTGATTTCCATCTTATTTTACTTTTCTGTAACTAGATTATTACAGGAGTATCACTTCTGTATTCTAAAAAAATATTTGACATATATACTTACTTATCAAAGTAAGTGTACTGGCTAGTTTTGTGTGTCAACTTAACACAGGCCGGAGTTATCACAGAAGGGAGCTTCAGTTGGGGAAGTGCCTCCATGAGGTCCAGCTGTGGGGCATTTTCTCAATTAGTGATCAAAGTGGTAGGGCCCCTTGTGGGTGGTGCCATCCCTGGGCTGGAGGTCTTGGGCTCTATAAGAGAGCAGGCTGAGCAAGCCAGGAGAAGCAAGCCAGTAAAGAACATCCCTCCATGGCCTCTGCATCAGCTCTTGCTTCCTGACCTGCTTGAGTTCCAGTCCTGACTTCCCTTGTGATGAACAGCAATGTGGAAGTAAGACAAATAAACCCTTTTCTCCCCAACTTGTTTCTTGGTCATGATGTTTGTGCAGGAATAGAAACCCTGACTAAGACAGTAAGCAAGGGTAAGCAAGGGACTTATTCATTACACTTTTATATGAATATGTATTTTTATATCACATTTAGGTGCACATCAAACCCCTTAAATATCACACATAAGTATAATTTCTGTATAATCATTTGTTGCTAAGAATGGAAAGGAGCACAATGCTCACACATTTCCCAAATTGCCAGTTTTAATAATCTATAAACCAAATCAGAGCTTCTTTGTTTATTAGCCCTAATACTAGTGACAATATTTTAATTAAATCTGCATTTTCATGATAAAAGAATGGCTTTGAAGGAAAAGTCCCTTATCCATCAAGCCTTGCATTTCTAATGTCTTTAATCCTGATGAGATTGCTCAGTAGAAGTCAAACCATTTCTATTTCTGTTGTGAACTACAATTTAAATTGATTATAGTATTTAACCTGGAAAGAAATAGATGATGGAAATTCCTACTCACGTTATAAGCAAGACAACACAACATAGTATTTATCTTTAGCAACATGAGGCTAGAAAGAATATCCACATAGTATCTGTCTTAGGGTTTTACTGATGTGAACAGGCACCATAACCAATGCAATTCTTATAAAGGAGAACATTTAATCGGGTCTGACTTACAGGTTTAGAAGTTCAGTCCAGCATCATCAAGGCAAGAGCATAACAGCATCTAAGCAGGAATAGTGCAGGAGAAGCTGAGAGTTCTACATCTTCATCTGAAGTCTGCTAGGAGAATACTAAATTCCAGGCAGATAAGACAAGAGTATTAAAGACCACAACCACAGTGACACACCTAGTTCAACAAGGCCATACCTTCTAATAGTGCCATTCCCTGGGCTAAGCATATACAAATCATCACAGCATCACAATTTATTGCCTCATGCATACATATCAAAGAATAATACATATATTATACTCTTGCAGTCACTATAGCAAGTTACCAATGATAGCGTAGATAGTCTTGATAATGCTAATATTAATGACTTCTAACATTTTACTCAAAATTCTGCTACACCATAAATTACATTTTTAAATATCACTTTTGTAATCATGATATTTCTTTATCAACTAAATGAGTGTCTCAGCCCTTTTCACATGGTGCCCACACATGACCAATTTTAGTATTATGAAATATTCTGATATTATGTATGATATTCTTCTCAGAGAAGGAAGAAAGAACAAACAATAAATGTTCTTTATATTAATATTTTATATGCACTATTGAGATAATCTTAAACACGCACAGCAAGAAAATAATTCAAATTTTCTGACTTTATTATAATGACTGTCAAAATATATAAACTGAAATATAATTATATTTTTTTAAAATAAAACTTTACTTAAGCCTTGTAAAATAACGCATTTGAATGTACTGGATGTTTTCATATTGTCTCCTTATACGTTTGGGGAACTCCAGATTTTCAAGGAATATTAAAATGGAAATTTATTTAAATACAGTAACTTTTACAATTTTTAAAAATAGTTTCATTGTTGAGTGAATTGCCATTTAAAAATGTCTCCTTTAAATATGCATTACATTCATTTCTTCATAGTGCTCTTGCTCACCGAAGCCTATAATCTATTAAACCATCTTTGAGGTCACAACCAGACCTAGAACACTCTCTAACATTTAATTCCTTACACTTATCTCAAAGTTAAACCCATAGTAAAGTGATTTTAGTTTTAATCAGCAACTAAAGATCTGTGGCCTCACAGATATTATGTGGCATCAGAGTTAAAGTTTAATTACTTCCTTCAACAGGAAAAACCTGTTAGTTCTATTATTTTACAGCTTGATTCTTCACAAACCATTAAATTTCTTATATAAATTATCTAAAATAGCATCAAGTTTATAAGTAAATGTATAAAGAAATCCAAATACATACCTTTATTCTGACAAATTGGCTACTACCTATCATACTACACAGAAGAGTTCCACTGACCTAAACCCTCAGTGGATACCTTATCACAGTCTACTGATAATCACTGAAATTATGATTCTGTAAATATATCTTCTGGAATAGCTAAATACATGCTGTATTGAACATATTGAACATTGTTAGATTTAGGTCCCAATTCTATGCATTTAAGTTTCTTCTAGTCTTTCCAAATACTAAAATTCAATTATATTGGAATTGACTAACAGACCATTACCCATGTCTGCTCCAGTTCATTTAACCAATTACCTACAGATTGGCATCTTTCTTATCTCAGCATTTGACAATAATAAATAAAGCTACTGTAACCATCCCTGCAGGGTTTTATGTTCATTGACATCATTTTCATTTTCCTTAAGTAAATACTCGTAATGCATGTGACTACTGAATTCTATGATAAAAATATAATTAGTTTAAAAAAACCAACATACTTGTTCCTTTTTTAAAACAGATGCACTTCCTTTTCCCAACAGCAATACCTATCAGTCCATGGTGTTCTGCTTTTGGTATGAAACCTAGAGTTTGTTAAATGAGTCATGGTGAGGTATGCATGTAATCTTGCCACTGAATGAGTACAAATATATGATTCAGAATTTCAGGCTCATAGTGGACTATAAAGTGTGTTAGAGGCAAGCATGGGTTGTCCAAGACACTGTTGAAAACATCTCAAACAATAACAGCAACAAAATGATCCATTCAGAGTCCATGAATTTAGAATTTAAAAGACATTGGATGAGAGTTCATTGTTTTAATTTTTATTCCTCTAATGCCTTCAAATTAATGCTCCTTTGGTAGGGTTGCTGAAATCCTCATCAAGCTCTACTTAATTTCCTAGATCTGATTAGAGCTCACATACAAACAGAACTGGCCCAGAAACACTTTGTTCATAGATAATTTGTGCATACAAGTAGGCCAAAGCACTCACATTATATATAAATAGTCACATGACCCATAGAAGACCAAGATCCAGCAAGAGCAGTTATTCCCAAGACTCAGGACAATGCTTCTTTGTGCAAAGATTTTCTTTTCTGTCCACATCTTACCTTCAGGTATGAGAGGAACTCTGAAAGCAATTCAGTAAATGCCTGAAACCCTGGGGCAACTGGGCTGAAAACATAAATCAAAGAAGAACATTATTTTCTATATTCTATATAGGATACTGACAAAGCCTGGAATCTTGGAAATGATTATTCCCTATCTCAGGATGCTGGACTCTCAACATATTCTATCATTTAAAGATTATGTGCAGGTTTCATATGTGGTAATGCTTTCATCTATACAGTAAATAACATTAAGTTTTTTAAGTATAGTCATGAAAAGAAACCCTGCTCTGGTCTCATAATTGATACAAAGAAGATATATTCTGTACTTTTTCATAAGTTTTCAACCAAGCTGAGGAAGTCTCAATGAATTTCCAGTCTATTGAGTATATATTCCATGAATGGTTGTTGGGGTTTATCAAATTTAATATATTCATAAACTCATGATTTCTCTTTGACATATAGTTGCACCAAGTTTCATTGATTGATTTCAAATGTCAAGCCATCCTGAGTGTCTAAAATATATCTTCTCAGATGGTGGTATTTAATCTATTTGTTAAATTTCATTAACAATACTTGGTGAGTACTTTCCAATCTATAGGAAAAACTTAAAAAAAAATCCTAATGAAAATTGCAGAATAAATGGATAACAATGGCAGAGAGCTTTAAAAGCTAAGAGCAAGAAAGCAATGCCAGATATTGAAAACACTGTGATGCAAATACAGAATGCTCTGATGGGCTCATCAGCCAAGGAGATCATCAAAGACGCTCAGGATATGTCAATAGTAATTTTCATTTTGTGGTCTGATGATTCTAACATCTGCATGATGTCTGAGGCTGGAGCTGAAGCTTGTTCTGTTTCAATAGACAAGATGTTTTTCTTTATGAATCAGACTGCTTGTCATTTTATATGAGAAGTTACTAGAGGATAACCATTGAAAGAATCAAGGTCTAAGTAGAAGGTTTATGCAAATCTGGCTAGAATTTAGATCCAACTTATGTTTTGTTTTAGCTGTCTCTTCAAGAAGTTTCAATTTTCTCTCCTGAGCCTTTATCTAATAACTAGCTCATACTTTCTTAGAAACCATTCTTTGGAAATCGTTTCAGCTGTGATTCATGAAGCACTGTAACTTGTATGATTGAGAAATGGAGAGAAGAGGCATTCTGTAATTTTATTAGTAAGTACTAGTCTAGAAGGTTGCATGGGAACTTGGGCTGGGGCCTTCGACTATTTCTCTGGCTTTCTATATGAATAAAGATTATGTGTGTATGTTGCTTTTGGTAGGCCAGAAAAGCAGAGCTTCATATCAGAGAATATGATAGGAAATCTTCAATTGTAACTTTTCCTACTCATTGCTCAAAAACACATCTGGGATGATTCTTGGCTCATAATTATGACAATGTTTTATATTTCCTGGTTAATGCTAAACCAATCCATAATTTTCACTAAGATTCAGTCATTAACAATGTCTCACTCTCAGGTTATGCCACACTCAGCTCAATGTAATATTCCACAGTCCTTTCAGTGTTTCTAACAGCCTGTGACCCCATCAATGCTGTCCTATACAGGAGTCCTTGATTATTAACCCCTAGATTTAGTTTTCTTTCCAGAGGAAAGATTTCTAGAGGAGGAAGCATTTGTCTCTGGCAACTCTGAGTGACTCAGATTTCCTTTTGTTTCATTCTTCAATATTGCTGTCTTAACAGGTATTTTGAAGATTGAGGCCAGTCTTTCTACAGCATCTTCCCCAATTTAGTACTGACAGATGATGTTTCATGCGTGGGTCTGCTACCACTTTCTGGCCTGAATTCTATGTAAAGATGTTGATTTTTCTCATGTTATCCAGCCAATCTGGAAGTTGCTGATGTCTGCCTTGGTGATGTTCATTTTGATCAACAATGAAAGAGTCAATTGATTTCCATTGAACTAATTATTTTTCTAGATTGCATGTATGTAAATGTCATCAGTGCATTATCTACATTTAGAAATGACAAATGGATATTTCCCAATGGAACTTTACTATTTTTATTGAAAACAATGCCCTACCAACCAAGGTGGATATTTACATACATCTACGGAAGAAGTCTTTCTTCACCTTTGGTAAGTACAGGTCTTAAACATTACTATGTTCTTAATGTTGATGCCCAAATTGTTCTGTATTTCAACAGAGAACCTACTTCACCTTTGTTGTTGGTGCTATTTGCTTTCATTGACAGAGAGCTAAAATTTGTGCCATCCAAATTTAGTCTTAAACCTCGATATTTATTCATGTGATAAAATAATTTTCAAAGGCTTCAATGCAGTGTTTGTAATTAGACTAGACATATGTGCTTTCTTCACTAATATCACTTCTTCAAGTTCCCTTCACAGTTCCTGCTAGTTATTAAATAGATATAGAGTGCAACATTGTATTAGTTTCTGGTGTTTACTATAATTTTCCAGAAACTGAGTATCTTAATACATTCATGGAATATTTCAATGAGGAGCAGTAGGATTATAAAGTCATAAGAACAGGGAGTTGGCTGTAAGTTTGTACCTTCTAGGACAGTCAGAATCAACACTCATAAATTTTCACTTACATGACAATCCAAATATGAGCTGAACAAAGATAAAACCAGCAAACATTCCAAAATGGACAGAAAGAAGCCCATGAGGCCTAAATGCTACACAAAAATCTATAGGTAACTGAAGGAAATTATGAGTTGGAGAGGAGGTCTTCTCTATGGAATAGCATCTCAATTGGTTGCCCAGTGTTAAATTATCAATACTGAAAACATGCACACCAGTAACATTATACATACTAGACAGGTTATATTTAGGAATGTTTCTGTCTCTGTGTCTGTGCCTGTCCCTGTATCTGTCTGTGTGTTTATCTGTATTTGTATCATCTCTATATGATGAATATGTACATATATTCACATATTCATTGGGTACAAATACAAAAACATATGTACATACATATATACATGTAATAATTATGAAAAAGAGAGGGCTTGGATATGAAAGAGAGTGTAGAGTGGTACATAGGTGAACTTGAAAGGAAATGGGGATAAATACAATTACATTATAGTTTTAAAAATAAAAATAAATATGCCAAACTCCAGGAACAAACAGGGACATTAATCTCTAGAAATAAAATGCTGGGGTGTGCTGTTTTTTCTTGTTGCTTCTGTAATTTTCATCATCTCTTTAACTGAACTTCTTTCTTTTTAAAGTCTAATGCCTAATCCCTTTCTCTACCAAATGTTCTCTCTCTCAGTGCCAGCTGCATGGATGCCACCTTTCATGATAGAAGAAAAGATGACTTACAGAGTGTTTATCACAATCACTTCCTTGTTATATAGTGATATCCAGTTGCTATTCATATTAGGTCCCAAGGTTTAAAAATTGAGTATGTACAGAGCATTTTTCAACCTGTAATTATAATTCTAATCTCACATTGAGATTTCAGAATCCTAATTCAATATGACCCAGAATATCCTTCATGTTCTTTCATGATTTGTAGGTGAAAGCTGAAAAGTTCCTCTAAGTATTTTTTATAGATATCAGATGTTAATAGCTCAGATGAGTGAAGACAAATTTAAATAAATTTAAACTCAGATGTCAAGAATGTGTATGGAATTTTCAGTATGACTTCACATTGAAAGACACTGGCTCAGATATGGTGGGCAAGAATAAGGGATCTCAGCAAGGATAGGGGATCATAGATCATTGCTGTAGAAACAGCTGTCTGTCTGTACAGGAAGAACTCATTTTACTCTATAATGCTCTGAATATTGAGATTCCTGGAAGCAATGCTGAGTGAAGCCTTCTTAAGAATACAAACAGAACATACCCTAATTATATCAAATAAATATCACTGGTAGAAATGACATATAGATGTAGAGATTGTTAGCTAAGCAGAGAAAGCATGTGCAATCTTGAAACCCATCCCTGCTGTTTGCTGGTATAGCAGCACATATGGTGCTGGGTGTTCAAGCACCACAGCATAAGGTGGTAGTGCATGCCCCAGGGCATTCTCCACAGATTCAAAAGGCAAAGTATGGCAACAACAGAAAGAATTCTTTTCTTTTATGTAGGAGCCAGACCAATGTACAGTAAATAATTTCCTATGGAGTTTTGTAGATACGACATATTTTTAGGACTCTATTTTATGGAGTTCAGGATGTATAAAACTAATGGGAAAATGTAAAACAAATTTCTCGTTCACTTTGAGATATTTATAGCATACACTCTTGAAGACTAGCATGTTTTTGGCACTAAATTTTGCTATCATATAGAGAACAAAGAGAAGGTGCTGGCTGATGCTAAAAAACATGCAAAGTATGTGAATAAGTAATTTCTTTAACTCGTGGGTCAAAATAGAAATGAAAGATGGTAATATTAATTTTTACAACAATTTAGTGCTATCATCATACGTTAATATATGCAGACCTTTTGGAAAGGCAGCCTTCAGACTTTTCTTTAGCAAGTGCTGATAAATCCACAAGTAAATTATGCTAATGTTTTAATGTTATTCTCATGTTTTGTATAAATTTTAAGTTTTACAGAAAATGAAAAATGTATAACTCCTGCTTAGGTCATTTGCAAGGTAAGATGTTTGAAAACACTGTATGTTAACTTTTGATACCATTTATTATTTTGTTTATCAAATTAACAACCTTTATGTGAAATTACATACTGGATATCTTTCAGAAAACCTAACAAATCATAAGGTAGCCTTTTCATGGAAATGTACCTCGATTATGTGGCCTCACTATTCTCATTATCAATTTCAAATGAAACAAAGTATGAATACATTATCATGAGCATTTTATTACAGTTGATTAATGCATTTCCTCACATTCCTTGTTTCTCACAGAAATGTGTCTGTGCACCCTGTGTGTGTGTTTGAAGGTGAAATGTGATCTTTATAATGAGAATTAACAGATTTAAATCAGAAGTGCCTTTTAGATTTTCAAATTACATCCTGGGAAGCATTAATTTTTATGAGGTTTAGTATTGGATGAGAATCTCACTTTGCCTATAATTCCATATAAATCTCTTATGAGAAGTCAACATTAAATAATATAGATGATTATTTATGAAAAGATAAAATGACAAGAAAATAATCCAACATAATTCACTGCACTCTAAATTATAAACTTAGCTTTTTAATACAATTAACTGAAGCCCAACCAAGTTAAATGATATAATTTACAATATAATCCTAAAAGTCTATACAAAGAATAATGATATGTACTGTAATGCAGTCATGAATGTGAATGTTGTTAATAATCAATAAAGATATATCCTTTTCATTTTATATTCAGGCAAAGTAGATACAGAAATAGTAAACAGATCATTTTCATATAAAAACAAAAAATAAATCAAAAAGATAGAATTTAATTCAAAATGTTAGAATAACCATCTAAATCTAGGGTATAAACACTCAGTTTTTAAACTTCACAAAAATGCCTTCACATCCTTACTCCTTAGGGTTCTAGCAGGTTTGGGACAAAACTCAGATGTCTCCTTTATCTTTCTTGTGAATAAAGTCCATGCAGAAGCCACGTAAGACAGGAACAATATTGTAAACATTGAGAATAAGCTGAGCTACATGATCTTTTGTAAGTCACAATAATTCAGTGTTCTTAATATTTTTAAATATAATTTACACTTATTAGTGAGTATACCTCAAGCCACACTACATATCTCTTCCATTAAGGAGCTCTGGCTGTGTATTCCATAATCTCTTGTCAGCAGCACTATAATTTACTAATTTCTATGCTTTTTAAAATTCAACCAAGGCTACTTCATAACCTAGTATCACCTGTGGATAATGCCCAAAGTCAGTAGAGATGGCGCAAATAAAGTCAATCAATAGTAAAGCAGTGTTAGAAAATTTAAAGAGATATGATGTCTGCTGAATTACTCTTTGGCTAAGAGTCATAGTACTCAACTACATTGGAGATTTCATTTACATCCTCCCCACAGGCCTGTGTGAACGAAGTTTTTAAATTCTGTATAATTTGTGAAGCATTTTTATGGTTTTGTTTGCTCAACAATAAGTTGGGCCTCAAGAAATACAGCTGGGCTAAGCATGTAATGTCCATAAGTATGGTTTCTTATTTATTTTCCATTTTATCAATTAGATATTACTCCTTTTCCCTATTGTGATGGGTTTGCGGAGAGACAGAGACTATGTGGTTATGAAAAGCTCAAACTGTTTCTTGGTGAGCCCACGCTCTATGGAAGAAGAATGGTGCCCTGTGTATTTAGAATTTTAAGATGGCCCAAAGAAAAATTGTTTAATAAGTTTTATAAAATGAATGCCTCTTATGGAACTTTATTAAGAACAAACTGTAAAGGTCTAGGGGATGGCTCGGCAATTAAAGGTACCAGCTGACAAGTCTGAGGACCTAAATTTGATCCCTGGGACTCACATAGTAGCATTTCAGTTCTGTAATTGCCTGTTTGTATCTCTAGTAGCATCAGTGGAAAGACCTGCTCCAGTTCCACACTGACAATGACAGTCCTCAGAGCCCAATTGCCTTGCAAGACTCTTGTACTGCAAAGAACTGGGATGGCAGAGAGTTACATTCAGCTCACAAGAAGTATTATGAATGGGAAAACTTCTAGGATTGTGAAAACAAGAAATTGTACTTTTTGTGGACATTTTTTTCCTGACTACAGGTGTTCACACCATATGAAAAGCAGCATCAAGTGTACAGTGGTCAGATTATCTACTCAAATTGTAATTCAATACATAATATCTTCATACTTACCAGAAAGATCAACCCAATTGTTCTGCTCCCCACAGGTCACCATAGCACCATATACAATTAACTGTCACAAAAATGCTTTATTTATTTTTTATTTTTACACTTTCAATTGAATATTGGACTTTAAGACATCTAAATTTCTGAAATTTTCTCAGGCTCCTCTGCAACCTAAAAATAAGCTTCTATTTTTGCTATTTGAATAAGATATCTTTGTAGGGAGATAAGAGGCACATTTACATTTGATACCACATAAATCATTGAACTACTTTATTAGAGAAACTGTTATGCTACCAATAGTACAATGATGCTTTCTTATTTCAAGCAATATAGAGAAAGAAAGAACAAAGGATATGCAAAAGTGTATGGCAAAACCACAAGCAAACAAATGTCAAAGAAACACGGCTTCTTGGAGTAAAATAAAGTCATGGACAGTATGTGTCAGATGAAACCAAACAATATTGGGTTGCAGTTCTTGAAATGGCCTTATATCTACTAAATATTTTACAAATGCTTATTTTTATGCATTTAGACTTATAGACAGGATAGACCTATAACAGGAATCTGAGGCTTAATTTGATGTTTTTGATAAATACTCTGGTGTTGAATAACTCAATTTTGTGCTCTATTTACTCCCCTCATGACAGAGGATAGATCACCCTTCCATACTTAATTTGCAAGCTCCTCATAATCTCACTAGCTGTAGCAGTGCTAGTCCTTCAGGGAAATAAGGACATAGAGTTTTAATAGCATTATCTGAATACTGGTGGAAGCTGGGTCTATTTGCCAGAAAAATGTGCTCATCATTGCTATTCTCTCTTTTTGCAATTAATGGAATTTTATTTTAATACACTAACCTCACTTCTTATTTTTCATGTATCATCCAAACTATTTCAGAAAACAGCATTACAATAGAGACATAAAAAATTCTCTCCATGTGTAAAAATAGACCTTGAATGAAACCATCAAAGCTTTAAGAAGTCATATTTTTTAGTATACCCTCAACATTCATTTAAGTTAGTAAAGGCAATTCTATGTTAGTGAGAAATATAAACTTTTCAGCAAAGGAAGTCCTATTAAAACAATATTGAATGACTCAGAATTTGATGTGGAAAGGTCCCAGGCACAGTGAGAAAGTGTAGAGTATACAACATGAAAATATGCTGGAGGATACACAGGGCTGGAATTCTTTCAAATGGCACCATTCTGCCATACTACTCTGTAGAAAAATGAAAAGAGAAACTAGATATTTAATAAAATTGTGAAAAAAGGCTACAGAGAAATATCAACATTTTTGATCAAACAGGAGATAGTTAATGAACAATACACATGGGATGATAATTTGTCTGAGTTGTATCTAAGCTTAGCAACTTTACACCTTGTTGACTTGTATTGCTTAGGATTTACAAATGGAGAGGATTGTAGCATCCACACTTTGGTGTGATCTTTCTTTTTGGGTTTCATATGGTTTGTGAGTTGTATCGTGGAAATTCTGAGCTTCTTTTTGGCCAATTTCTACTTATCAATGGGTACATACTATGTGTGATCCTTCATGACTGCGTTACCTCACTCAGGATATTTTCAAGTTCCTGCAAATTTTATGAAATCATTGTTTTTAATAGCTAAGTAATACTCCATAGTGTAAATGTACCACATTTTCTGTATCCATTTCTATGTTGAGGGGTATCTGGTTGTTTCCAGCTCTTGGCTAGTATAAATAAGGCTGCTATGAATAGTGGAGCATTTGTCTTTGTTATAGGTTAGCAACTTTTGGGTATATGCTCAGATGTGGTATAGCTGGGTCCTCAGGTAGAACTATTTCTGATTTTCTGAAGAACTTCCAGACTGATTTCCAGAGTAGTTGTATCAGCTAACAATCCCACCAGCAATGGAGGAGTGCTCCTCTTTCTCTACAACTTTGCCAGAATTTGCTGTCACCTGAGTTTTTGATCTTAGCCATTCTGACTGGTGTGAGGTAGAATCTGAGGGTTGTTTTGACTTGCATTTCCTTGATGGCTAAGGATCCTATCTTCTGACACTAAATCTAGACACTATTGCTGATACCAAGCAGTGCTTACTGACAGGAGTCTAGTATAGCTGTTCCCTGGGAGGCTCTGCTAGAGCTGGACCAATACAGATGTGGATGTACACAGCCAAACATTGGCCAGAGAATGGGGACTTCAATGGAGAAGTTAGGGCAAGAACTATAGGAGCTGAAGGGGTTTCCAACTTCATAGAATGAATAATAGCAACTAACCAGAACCCCTAGACATCCCAAGGACTAAACCACCAACCAAAGTACACAGGGGGTATCCATGGTTCCAGCTGAATATGTAGTAGAGGACTGCCTTATCTAGCATCACTGGGAGGGGGAAGCTTCTTGGTCCTGTGGCTTGATGACCCAGGATAGTGGAACTCTAGGGCCCTGAGAAAGGTGTGGTTGTTCATGTGTGGTAGCACCCTCATAGAGGGTATAGGGGGCTTATGGAGGGAAAACTGGGAGGAGGATAACATTTGAAATGTAAATAAATAAAATAACCAATAAAAATGAAAAACAAACAAAAAACAAATGGAGAGGAAAAGTAACCAACCCATATCTATCTGCCTTTGAATACCAGAAAACAGGTGATTCATTTTATGAATGCTCCCAACTGCATATAACTGTTGCTGTGTAAGGTGGGGTATCTGCATATGCGTATTTGAGAATATATATGCACCACTACATATATGCATGTGTACATACATATTGTTTCATTCTATTATAATGAAAAATATTTTAACACATAGAGAGCATCTCCAAGAAGCATGAAGAAACTTTACTTTCATCCATAATCCACATGTTCTAGCCCTTGCCAGAAACAATGAACATATTTAATTAATATATCTGGAATTTATTAGTCTCGTGTCTTTCTGCTTACTCATCTATGAACTAGGCATGCACACACAAACACACACACACACACATACACACACACAATTCAAGAAACAAACATGATCTATGGCAATACCACCATGAATGCTCCCGATCTCATCTGATCTCTGAAGCTAAGCTGGGTAGGGCCTGGTTAGCACTTGGATGGGAGACCTCCTGGAAATACCAGGTGCTGTAGGCTTTATAAAAAAAAAAAAAAAAAAAAAAAAAAAAAAAAAAAAAAAAAAAAAAGAAAGAAAGAAACAGACAAACATGCCTTTTTTTTCCTGGTTTTATATCCTATTTATATGAGGCTTGGTTCCTTTGTAAGGCTAATCTTGATATGGTATATTTCCAGATACTGTTCATATGTTTCTTTTGTGTGTCATATAGATGACTGATGACAAGACTCTTTCAAAGCAAATCTTCTGCATGAATCCCTCTCTGGCATTCTCTCCACCATCCCTTTGTTATTTTTGCTGTTCAACAACTCTGATAATCATCCATGTCATCTCTGATGATTATGAGATGGGGATGTTTACTGAAGAAACACAATATACCAAGCACTGCAGCAGCCAATAGATAATCTAGGTCATAATTCCAATGTGATAGGGACAAACTATCCGGCTTTGAAATAATCAATAAACAGTTCACAGCTACAGTTCTTTCAGTTGAAAATGATGTCATATGGTTTGTCAGGGATCCTTTTACACACAATGTTCAATGATTTTATGATCCCCATTTAACTACTGTTCTCAACTGCTACGTCAAGGTGAACATGTGAATTCTTTTAACTTGGTGCTTAAGCCACCATAACTGGTAGAAATATCCTCAGCTCTTTGGTTCTGTGCTGTGCATGAGCTTGTTGGCTATTGCAGTAGTCAGGAGACATGATGAAGGGAGTTGGTGAAAGGAGAAGAGCATGTATTTAAAATTTTAGGATGGTAATTTACATTTCACATGCACAATAATCTTCTACCAATTCTAATAAAATTATACAATCCTGTGGATAAATACTAGGTTTTTAAGATAATGTCTTGGCTGGGAAGCCCTGACCCTGCAGAACACTTCATGTTGGGGAGATATAGCATTTGTTGGAGACAATATTCAAGTAAAATTGAATTAAGTAAAATGGTAGGGATCATCAGCATGATAAATCAAATATAATCATATTAATTTAAACATAAATATTATTTTTTTCCAGAAAATGTAAAAGAACACTGATTGGAATAGTCCACTGAATGCTGGACATATAGCTATATTAAATGTAACTGGCTGGGCATGGTATCCATCCACGTGGATACTAAGTTTTCTTTCTTTTTTTTTTTAATTATTAGATGTTTTCTTTATTTACAATATCTCTTTTCCCAGGTTCCCCTCCAAAACACATGAAAAAAAAAACCTAAAACAATCCCCTGTTCCTTCTCCCCTCCCCCTGCTTACCATCCCACCCCCTCATGCTTACTGGCCCTGGCATTCCCCTACACTTGGACATAGAACCTTTACAGGGCCAAGGTCCTCTCAATATATAGGATTTTAAATTTATGCTACTTATTATCTGAGAATATGATTTAAATATAATTCTTCAATAAAAGAATTCCATAGACCTCTTTTATCTCTGAGAGAATAACAGGCTCCTGCCTCAGTTCCTGCAATTTATAATTTAATTGTTTAATGAAGCGCTCACATTACTCTCTCCCCTAAACCTAAACCTCTCTAATCTCTTTAAAAGGTTCATATCACTTTAAGCAACTTATTGAATTTTATTGTTTAATAAATATACAGCTGTATATTTATTAAACAAATACAATTGTTTAAGTATATGGATTGCCAACTTCATTTTTTGGTTTGTTTTTGTTTTTCAAGACAGGGTTTCTCTGTGTTGTCCTGACTGTCTTGGTACTCACTCTGTAGACCAGGCTGGCCTCGAACTCAGAAATCTACCTGCCTCTGCCTCCAAATAGCTGGGATTAAAGGCGTGCGCTACCACCACCTGGCTGCCCACTTCATTTTTAGTATTAAATCATTTATAAATAATTTAAATTGAGCCAAGTCTCATAAGTTTTGAAATCTTTAATCTCTACCCTCTTCAAACTTGTTTGTAACAAAGCTAATTGATCTATGCAAAAATACAAACTGGATATAGATGACTTTTCCCACCATGTCTTCATGATATCATGAAAGCACTTCATATATTCATTTTGGTGAACATTCTCTGTCTTGTTTGACAACAATGTCACTTTGCAATAAGGGTTTGATTTTGGATGTAACAAATAGCTGTGTTACTAAGAACAAAGAAAGAAAGAAAGTAAAAGTAGAAAAGAAAAACAAGTCAGCATGCCAGAGTACACTAGATGGTTTAAGGATATCTCCAGTATTTCCTAGTCTCCTACCAGCTTAGAAACAGAGCTTGTCTAAACTCGCCAAAGGCAGCTTTCCATAGGTTTTCAGTTCACACATCCAGTCTCTGAGCACTTCCCTCCACAGTGCAGCTGTGGTCAGAAGTGCTCCAATTGTTCACAGAGGAGGGAAAGAAAGGACCATCTGGTCCCAACCTGGAGCAGACTCTGGGGAGCAGCCTGCTATTCCTGAATTTCCACTCCGTCACTTTGATGCATGAAGCCTAAAAACCCACGTTGACATTCTTTAATTTTTGTGAATTATTGTGAAAGAAAACAAGGGATTTTTCAATATTCTATAGCCCTAATATTTACTTTATTTTCATGTGTTATGATCTAAAGAGTATTCCACAATATAAATCAAGATTTTAAAAAAGAATAAAAAGGGACTCGCTAAACCTTATATTACCTCTGTCAACAATATTTTTGTATATTTATTAAATGAAATTGATGAGAGGAGTATTAATAAATTTTAACATGTATGCACATGAATTTACTTTTTCTTGTTTAGAGATTATGTTGCTTGACTCATTTAGATCTAATCAAGCTGAGTAATCATGGTGATAAAGAAATATGCAGATAAATCTCTAAAAGAGAATAAAGCTGAGGCTGGGTAAATATAAGGCTTGTTCCTGAATAAAAACAATGAAGTAGACTGGCACAAACATGAAAGTTAACCTTTTATCAGAACTCCTAAAAATGTATAACAAGTTACAAAAAACACTAATAAAAGCATATTCAAATTGGTTACATCAGAAAAAATAATATGGCATTATGAAACAGACATACTTCAACCATATTTATATTAACCATATTAATTTATAGGAGACAAGATAACAATCCCTACATATGCAGAGAAAATGTCTCATAACGATGGAACCCACTTCTGGTTAGAATTTCACATACCACTTATGATTAAGTCCATAGGAAACAGCTCATGTGATAATAGGATCATAGTCAAATACTGAGGGTTTCATTCTGGGGACCTGTGGCTCCCAATAGCTTTGATGCCACCACAGACCTATGATAGTAGTCTCCTGACAAATGACCTAGTCACACTATTATTTTAATCACCATTTGCATGGATTGGTCTGTGGTTTATTTTTACTGTGCTTGCACACAGTTCTCAGGTAGCCTGCCTGAAATATATCCCAGTAGATAGGGCTATATCTGCAAATTCTTACCATCCCCCAAATTGTTTTGCATCTACTATATGGATGACATTGTCGTTGAAGGCTTAAGAAATGTGAAGGTATGGGGACATTTTTTAAAAAATAACCATGGAACTGTTGCTCAGGATTTTGGGGTAGAAGAGGGTTCTGGGAATGTTCTTCCATGAAGAAATTCTTCCTGTGAAATTATGTACAAGCTCCTTTCAGAAAGGATCTCACACTTCTCTCCGCTTGCTCTGTATTCCAAGTGACAAGGACCAACAAGCTAAACTTGTCTGAGCTCATGAGAAGTGTGGAGTTTGACAAGGCTCTAGACATTAATTTTTTTCAAATGTAATTCTAGTAACATGTTTGCTCCTTTTAAGTTTCAATTATTTTCTGAGCAATAGTTTCAACAGAGGTCTAAGGAACATGCTTAGGTCAAGACATAATGTTGCATAGTAATTTTCACAATATAGTTATAGTAAATTATGTTGACAATCCGTTTCAATGTTTGTCTGTGAGAGGAGGCAGACATGAACCTGTTTGTAAAGATAGAGTAGAAATCATTTCCTTCTACCCTCCATTCCAATTTTTGTTTATCTGGGAGAAAAAAAAAACAGTAATTTGTTTCCAAGGATTTCTTAGTTAGGATACTTTCCACTTGAGTAGAAAACACAGCCCATTTACTGGACTTGAATTCAAAACATAAAGCACACGTTTTGTCCTAAACACTGTCACAGAAACTATAGTGGTAATGTACTACCTAATACTCAAATATGTAATAGCAAAATTCCTGGAATAAGTTAAGTTAAAAGAACAATAAAACCTCTTACAAAAGAACAAATGAAAATAACAAAGGTGAAAATGAAAGTAGAAATATATTCCTTTACTTCTTTTCAAGATGAGTTCCTTTTTATGCAAATATGCACATCCTTCTCTTTCTTGCTTCTTGAATCATGTAAGCCTTGAAGATGGTGGGAAAAGGGACAGATTTTGAATAAAGATTTAATGACATTTTTTCCAGCAAGCCTATTATCACAGGCAAAATTACATTTATCTTTTGGTGCAGGGAGCTGAGAAGAAAATCCAATGAACTCTGAATATGTTTATATGCATCTCACCTTACAGCATGCACATTTATCAAGGGCATGTTAATTAAACAGAGGGAGTCTCAGGACCTATATTGTGTTATCATAATATATTTCACTGTATCTGTTATTTTTGTTATGACATCTTAATTTTGGTCATCTCCATTTTTCACTATTATAATGACTTGCTTGGATGTAAGTATTCATGTTGCTATAAGATTTAAAGGGAATTGGTAATTCTGGTAGATCCAGCCATCAACATGATGTAAATGATTGTCCATTTTCTTTTATTTTATTTACTGTTATAAGGAAGCATGCTCATATCAAATAAGTAGACATTCACAGATTACTAAAGAACAATTCTCAAGAGACCACTTTATTTGTGTCATTAAGTTGTGCCATTGATCACCTTCTGTTGCGTAATGGTTTTGAACCAATTGTAACGAAGTGAGATCTAGTACTGAAAGTGGAGGAGCCTTGCTTGATAGTTTTCTTTATGTTTTCTCTATGACAGATAACCATAGCCTGTAGAAAAATGTAGGCATCTGCCTCTTATTGGTTGTCACCAGTAGCCGTCATTCATCATTTTCATGTCTCAAAACACAATTGTGTTTTATTCTAAAAGAATTGTTTTTACCCAGTGTGAAAGTCTGCATGTTACTGGGAAGCTGCACCTTATACATCTTATCCCTTAAAATTGAAAAGGAGATGTGTGTTCATGTGCTCCTGTTAGTATATGTGTGATTATGGAAAAGCTGTTTCTTAAAGTCCCAGAAGATTTACAATATTACATGTCAAGGTTGTTACCTGTGTCTTGGGCAAAGGTCTTCATGACAGTTAATCCCCAAAGCAAATTAAAAGAAAGTTAGGGCTTGATAGCCAATCCCAGTCTTTAGCACTAATTCAAACTAATCAAGATATCTTGGACAATTAAAGGAGCCTTCTAGCCTCTCTTTAGTGGTTTCTCTGAGTTCAATTTTCATGTTTCCAATGTCAACTCTTCCTTCTTCACTTCCAGAAAGATGAGCATCCTCATGGCTATTTCACATTACAGAAAGGAGATTTTCATCAAACATATGAATCCCATGAACAATACAATGTAATAAAACAATTGTGCACAATCTTTCTTACTGTTAGGGAGGCATTGTGGAATCAAAATGAATAATTCTATAGAGTAGAGGCTTCAGAAAATATGGTCTCTAAGTTCTCATTCCCAGTTCATAATTACTGCAGGAATAGGCAGAATAGGTCATCAGGACTCTTGAGTTTGAAGCGTTGGATTGGGGAGTGTGGGGTTCTTTAAGTGATCAAATGCTGGAGCTCTTGTTTATCCACCATGCTTTAATTAAAATTTTACAGTTTATGACATTTGTTTACTCATATGTGTGTTTTGGAATGTAAGTGTGTGTTTGATGTTTGTGTGTGTGTTTGATGTTTGTGTGTGTGTGTGTGTGTGTGTGTGTGTGTGTGAGAGAGAGAGAGAGAGAGAGAGAGAGAAGGAGAGAGATAGAGAGAGAGGGAAGAGTTTGTGTGTCTGTGTATGTACTTGGAAGGGAAGGACATGCATCCACTGCTGCCTACCTATGGAGTCAAGAGGAGAACTTGAAAGATTTGGTTCTTTGGTTCTTGCATTCCACCAAGTAAGGTCCATGGATCAAAATCAGGTTGTCAGGCTGGCAGCAAGTATACCTTTACCTGATGAACTATCTTACTTGTTCACTCATTTCATTTGTATTTTCAGATAGAATACTTAATAATAAATATTAAGAACATGCAGTTCACTTATAATTTGACTATTGAAGTAATAGAAACAGCATATATTGACATTTAACATAGGAAATATCAGAGTCTAACTTCTCAGGCTTTATATTATACTATCCAATACAGATGTATTTCAAACAGCATCTCTTACCCAACCTATTTACATCTCTAAGCAAACAACCTAGATTTCATTGGGGAGCACAGAACATGTATATGGACAACAACATAAAAGTTAGTTTGTTTAGCTTCATATTTTATTATGAAAAATAAACTTTAAGAAATTAGTAAAAATTTCTTAATTAATTACTTACACATATAATTCTGATATGTGTAACTGATAGCAAATCATCAAAGAACCTCCTTTTTTTCTAGATTATGTAATGGCAGTTACACTGGAGAACGATGGGGAAATAATAAAGAAAAACCGCTTCTAATTACCCTGCAACTTGCTTTAATTTAAATCAGAGACTAATTTATTGTCACAGTAGATTAAGAGGGGCTGCAAAAACAAATGTGCAGTGCTCTTCTAAACTAAAGGCTAAACCTGTACACATGAGCTTGTACTACCTAAATGATATTTCTTGAAAGCAAATGTATGTGTTTGTATGTGTGTATATTTGTGTGTGTATATGAGTGTGTGTGATGTGTATTTTAAAAATAGTAAACACAAGCCAATAAGGAACTCAAAAGAAAAGTAACCTTTAACTCAAGCTGGTTTTACAGGTAATCTAGGTCAACACTATAAACGGCAGTAACCTATATGGTATTCTTTTTACTAAAAAAATGAAAAGAAATTAAAACTGATTTATAATACAGCACTTGTGTGTGCTTAATTTGAAATAGTCCTTTTTATTAATGTTGCACTAAATCCCAGGAAATGATGCCATAGGCCACAGATTAGAACCAAAGTACATATGAAGTCCGTTGATGCTGTTTATTAAGACCATACAAGATCTGTGACCCTGCTTCAGTGCACAAACACAGGGCCAGCTGGCTCACATGCATTTTTTCATACAAACCTGTTCACTCATACCTGTTAGCAACTTTTGCTTTCATTGGGTCAGAGAAATCCAAAAATGTGCAGGAACCCAGCAGTGGCAGCAGGATTATGTTGAACATATTTAGTAGAGGTGTGTTTGCAGCAGAGTGCCAATTATACCAGCTACAACTGGGTGCTAACCAAAACCTGGTTCTTGGAAATATATGCCAAGCTGGATATCCAGCACCTGGGAGAGGGGACACAAAATGAATTACCCCCTAGTGCTTTCTTCTGAAGAGAAAAAATGGTTGGTCATGAGAATGAAGGCACTCACTTACAAAAGAAAACATTATGAGGAAAAATCCGAATGAAATTTCACAAATAATAGTATATTGGGCCAAAACAAGGAGTAATTCCTAATGCCTTTAATTGTCACATAAATGGCATAACAGGCCCAGGAAGCTTCAAATACTCATCCTTGTCACAGGTGCCAGCCTCAGGCACAGCCCATGTATTTGCAAAACAATTAAACTCCACATTTGTTCTCCTTCTCTTTTTCATTTTCAGCATCCAAGAAAATCAGTCACATGGATTTAAATATCTTCAAAGCTTTTCCACTGAAGTCCTTATTGCCCCTTTCCAACACAGACTCTTTAAGTCACACAGGTGGAAGGTATTCATAGGATTTCAAACAGTCAGTGGAACAATTGTTTTAAATGGCACAATAATTATAATTCAAACAATAAGCTCTGAAAAATCAATTTCTTTTCCAACTGCTGCATATTCATTATACACAATGGCAAGTCTCATATGGACAGTTTCTCTTAGTTGATCCTATGCTTTGACCTCACCTATACTCTTCCCTATTCTTTTACCTTCTTAGTCTCTTGCCCTTTCCTGTGGTTTTATGTGTCTATAAGCAATTTAATGTGTCTAAAATTCTCACTTTACAAATGGAGGAAAGCATATTCTGTTCGTCTTTTAGATCCTAGCTTATATGGTGATCTCTTTTACATTCATTCTCTAAGTGAACATGGCACAGAGGTATAGAGTATATGTCACATTTACTGCAATAGGGTTCACAATGGCCAAGTCATGGAATCAGCTTAGTTGTCAACCAACAGAAAAGTGTATAAAATGTGATATAGGAATTTCTAAGGTACTCAGAAGGGAACATCAGTGCCATGCCACAACCTGCTTACAATTCCTTCCAATGCACAGTAGTAAAGAAAATTTAAATGTATAGGAAAACACTGATTTCTTCCTCTTAAGCACGATATCTATTGCTATGTGGGTACACACCCTTTACTTTTATAGAATTTGATGTTACTGAAGGTTTAAATGCTTGTGCAGGGACCTGAGCTGGCTCTCCAGATACCACACAAAGAAGAACCAAGCACACTTTAATCATAGTGCTAGGCAGGTGGGGGTTGCTGTATTCCTGAGGTTCCCTAACTAAGCTTTGTATCCTCAACTATATTTTAACTGATAACAAAGAATGTATGTTTAAAACAAGGTAAATTGCTCCTGAATAAAGGTAATAAAGGTGAAATCTGACCTCCATGTAAATTCAGACACACACACACACACACACACACACACACACACACATTTATATTTGATTAATTTCCAGATGATGCTAGGTGCTACATCACAAAAGTTAAGAAGAGAGATGATATTGAATATTTATGATGGCCATAAGACAACCATGGGCAAAGGCTCATACCTAGAACTACTATGAGGAGGTTTGAGCAGTTGAGCCCCTGGAAAATTTATGTTGCAATCAGTTCCTCACAGAATTTAGAAATAGTGTATTTGATCTAAGAGTGCACAGTGGGTCAATGTTCTTTAAAAAGAACCATTAGCAGACCAATCTGTCCTTTTCAGGAAATAAATGCACACAGAAATTACTATTGTTGAGCCAGATACCAGTCCAACCCAGACAAATATGCAGGTCCTTTGATATTAGACATCCTAACATCCAATACTGAGCAACAAACCACCTTTACATGACGTTTTTGCAAGCCTAGCAATATAGTGGGCACCAGAATTGCCTAGCATTTCTCAAAAGAGTTAAGTGTAATAGTCTTACTTGTAGGTTCTTTCTCTCTTCATTATCCTTGCCTAGGTTATCCAATTTCTAAGCTGTGCTGTAGGCCAAGGCTCTGATCAGTCCTACTTTCTATCCTTTCTCCTTCAAGATATCAGAAATGTATGCATTCTGGACCTTTACTGAACATTTCTCTGTCTCTGTCTCTGTTTCTTCTTCTTTGTCTGTACCTCTACTGACTCTGTCTGTGTCTGCCTCTCTCTGTCTGTCTTTTCTCTATCTATATATCTATCTCTGTCTCTCTCATCTCTGTCTCTATCTCCCTCTCTCAGAGTTTCTCTGTCGGTCTTAACCTCTCCCCATGTCTGTGTGTGCATATACATGTGAAATTACCCCCAAATTTGGGGATCTGGACCAAAGAGATTATAATGCCTTAATAGAGAAAATTAATATGCATATCTATTGATCATTTCTATCTTAGTTTGATTTGTTTTTGGCATTCAATTCCATCATGATGTCTGCTTTCTGTTGGACTCAAACACATTGTATATTGCTGCCTTTCTTCTTGTGTTTATGTTTAGAGATTTTAAGTAGTTACAGTGTTCAACTACAAACTAGAATTCAACCTGAAAATATATAAACTTATAATATAATCGTTATGTGTCTGGAGTGGCATTTAACTTTCTGTCTTACAGCTGGCTTTAGCATTATAAACTCTGCTTCCAGGGAAGTGGTTCATTGTGCATTTCAAGAATAGTCATCACAGACTCTCACAGCTTCAGTCACCATCTCATCTTCCATATGCCACCAGCTCAGACTTCTGCCACTTCACTCAGACAGGTCTTTGGAGGATATTGACATCATCTCTAACTCAACAAAGTGTCCAGATCTCTATTTTCTTGAGTTCTATGAAAAGTATTCTACATTTATACCTTTATTTACCACCTGATTTCTGTGTTAACTCTATATAATGTGACTGTGTATTCTCAATTACTACAAATCCTCTCAGAAAGTATTAACTACCTCTAAGGGTTTTGTTTTATTCCTTGTCCTCTGATTTTTATAAAATAATACATAATATTTTCTAATGGCAATTGCTGACTCCTAAAATGAAGCAATAAATAATAGCAATAATGGTAACATTTATTCCATGCAACACCATAATACCTTTCAAAATTCCCTTCTAAATTCTAAACTACAGTATAGTCTATCTTAACCTTTGAGCAGAGGTACTCCCAGAGAGTCAAGATTTTCTGTTCCCTTTTCTGCCTTTCAGTGAATTCATTATTTACCAAGAACTTAATACTAATTTCCATTTTCCATTATTATTGCAAGTTCAGTGGCACAATTTCAGTGAGCTCTATCATCAAGTTATAGTGAGTCAAATCAAAGTATTTCACATATAAATCTATACATTAAGGTGACTGTACAATTACTGGCTCTACCCAATTTCCAGCCTTAATCAACTGTTTCTTGAAACTTTTCACAATCAAACAAAACTGTATCTGATTTTTCCCATCATTTTCCTCCTAATTTGGTTCATTAATTGTCTACATGTGGAACTTGCTTTAGCATCCTTTGACTAGATAATCTTTATACTAACTCATGACTGGTCTTTTTTTTATCAATTTAAGAAAGATGTACACATTCAGTATCATGCTAATTAAATTTATAGATCAGCTATTCACTTACTTATATAATTGTATGTTTTTAATGGTACATTTATTAGAGATTTATTGAGTTCCTTCTGCTTGTCTTACAGCTCCAACATAGCTCCTATCCTCATGAAGCATCACATGTGCTTAGAACACACACACACATACACACACACACACACACACACACACACACGAAAATTAAGAGCAAAACTACCAGTAGCATCAGTGAGACTGAGGCGGGAGGGTTGTATGAGGCCAGCCTGGACTGCAGTGAAAGACTGTCTCAAAACCAAATAAATAAAAAATGTAAATTAAATGTAAGAAGCCATAGTTTTAATAACTATCAAAGTTCTATACTGAACCCAGAAGCTCAGAATACCCAAGATACAATCCACAAACCACAAGAAATTCAAGAAGAAGGAAGACCAATGTGTTGATACTTTGATCCTTCTTAGAAGGGGTGAACAAAATACCCATGGAAGGAGTTGCAGAGACAAACTATGGAGCAGAGACTGAAGGAAGGACAATCCAGAGACTGCCGCACCTGGGAATCCTTCCCATATTCAATCACCAAACCTAGACACTATCGTGGATGCAGGCAAGTGCTGGCTGACAGGAGCCTGACATAGCTGTCTCCTGAGAGGCTCTGACAGTGTCTGACTAATACAGAAGTAGAGGCTCACAGCCATCCATTGGACTGAGCACAGGGTTCCCCATGGAGGAGCTAGAGAAAGGATCCAAGGAGCTAAAGGGGTTTATAGCTCCTTAAGAGGAACAACAATATGAACTAACCAGTACCCTGAGAGCTCCCAGGGACTAAACTACCAACCAAAGAGTACACATGGTGGGACTCATGGCTCCAGCTGCATATGTAGCAGAGGATGGCCTAGTTAGTCATCAATGGGAGGAGAGGCCTTTGGTACTGTGAATGTTCTATGCCCCAGCATAGGGGAATGCCAGGGCCAGAAAATGGGAAGGGTGGGTTGGTGAGCAGGGGAAGGGAGGAAGGAACAGGGTAGTTTTTTTTTTTTTTTCCAGAGGGGAAACCTGGAAAGAGGATATCATTCAAAATGTGAATAAAAAATATCTAATAAAAAATTAAAATAAAAAAATGAAGACCACCTGGCAGGGACCCATTTTAAGAAAAAGAAAAAGAAAAGAAAGAAAATATCCAAGTCAAAACATGAAGAATGAGATTATTGAATGCATTTCTGAAGGTGTAAATTCTACACACCAGAGAAACAATAAGGATAGGTTTACATTGGTCCCTTCCTCCAGAAACTCAGCTTCAATTAGCAAATAAAAGCCCTCACTGGAGATAAGACTATAGACCCCAGAGACCCACAAGGCTGTCCATCTGCTCACTTATGTGCCTTTCCAATTCAGCAGAAGGAGGGATTTTGTAATTAGTTGGGAAGACAGAAGAACAAAGGCACATCGTATTATTTGGCATGCTTTCCCAGTGGTCCTCTCACCTGACTGTTAAAAGCACTATTATCTGTCCAGAGGGGTGGGAACTGGTCCAGCAGTTCTAGGAACTATATACATTTTACTTTTCAGTCAAACTCATACACCAGGACCTGTTATTACTCTAGCATTTTATTTACATTTTAGAGAGAAGAAGGGTTCCACTTTTATGTGGTATCTACTATCAGCCAAGAGGCCTAGTCTTGTTTTTGAGAAGTTATGCTTCATTAGTAGTGTGGCCAGAGTTAAGAAGCCTATGTAATATACCATGCCTCTTCTCTCCACTTACAGGCCAAAAGCACATGTAATGATTTAACCAAGGAAGGCATTCAGAGCTACCCAAATCTCCATCTCATTACTCTATATTTAGCTGAACATGTGTAACAGATAATCCAGAGAAGTCTGGTTAATTATATTCCAGGTTAGTGGAAACAATCTGACTGTGTTACCATACTTTATCAATTTGGACACTGGAGAACTTTACTAGCTATACAAATATACAAATATAAAACTAGTAATATCAAGTAACCTTATTGTATTCTCAATCTCCAGTATAAAAACTTAAATTAAGAAGTAATGCAACTAAAAGAGAGTACTACAATAATCAATTACCCAAATAATTTCTCATTTTTCTGTCTCTTGGTCTCTCTGTCTCTCACACAGTGTGTCTCTCTCTGGGTGTCTCTCTGACTCTCTCTGTCACTGTTTTTCTTTTACACACACACACACACACACACACACACACACACACACACACACACACACACCAGTAGCAATAGCAACCACTACAACAGTAACAGCAGTAGCAGTAGCAGCAGCAATGAACCACAACACAGCTTAAGGCAAAAAAAAAAAAAAAAAAAAAAAAGAAAGAAACAAAAACAAAAACAAAAACAAAACAAATAAGGTGAAAAAGCAGATGCTGAAAGAATGTATTATCAAAACCTTAGAATCAACCAGGAAACTAGTTCCTTGTGATGCTTATAAGGAATTACCTTGGTTAGGTTAATTGAAGTTGGAAGACCTGCCCAACATGGGTTGAACTGTTCCATGAGTTGAAAATATGGTCTTTATACTAAGGATAAATTAATCTGAATACACACATTCTTTCTTCTTGGTGTCTTTATTACAGTGGCAATGTGACCAAGAGTATTAGATAAATTGTTTCTCAGAGCACTTTTCTTGGGTTGTTTTAATTACACCAGTAGAAGTAATTTAAGTATTGAATGTATCATTTTATGTATACATGAGACTTATTTTAGAACTTGATACAAAATATGGTGATGCTGTATGAATAAAAGTCAACAGAAAGAGCAAAATAGCTGCATCAGTATCTATTATCAGAGAAAATAGAAATAAAATTGTCTCAAGAATGCTACACTTATTGGTAAAGTATCATTTGAGAAAAACAAAAAAAACAAAAAACATTGTCTAGAGTAAGCAACAAGGTCCCAAAGTTATACTTGAGGAAGGTGATTTTAGAAGTAAATTTGTTATAAATTGGAAATATAATATAACCATTTCAGTTTTGATAACTGGTAGGCATATAGACATAGCAAATCAACAAAACAGTAAAAAAGAATATTCTTATAAAGCAACTATTCTGAAACACAATCAGTATGTATGTGTGCCATAAAGTTTGTAAAAGTTACATGTAGTCAAACATGTGAATTCATACTGATCAGACCCAACCAATAGTGGAATGCACAGAAAGATTCTTTAGAAAAGGCCATATCAAATATTGGGTCACAGAATAAGTTTTTTTTTTTTATTTTAAAAAATGTATTTGTTTATTTATTTATTTACACTCATACTTTTTTCCCCAGCCCATCCACCCTCCGACTGTTCTACATTCCATACCTCTGCCCCAACATCCTGTCTCCATGTGGATGTCCCCACTCCCCACCCCACCTGACCTCTAAACTCCCTGGGCTTAGAGCTAAGCAATGGCCAAATGTGTCTGTAGCCTCAGAACTGAGAGTCAGAGACAGGTAGATCTGTTGAGCTCCTGGCCTCTCTCAAAATAATAAGAGCTTAGAGAATGATAAAGACACCTGATTTGAGTCTCTGGGAATCACATGCATAGGGTGAGCAATAGGATAGAGAAGTGGGGGGGGGAGAGGGAAGGAGGGAGGGGGAGGAATGGAGGGAGGGAGGAAGTGAAGGAGAGGGAGAGGGAGGGAGAGGATAGCTTCTCATCATTGCAGTATTCCCTGCGGTAAGCCTTATGGGAATAGACTGAAGTTACTTATTTCCCAAGTGAAAGATGGATTGATTGGCTTAGTATTTGCTACACATAATGCCCAAGAAACTGCAAAGTTAGGTGTTCACTTCTGTGCTTCTGTATGTTTGTTTGTTTGTTTTAATTATGACTTTAGTGGGAAAGATGAAAAATTGAGTATTGTTACTTCATGCTATATTAACTAGTTCCTTGTGCTACATTAAGTCTATTCTACTGTTGTGCTAAACTCTGACATACACTACAAAATGGAAATATCATAACTTGCACTATCTTCAGCTAATTTAAAAATCCAAAAGAGAAAATTTGTGCTTTTCCTCACATTCATAGAAGTAGATGAATGTTAATACCTTAGAGTAAATAGAACCTGGCCACTACATCATTTCATATCCGTATTACTCAATACACATGGTAAAATGATATAACAATTTCTACTGGATTTCTGAACATGGTCTTTGTTAATGACAATCAGACAAAGTATTTCTTACTATGTGGATAGGAGATATTTCTGATATTTATAAGCACATGTTCAAAATTTTCAGTGTTTTGATAAAATCTATTTTTGGTTCATTAGACAACTACGAATAAGTTTCTAAGGCTGAAAAAGAATATGAAACCTAAATACAAGGCTATCAGAATAGTTACAGGGAAAGGTTTAACTGATAATACAATTCTGGTGTATTTTAGATTAGGCAATGATCTATATAAATTGATACATACATCTAAATTGGGAAGATTTATACAAGCTAGCAATGGAATAAATATTAGTGAACTAGAGGGAAAAGATTCATGTTAATCCCTATGGTCCCTTTGTAAGCCAGCTTTCAATGACTGTAACAAATATCAACATAATTAAAATTATAAAGAGCAAAGTTTTATATTGCCTTAGAGATTCAGAAATTCTGTGGCCTGTTTAATTCTCATGTTGCTTTGGGGTATGATGAATCACTGTACACTTCAGTAGATAGTTTATCCTAGAACTAAACCCTTTACCTCAGTGCTAGACGGGAAGGGGTGAAAGAGAAAAGAAGAGGTTCCCACAATCCCTGCTAAGGACATTATCATAAAGATAGGAAGAACTGCCATTAAGCATCATCTATTATAATTTCTACCACTCTTGGTAGCTTTAAGCAGAGACAAAGCCTTAAAATTGGTTTTGGGGCATTATTTAAGAACTAAGCTATACCTACTCCAGTTTGTTTCAGTCCTGTTCTGCGTTACTACTTGCAATTGTATAGGCTTAATGCATTGATAAGCAAAGTCCATGATAAAGTGCCTAATATAACACTTTTATGTTTGTTGAAACAACCATGTTTTTTGGAAGTATGAAGTGTTCCACACATATCTAACATAATGTCAGTTGTAGATGAACACCATGGCCCACTTCTATCTTGTAGTCCCTTAGGTAAGAACTCCAGACACTACAAGTTTTGGACTTCACAAGGCAAAGCCAAGATGCCCACAAGACCACATCTCTTTCTAGAAATTCTAAAGTAGAATGAACTTCCGAAACTATTCTCACAGTTGTCACACTCTAGTTCTATTGTAGGAGTGAGTTTACTGGCTCTCAGCCAGGAATAATTCTCATCTCTGAGAGCTCTCTGAAGTTCTGTAGCTCATCTCCTTCTTCCTTCAGTCTTGAAGCAACAATGACAGAGGGCACTCTCCTCCCACCCAAGAAATCACAGAGTTCTATGCCCCATTTCTTCTCTACTTTCCTATCTCTACACATTTTTCTCTCTCTTCAGGGTGAAAGACACATTGCAAATAGACTAATATCCTGTAGAAAATTTGTAATAATTCTTCTAAGTAGAGGCTATATATGTAACAAACTTACTTTTGTATGCAACCCCTTATTTTTTTTTTTTTTAGATTTCTTTGTTGTTGTTTTATTGGATATTTTCCTTATTTTCATTGCAAATGTTGTATATTTCCTGTTTTTTTTCCGCTCCTTGGAAAGCCTCTATCCCATCCCCCTGCCCCTGCTTCTATGAGAGTGCTCCCCCACCCACCTACCCACCCACTCCACCTCCCTACTCTCCCATTCCCCTACACTGGGGCATCAAACCTTCACAGGACCAAGGGCCTTTCCTCCCATTGATGTTCCACAAGGACATCCTCTGCTACATATATGGCTGGAGCCATGGGTCCCTCCATGTGTACTCCTGGGCTGGTGGTTTCAACCCTGGGAGCTATGGGGGGGTCTGGTTGGTTGATATTGTTGTTATTCCTATGGGGTTGAAAACCCCTTTACCTCCTTCAGTCCTTTCTCTAACTCCTCCATTAGGGACCCCTTGCTTAGTCCAATGGTTGCCTGCAAGCATCTGGCTCTGTATTTGTCAGGCTCTGGTAGAGCCTTTCAGGAGACAGCTATATCAGGCTCCTGTCAGCATGCACTTCTTGGCATCCACAATAGTGTCTGTGTTTGGTGAATGTATATGGGATGGATCCCCAGGTGGGGTAGTCTCTGGATGACCTTCCATTCAATCTCTGGTCCACACTTTGTCTTTGTATTTGCTCCTGTGAGTATTTTGTGACCCCTTCTAAGATAGTCCAAAGCACCCGCAATTTGGTCTTCCTTCTTGAGCTTCATGTGGTCTGTGAATTGTATCTTGGGTATTCCAAGCTTTTGTTAGTGGCTCAGGAAATGCAAGGAAAAGTGGAAGCTACAAACCTAATCTTTAGAATTAGAACACTACAAATTTTCACCAACATGCTGTATGAAATGCAAGCCAGCATTTCCTGATTGTTGGTAATGTACTTACAAAAGAAATCGATAGATCATACTATGTTCAGACATTCTGTCACTTGACTACATTAATAAGTTTCAAGACTGCCTGTGGATATTTCCTCCAATTGTCTGCTGATCTATTTCATAAGTAAAATGTTCATGTGCAAAAATATACTATGTGAAAGAATATTCATTGCATTCTTTCTCTATAGCAGTGCTTCATACAGGCATAGTTTCAAGTCATTAGGCCTTCAAACCTTCTCATATTAATCATACAAAATTAATATAGTGATTGCTAGGCATATCTAAAATGTCTTTTATTATCATTATTCTAGCACAGTTACATCTGTACTCTTTAATTCCTATGATACTGCATATTATGGTTTTCCTAAGATTTGAAGATTTTATTTTATTTTTTATGTATGTTCCTGTGTAGGTGTGATTCTTTGTACATTTGAGACCAGGTATCTGAGGAGGTAATAAGCCCAGACAACCCTTTGAACTAGAGTTACAGGTGGTTTTTATCTATATCACATAAACTTTGAGAATTCATTTCTAGTCTTCTGAATTAGCAGCAAGTGCTTCTAATTTCTGAGCCACCTCACAGTCCCATGCTTCCAACTACTGAAGAACCCCAGTCCACTATCTTGGTGTGTCTTGAAGTTGTATCAGAAGGTGTGAAGGTAGATATGCCTCACACTAGTCATCTAGATAGCTAAGGTGCTATGTTTCCATCGATTCCTCAGTGACACTGAATTAAAAAGGCTGTGAGATGAGCCTAATAGCTTAACAAGATTCCCACTGGCATTTCATTTAAAAACACAATAAATATAAATTCTACTCTCAAAATATCTAATTTAATTATACTATTAAATAACATATTACTATATTATACCTGCACTTTGACTAACAATTTTTTTTTGAAATACTAGCACACCGCATTCCCCTTTTTATTGCTTGTTTAGCTTATACTTTAAAAACCAAGTAA
>NW_022196905.1:150267966-150268725 GCF_008632895.1 Mastomys coucha | reverse complement strand
CCAATGAACAGCTTCCTCAGCTGCTCTGGTTCCTTTGGATCATGACCCTCCATTTTGAGACCGGACTCACCTCTTCCAACTCGAGTTCAATATCGACTAACAATTTTTAATACAAAGGTCTGTCATCGTAACTCTTAGTACTAAACCAATCTGATAAATGCACAACTTTTATCACGCTGTCAGCCAGGATCCTTGAATAACAGAAACAGGGTTGTTTAACACTATCAGACATATTCTTCTGAGTAGTCTAAAACCAAATGGCATGACGTTCCACTAATTCATCAGTTCATTTATCTCCTTAATCATAATGGCAACATTCCTTAAATCTTCTATACTATAAAACCACTCCACCATTTAATTCAAGAGATCTGATGACTTGTCAACAAGCACACATTTTCCTACAGTATCTATGTTTTAACTTACAATTATTTATATCTACTGGCATATGTGTACAATTTGTATTTTCAAACCTATTCTGGTCTAGAATTCCTATGACTCTCTTCCTAACATTTTTAGGGTTACAGAAACTTTTTTAGAACTGATCATTTTATCTTATTCATTTTTAGTCTCTTTTTCCTAATGTTTTTCTAACTCTCATGTCTACACTATCTGGTACTGATGTCATCACTCTGAACTTACTTTTAGTAAATTTGGATCATATATCATTTCATTTTAAAATCTGCTTGTATATATACTTAAAATTTAGAAACATACATAAAGTTCAATTGTATGTGTATATTATTAAATATACATATGTTA
>NW_022196905.1:150267847-150267956 GCF_008632895.1 Mastomys coucha | reverse complement strand
TTATAGTATAAATTTAAAATTTATTTTAAATTCCATTCATTATATATTTATTTTTCAAATTTTTATTTTTTATCTTTTATCATATATATATGTATATATATATATATAT
>NW_022196905.1:150250227-150267837 GCF_008632895.1 Mastomys coucha | reverse complement strand
ATATATATATATATATATATATATATATTGTCTCTCCTCTAGGTTACCTGAACATTGCTTAGAATTCATTTTATTTATTGACATTGTTTGTTAAGTACATCTCACCACATATCATTTTGTGGTCTCCCGGTATCAATATGTAATAAATGAAACCAAGCTGTAGACAACAAATTCAAGTACCATTACTCAATCTGTCTATTGTATAGTACACTTAAGTGCCATTTTTATCTACATGTAGAATTACAACAAACACTACTTTAGCTTTTGCTTTAGTGATAATATTTGATTTATAAAACTCAAATGACTCAAATAAGAAAATGCTGACTATGATTTTCTCTACTTTCCTGATTTTTCACAATTCTATTATTTTATTTTTTATTGTTGTCGGGTTTTTGCTTGTTTGTTTATATGTTGGTATGTATGTTTGGTTTGCATTTTTTATTTTTATTAATAAAATTATTTGTTAATTAATATATAACTTGATCTCATAATTCTTCTGCCTCTCCTCCCATTTCCACCTTCATACCCTTCTCCCAATTACCCCTCCTTTTTTGACCAGAGAAAGGGAGCTAACATTTTGAGATAACCCACATGAAGAGCAAGCTACGCATCTGCTACTTGTGTGTAGGCAGCATAGGTCCAGCCCCTGAACGCTCTGGTTGGCTGTTTAGTTTTTGTGAGCCCTAATGGGCCTAGGTTAGTTAGATCTGTAGGTCTTCTTGTGCTGTTCTTGACCCCTTTCAACTACCTCAATCCACCCCCACCCCAGACTCTTTTACAAGACTCCCAGCATTCTGCCCAAGTTTTGGCTGTGGGTCTATGCATCTGTTTTCATCAGATGATGGATGAAGCATGTCATAAGACAGTTATGCCTGGCTCCTGTCTGCAAGCATAACAGAGTATCACTAATAGCATCAGAGGTTGGCTCTCTCATGGAGAAAGTTAGGTCAGTCATTCCATGGCCATTTCCTCAATCTCAGGTTCATTTGGATCCCTGCAATTATTTTTGTCAGTATAAATTTTAGGTAGAAGGTATGGTATTATGGGTGGAGTTGTTGATCCACTCAATTCTTTCTAATTCCATCTGATCTCTCCAAGATTTTTACCATTGAGGGTTGCTGGATTTTGTCAAAGGCTTTTTTAGTATCTAATGAAATGATCACACATTTTTATTGTGTTTTGTTTTGTTTTGTGTTTTTTCATTTGTTTGTTTTGTTTTGTTTTTCCTTTGAGTTTGTTTATATGATGGATTACATTGATGGATTTTCATGTGTTGAACCATCCGTTCGACCATGAGATGATACCTACTTGATGAATACCATCATAGTGGATGATATTTTTGATGTTCTTGGATTTTGATTTGTATTTTATTAAGTTTCTTTGCATCAATGTTCATAAAGGAAATTGGTCTGAAATTCTCTTTCTTTGTTGAGTCTTGCTGTGGTTTAGGTATAAGAGTGACTATGGTCTGATAGAATGAGTTTGGCAGTTTTCTTCATTTTCTTTCTTTCTTTCATTCACTCTTTCTTTCTTTTTTTCTCTTTGTTTTTTTTTTTGTTTGTTTATATTTTTGTAATAGTTTGAGGAATATTGGTATAAGCTCTTTGAAAGTGTGGCAGAATTGTGTGCAAAATCACCCAGCACTGTTTCCTATTTCCTTAGGGAAATAGATTTTTTGAGTTGTTTGAATTGTTTACTTAATCTTGATTTAACATCAGTAAATTGTATCTATCAAGAACATTGTCCATTTTGATTAGATTTTCTAATATTGGGGAGTACAGGCTTTGGAAATGAGACCCATTCATTGTTTGGATATGTTCAGTGTCTGTTTTCATAGCCCACCTTTCATTTCTGATTTTGTTAATTTGGATATTTTCTCTTTTAGCTAGTTTAGTTAAAGATTTGTCTATCTTGCTATTTTTTTTCAAAGAACAACCTGTTAGTTTTGGATTCTTTCTATTATTATTTTTGTTTCTAATTTATTAATTTCTGCCCCTAGTTTGATTATTTCTCTTTAGTGTATTTGCTTCTTTTTGTTCTAGAGCTTAGTTGTGCTTTAAAAATGCTTGTATGAGCGCTCTCCAATTTCTTTATGAAGGCCCCTAGTGCTGTGAACTTTCCTTTTAGCACTGCTTTTATTGAATATAGTGTGCCTTTACTTTCATTGAAATCTATGAAGTATTTGATTTTGTTCATTATTTCTTCCCTGGCCCAGTGATCATTGAGTGGAGGGTCGTTCAGTTTCTATGAGTATGTGGTCTTTCTGTATTTTCTGTTGTTGAAGGCCAGCTTTAATCTGTGGTGAGCTGATAAGATACAAGGCATAATTTCAGTTTTCTTATATCTGTTGAGATTAGTTTCTGACCCACAATATGGTCAATTTCTAAGGAACCTTAGGAGGTAATGAGGTAACAGTGAGGTAATGAGAAGAAGGTACACCCTTTTGTGTTTGAGTGAAATGTTTTATAGATATCTGTTAGGTCCCTTTGATTCATGTCTATTATTTTCACTATGTCTCTGTTAGTTTCTTCTTGATTACCTGTCCATTGGTAAGAGTAGGGTTTTGAAATCTCCCAATATTAATATGTGGAGTTCTTTGTATGATTTATGGTTTTGTATTTTTTTTCAAGTTTGGTTGCCTTTGCATTTTGGGCATAGATATCCAGAACTGAGAATTTATCTTGGTGAATTTTTCCTTTTATGACTATGGAGTATCGTTTACTATCTCTTTTGATTGCAGTTGCTTGGATATCTATTTTATCAGATATTAGAATGGCTACTTCAGTTTGCTGTTTGTTTCCAACTCTTTACTCTGAAATAAGCTATCTTTTCCCCCCAAAGGTGTGTTTGTTTCTTGCTTGCATCAGAATGAGGGATCATGTTTTTGCATCCATTCTATTAGCCTGTTTCTTTTTATTTTGCAATTAAATCCACTCAAGCTAAGAAATATTAATGACCAATGATTGCTAATTTCTGTTATTTTGATCTTGATGGTGACACACACGGGTGGGGGGAGAGCATGTATGTGTATGTGCACACAAGAGAGAGGGAGAGAGAGAGAGAGAGAGAGAGAGAGAGAGAGAGAGAGAGAGAGAGGATTGAGAATTTGTGTATTCCTTCCTTTGGTTTTGCTGGAGTGGATTTATTCATTCCTGTGGTTTATTTTGGATGTGGCTAGCCTCCTTAGGTAGTTTTTCTGCTATTATCTTCTGTAGGGATGAGTTTGTGGTTAGATGTTTTTTAAATTCAGGTTTTTCATGGAATATCTTGTTTTCTTCATTTATGGTGATTGAAAGTTTTGCTGGTTATAGTAGTCTGGGCTGACATCAATGGTTCCTTAGAGTGTGGAAGATATCTGCCCAGGCCCTTCTGACTTTTAGAGCCTCTGTTGAGAGATCATGTATAATTTCAATAGGTCTGCCTTTATATACTACTTGGCCTTTTTCTTTTGCAGCTCTTAATATATTTTTCTGGCTGTAGTTCTATAGATTTAGTGTTGTGAATATATGTTGCAATAGAATTTTATTTTCTGGTCTAATCTATTTGCTGCTCTACAGACTTTTTGTATTTTACTTCTTCTGTGATTTGTTGAAAATATTTTCTGGGCCTTCGAGTTTGTAGGCTTCTCATTCCCCTGTTGTTGGTATTATTATTATTATTTTCTCTTCATAGTGTCCTACATTTCTTGGATATTTTGTGTAAGGGATTTTTATATGTAGTATTTTCTTTGACTGACATATCATTTTCTTCTATCGTATATTCTATGCCTGTGGTTCTCACTTCCATCTCTTATATTCTGTTTGTGATGCTTGTGTTTGTTGTTACCTTTCTCTTCCCTTGGTTTTCCATCTCAAGGATTCCCTCTCTTTTGTGTTTTCTTTATTGGTTCTGTTTTCATTTTCAGGTCTTGAACAGTTTTATTCATTTCCTTTACTTGTTTGATTCTATTTTCTTGTATTTCTTGAAGATAGTCCCTCATTTCCTCTTTAAAGACCTCTATCATCTTTATAAGATTGGATTTAAGGTCATCTTCTTGTGCTTCGGTTGGGTTTGGATATATGTGGCTTGCTGTAGTAGAATATTTGGGCTCTGATTGTGCCATACTGTCCTGGCTCTTCTTAGTTATGTTCTTAGGCTGGCCTTCAGCCATCTGGTTGTAACAGGTAGAAATGAATGTTCCTGTGCTCCCCCGGGCCTCATTAGGGGAAGATGCAGAGTCACATGCCTAAAGATGGGGTTCAAAGAACACCTTTGTTGTCATCTTTGACAACTGTGCTCCAGGTAAGTCCTAATATTTCTGGGGCCCCCATATCTCTCTGGGAAGATTGGCCGGCCCTTAGGTCTAACAAAACTGCTGGGAGGACAGTGTGCAGCTCACCTGAGTGGGCTCTGCCCCAGATTGACTCAGCAGTCAAGAGATTCACACGAAGGGGTCTAATTTGGATATTCCTGGGTCCCTGCATTCCTCCTTGGAAAGGTAGGCAATGAAGTATGAGGACAGTGTGAAGCTTACCTCTACTTGCTTTGTTTCAGATGGACTCATCATGCAGAAGATTGGCAGAGAAGGGCCTGACTGGATGTTTCTGGGACCTGGTATGCCTGAATATTCTTCTGGCCCAGGATGCCTCTCTGGAAGGCAGGTAAAGGAGCTCAGAGGACAGTGTGCAGCTCAAATCTGCTGGCTATGGCCCAAGTGGACCCAGCAGGCAGAGTATTGGCAAGAAGAGGTCTAACCTGAGTGTTTCCAGAATCCTGAAAAAGTTCAGGGAAGGAAGGCAGAGCTGAACACCTGACAATAGAGCTCAGGGGACAGAACACAGCTCACTTCTGCTCTCTGTGCCTCAGGAGGTTGAGGATTGGCAAGAAGTGGTTTAACCTGGATGTTCCTGGGGATCCCCTGCAAGCCTCCTTGGGAGGGCAGGGGATGAAGCTCTGAGGACAGCATGAAGCTCACTTTTTCTCCAGAATTCTAGTTTACTCTTGAAAAATATTGCTTCACTCATCTTTTAAAATATTTCTAGCTTTCTCTCCTGTGAGAACACTTTTATATTTTCATTCATTCATAAATAGTAATTTTTCCAGTTCACAGATCAGACAGAAATCTAGCAAACAATATATCAGAAGAATTTATTACCCGTGAGATGATGAAGATAGTTTAAGGGAAAGCCACTAGAGAAATATTATTTACTCCATCCCCAACCTGCACACACCATCAGATGATTGGAGAATGTAAAACAAGTGTTGAGTTTAGTACTCCCTAGGCAAAGAATCAATCGATAGTTAATAATTCCCAGACCTATGCTTCTTAAGTGGGTGGTCAACAAGGAACAGACCATTTGGCATACTATGAGCCATAAAAGACACTTTCCAGTTGGAAAATTCTGGTCATAACATTGTAGCACATCAATTAGAATACAGCTTTCCAGAACCTTTTCAGAACTGGTTTAGAAATTATTTTGCCATTCAGTGTTGTATGTAGCACTTCTCTTGGCAAAACACAATACTTCTTGATGTACACATCCTTATTAAGGTGACATTCATGCATTCAGAAGGCTTCCAAGATTCTCATATAAATCAAAGAAATTCAAAAGTTAAAAAAAAAAAAACCAATTAACATGTCAACCACTTTTTCATTGTGATATACCACACTGACATTTCCAGATTCTTTGGAAAATGTTTAGTTTTTCTTGTTGTTTCTACAGAAAAATATTGACTATAAGTCCTGAGATTTTGTAGAGAACAGAATAGGCCCATTAAAATAATTAATTTCATGATTTATTTTAAATGTTTTATAGCATGTGTTTTCACTCATTTTAATGATCTTATTTTGTAAGTTAGTGACCTGATTATAAATAATTTTGTATTAAACTCTGTCAATACAATTTGATAATTCAAATACAATACAATTGATAATTCAGTTTAATATATAAAAATTTAGAACAGGAGTTTAAACAATTTATTAATAGCTATGTAATATTGAGAACTAATTATATGGTTACCTTAACGAAATTGAATATTTTGAAAACATAGTATCAGAATGGCATTTGAACTTACACACACATAATTACACATTATAGATAATCAATAAAGTATTTAGATTATAAAGAAACAGTATAATATGATTTTCCAGCAATTGACAATTACTTCAAAGAGTTGCCTGAAGCAATAGAATTGTTTTGAAGTGTTGGCTTTCCTAAGAAGAATGGTAATATGGCATTTGGTTGGTTGCAATTTCTGAGTTGAATTTATGTTTTTAACTACTATACATTTGAAGAGAACATCTAAGAAATTATGACAAATGCTAGTGTAAATCAATGCTGCAACATTGTAGGAATTGAAGCACACAGAGATAAGGATTAATGCAAATTTTTCAAATAGATTTCAACTTTTTATATAATTCTGGAATTTACATAATATTCTTATTTTCAAACCTAGCATTTAGCATAGGTCACTTCCTTTTCTAATAACCTTTAAAACATAAAATATTAGATATACTCTCAGAGATTAAGAAGCAATTATGCAAATTATGTATAATTATGTATTATTAAATTAAGTATATTCTTAAATTTTTGGCCATGAAATAATTACATTGACATTGAACCAATATGATGAAAATATTTTTGGATAATGTTACTACAGAGGAAATTTATTTCCATTGTTAAGTGTAATTTACTGAATACATGAAAATTTTTTTGTATTCCAAACATGCAGTTTTTCATATTCTTTTTATTGATCTGTACAGTCTTTTTGCAATGTCCAAAACTACGATGCATTTTAAAGAACTAAAATTTGGGCAAACTTTATGCAACACATCTATAAATACAATGGATTCACTTAACTCTAAAATGGAGAGCTTTGAAAGGTCCATGGAAGATGCATTGTATTCTAACTAGCATATCTGTCACACATAAGAGCTAGTTAACTAATTTGCTGGCTTCTGGGTCAATTTTTCCTTAGAAGCTATATATAATTCTTTGAATTCATACTCATAAAATCTGCTGATGAGGTTCAGCTAAAGAGGAGCATTTCCCAACTCATAATATTTCAAAAAACACATTTCTGGGAACTTTACTATATTAAATCTTATTAATACAGAGGTCTGGAGTAATCATTACTTGAGTTGTCATCAAACGCTACAGAGTATAAATCTAAACAAATACATCAAGTAGAAGAAGCACTCTTTATTAAAACCACCTTTGTTTTAGGCTCTATTACCTCAATATGCGACTCTGGTGTGTTTAAGGAGCCCTTCCATCATGTCACTGTAGCTGGCCACTGCTAACTTGCATTCCATCAAAGCTGACACCAATAAGGATGGCGACCCTGAGAACCTACACCTCTCTCCTTATGATGACATTGGATCAGTGTGAACGACCAAGTCAAAACTTTATTACAGGGAATGGAAGATAAATAGTTATGATTCACACAATTGAATAGCATCAGGATATCTTTGATATTTTTTGACTGATAGAACCATCTTGCCCCTTCCTCACACACATTTATTTATTTATTTTTGCTTTCTAATAACCCTTTATCCTTTAGTATCAGATTACTGAAGATGAAATCACTTGGTAACTAAATGTCTACCCTTTAAGCAAAGTCATTTAATCAAGTGGACCTGAGATTTATATGTATTAGTGGTTAACTTTTTTAGCTTGCTTAGAATGCTGACATCTGATCCTTGCAAATTGCACCAGTTTTTAAAATGTGTTTCCAAGGGAATGAAAAGCCTGAGCTCCTGAGCTCCACAGACTGTTAAATGTGATTTGCTACAGCTCATATTACTGCAAGGTGGAAACAATGTCAGCAGGAGTAAAATCAACTTCTTATACAACTTATTGTACATACAGACCTGTGAGCTAATAAAGCCCATATTAATACATTGCCGCTGTGCATAATCGTCTCTAAATACAAGTTTCACATCATAAATACAGCAATCCTAACATACCCTGTCATGATAAAGTCTGAATTCAGCAATGCTCACTAAATTCCTAAACTAAATCACGACTGTATGTGAGTTTCCAAGACTATAATGAGCAGGAAAAGAATGCCCAGTGCTATTTTATTTCAAAGCATGGAAGACACCATCTGCTTCATTCAAATGAGGGGAAGACAAAGTTCATCTTCTACCTTGCAGCCACTTACATGCACTCCCTTGTTCAGTTGAGTAAGCATCTCTGAATTGGGGGATGGAGTCAGCCAGCTGCCTTAAAAAGAGGAAGACACCTTGACACTTTTGTTAAATGTGGCAAATTGTTAGAGATTTCATTTCATTTTGTGGATTATCAACCCTTCCTCATCCCTTAAATGTATCAATGACTTTATGTGAACTAAGGTATAAAAAACAAAACAAAACAAAAACCAAACAGATGAAGCAACTGTCATAGTTTTATGCTGTTTCAGAATGTTCATGGCAAAATGAAATGGAAATTTGAATGCAAGTGTCTGGCTCTCAATCTTCATGTAACTGACCATCCATTGCTTTTGTGGCAGAGTCCACAGTTAATAGCTATCACAGTTGTCCCTTCATTTGGGTAATTCCTACGAAATAGAGAGCACTCTACTATCCCAACATTGTTTGTAATATGTATAAACCTTAACTACACTACGTATTTCAAAGTTCATTTTAAAGAAAGCAAGATGAGTCTGAGCCAACTGCTGCACAAACTGGCAGGATCTCACCACAGTGATTTCAGGTCTCAGACTAGAAAAGTGAAAGATGTCTTTTGACTTAGCAGTAGCTTTCAGTTTCCATTCTCAGGCACTTTTAGCCAACTGTGGCAGGAATGATTAAGGTAGATTATCACAATCTACCTCAAGTTTTCTGCCTTCATCCCATACCGTGATCTCCTGGTATCTGATTACTGTGGAGGATTTCAAGAAAACTGAAGTGGTTGGAATTTAATAAGTATTAGAACAGGTGCTACACACAAGCTGAGTGAGTGTGTGAGCCAGCTTTTGAAGACCACCTTCCACCTGAAGAAAAAGCTCTGCTCTTGAGGCTGAGTTTCAACTCTTTTGTTTGCTCCTATTGATCCTGTAAGGCTGAAATTATCATCCTGGTGTGCACAGGGAGTAGAAATGGCTACACCTTTCAAACATGGTATTATATTGGAATGTAAATCATTATTCATAGTCATTGACTCTGTGACTCTTTGCACATACAAATTTGCTTTATAATAAGACAATTGATTGATATGCTGAAGCTACAGTGAAAATGAAGTTGTTTCATGAATACTTTACCTCTGTCAAGAGTCAGGAAAACATCTTCAGCAACTCCACCAAGTCTCATTTCCTCCTCAATTTCATTTTACTATTTTTCTTGTGACTAATATCATTTTCCCTACCACATTTAAGTCACATTGATTCCCAAAAAAACAAACCTGGGTAAATTATGACCCTACTGTTTTTCTACGTTGCCAGTGTTAGACCTTTTAACATATATCACTCTGATTGTATTTGTTTTCATTCTGTAAGTTGCAGTCCAGTGTATTACATCTGGTAGCTCATGCTTTTGCTTCTCTCCTTTATAAATAGCTTTGAAATTATTTATCGTTGGCATTTTTAGGGAACTTAGGCAAAAGCAATCTAGAAATTAGTAAAGAATTTATTTCAGACATAGATCACCTATAAAATTATGAGTTCTTTTAAAATTTGATCAAATAATGACTACTGATCTGTATCATGTCACCCACTTAAGTATATTTCTTTTTAAGTTCAGTTTTATTTTTATTTTTATTTTTATGTTTTGTCTGCATGTATGTGTGTGCACTACATACCCCTAATGCCTACAGGTCAGGTGAGGACTTTAATACCCAGTTATTGGAGTCACAGTTTTGCTGTAAGCGGCACTGTGGGTGCTGGGAAGGAATTCTAGATATCTTCAGGAACAAATGCTCTTAAATTTTGAGACATTTCTCCAGCACCTTTTCAGTTTTAATCACACTTTAATTACACATAACAGTGTATTTCTTTCTCTTTCTTTCTTCCTTTCTTCCTTTCTTCCTTCCTTTCTTTCTTTCTTTCTTTCTTTCTTTCTTTCTTTCTTTCTTTCTTTCTTTCTTTTTTTCCTTTTTTCTTTTTTTTTTCTTTTTGTTTCTCTATGTAGCCCTGGCTGTCTTGGAACTCACTCTGTAGACCAGGCTGGCCTTGAACTCAGAAATCCTTCTTTCTCTGCCTCCCAAGTGCTGAGATTAAAGGCGTGAGTCACCGCTGCCCAGAAACAATGTGTTTCTTTATGATGGCTTCCTGAATGTATACATTTTAATTTGGTCATATAATGCAGTACCTGGTACTCAGGAGGTCTCCATTCCAAGTGCTAACCAAGTCAGAACCAGCTTAGCTTTCATAGTCAAGTGAAATCAGAAGTACACAGTATTGATGGTAAGGCCATAGGTGCTGTAACTTATATCTTTAGTGATTTATATACTGCAATGTATTACTGTATTATGTATACAGTGAACCACAAACAAAACTGAAACTTCCAGAAAAATACATCAAATTGAAATACCATCTCAACATATGTTTTCTTTGTTTTTCAGAGCTACTCAGTGTTATGAATTGCTTAGATTTTAGTGTAGAAAAGCATTCATTTGCCTTTTTTCTCCTTTTCTCCTCTATGGATGATATTCAAAGAAGCAGGATTTGAATAATGACAAGATGCATGTCTGAGTATTAAGCATTTCAATCAAATGTTTGTTAACTTTTGTCTCACACTTTCAATGTCTGTGTACATTGATGGATTCCCGGGTCTACTGAGAGTAACCAAAACTAAAGGGACTTCAGATCTGGTGAATCACTGTATCAATGTGCAGTGGAGAGACCCCAATGAAGGAGTTAGAGGGAGGACTGAAGGAGCTGAAGGAGCCTTATCTGGCATCAGTGGGAGGGGAGGCCCTTGGTCCGCTGAGGGCTTGATGCCCCAGTGTAGTGGAATGCTAGGACAGTGAGGCAAGAGTGGGTAGGTGGGGGAGCACCCTCATAGAAGCAGGGTAAGTGGGGATGGGACAGGGAGTTTGCAGAGGGGAACCTGGAAAAGGGGATAACATTTGAAATGTTAAATACAAATTTTTCAAAAAGGAAAAAAGGAAAAGATCTTCCACTGGAGGCTGGAGATATTATGGCTCAGCAATTGAGAGTGCTGTTCTTGCAAAGGGCCTGACTTTGATCCTCAACAGTCACATGATAGCTCATAACTGTCTGTAATTCCAGTTCTAGGGGCCTCTCTGGGCACTAGACTGGGCACTAGACACACACATGATGGACAGACATACATTTCAGGAAAAGCACCTGAATGTATAAAATAATACAATATATAAATAAATTTTATGGCTTTTTTATGTGTGTGAATGGATATGCATGTATAGACTTATATACATGGATGGATCATACAAACACACACACATACACATACACACACACATACACACACACACACACACACACACACACAGAGAGAGAGAGAGAGAGAGAGAGAGAGAGAGAGACTTTTTAAAGGAAAAATATAAAAGTAATCAAATATTTAATATTATCTGTTAACCTCATCTTTCAGTAATAGCAAATTAAGTCTTTTAGAAGGAATAAATATAGCTTTCTCAATATAAATTTTAAATATGAATTGAGATTAAGAGAGATGATCAGAAATATAGACCTATCCATATCATAAATGTGGGTTCCTCAAAAGAGAACTATCTTGATCCTTTTATATTATCCATATGCAATCAACTTATCATGTAAAATGTCATACAAATTCAGCATTCATTTTGAAAAAAATATGATTTGACTTAACATTTTTTTCTATAAGAAGTCTGAAAAAATACAGATACTTTTTGCTAAGAAGTAAGCAATTTATAATAAAATATAAATCATTAATTATAAAGCTTCCTATTTATAAACTTGGGGTAGTCATTTGTTAATGTTAGTATTCTTGCTGTTTAACATGTTTTTATTTTAAGGTCCTGTTTATTGTAGATATTTTTTGAATGAAGGCTTAAAATGTTATTATCAATGATATATTTTTCAAAAATGTCGGGAGACTTATTTCTATTGATTTTCTATGTTTGATTATTTTACCTGGAAGAATATCTGTACTTCATGTGCATACATGTCTCCTGCAGTCCTCAGAGGAACTGGTCTTACAGATGGCCACAAGCTGCCAGGAACTGGGTATAAAGTCTGGGGCTTGTGAAGGGCAGGCACTGTTCTTACCCCTCAACTCTCACCAGTTTTATCCTCTCTAGTTTTAGATGTAGAGTTTTCTCTCCTATGGTGTTTTAATCTGTACTTTTAAATTCAATTTCATATGTAAGAACTGATCTTAATTCCATTGTTTTCATTGCTACTTTTCTTTCTTTACTTTTAAGAATTGATTTTGTTGATTTAAATCACTGATTTTATGATTGATATTTTCTTTCAGCTATTCTTTATGCATAAGATCACTAGCAAGTTATTCTTGTAATTTTCCTTTATTGAGAATATTTTAATCATTTATGACATAGTATCACAAAGTTGTCTTCCACATCATTATGAATAAAGTATGTCATTTTGTATTAAAGCTTGTACTATTTGTGGAGTTCATGGTTCCAGGCAAAATAGCAGATTACTTCACTTGAATTAACCCTAGGTAATGTGTAATTTCCCTCTGCCTTCAGTGTTTCCCTTTCCTCTCTTTCTCTCGTTTGTCCACCCTCTTACCATCCTCCCTGAATGCAGTGTCATGATAGAGATCCAAACACAGCTTTTTGCTACAACTTAGGCATGGGTTCAGAATGATACTTCAGTTTTTAGAGATTTATTTATCGTTTCAATGACATGAATTTATTAGTTTTTCTTTTTCCTATTTATCTTGTCATTGGCTAATTAAATTTCTATGGTGCTAATTTCCCACTGTAGTTTATTTTGCCATCGAACACTGGCATGACCCAGGCGGATCTTGTTCTTTGACATTGTCACACCTCCAACTACCTGCATGTTGCAGATTACAGGTGAGTTTTCCACATTTGATGAGTTAGTTGCTCTACTGAGTACATTTGTAACTCTAATTAGACTTGAATAAAATTCCAATCATTGTTGCTTTAACACTTTCAAACTGTTCACATCTGTTGTTAATGTCCTTCAGGATCTGTTCACTGTTCTATAGTTGTTTGATTATTTGTTTGATTGTTTTTTTCTTTTTCTTTTTCTTTCTTATAAAAACCATTTTATAAGAAATGGTTAATTTGTTAAAAATGAGAAAATCCAGTTATTCTGCCCATTTTCCCCACAAATTTTGAAAATATTTGAAAAACAATTCTTGAATTATTTTTTGAAATAATTTGAAAAATAACATTTCATGCCTATATTGGACATTTTCTGATTCTTATAGTAATAGGTGATTATTTGTACAGTGTTCAAAACACTGTGTATAGCAGTTAACAGAGCGCTGCGACCTTCTTGTGTTTCTCTTGTTTCCTGATCATCACACATATTAGGTTTATCATGGAGGTCCTAGACTTCTTTGGAGTGTGATTTCACTTACAGTAATATTATCAATGGCTACGTAACCTTGCTGGTTTTGCCTAGTTACAAGTTTTTTCTTGTGGGATCCTGCCTGTCCTTTGGTTGTGAGACTTTTTATATAAAATACCTGTCAGTTTGTCAAATTATAAATTATCGTGGAAGAGCCAAAAATCTGTAAACAAATTTACTGCAGATTAAGCAGGTGTTGTTGCTTTAGATTAACCCTCTCTTTGCTCAGTATAGCTGTACTTTGTTCATGGATTCAAGAGGGTACTCACACTACCTGTTCCATGGAGCACTGCACTGGTTGGGCCCAAAGGACATTTGTTCACCAGTGTTACATTATGTCACCTGTCTTTTTCTTTGTGTTTGAGGATTCTAGGCAATATGTTCCAGAATGAATCCAGTTTATATGAAGCACTCACTGTTTGATTTTGATAGGTGAATTGTTCAAAATAGTTAAATAAAACAAGATAAAAAAATCATTTACCTAGTTTGAAGACTTTTTCAGGGATTGATTTATTTTTAATTCATGGGCATGCATGAGTGTATATGTATACTCACAATATTCCTATATACATAAAGATTCAGATACAGATATATACTATTTACTATATTTACAAACTTAGAATTTAAAAATAATTCACATTTGTCAAATCTCATACATTTACATCTGAAATGTCTTCCCATATTTTTTCAAATTTATTTTTTCACAAAAATAATTTTCAATAATGAAAAAACATTATTTTTCATATTTTTAATTTGGGGTGATATGATTTTTAAAATTGTATAATAAGTCATATAATAATGAATTGATTTTTTGCTTTTTTGAAAATATTACCACTATTGCATTTAAGAAACTTTAAATACTTCTTTTGGAGTACTAGACACAAGGGTCATAAGTTAAATTCACATTAATTTTACAGAAGACAAAAACTTGGTTTTCAGTAAGTGTAGAGAAAATTTCTTATTTTCATGAGTGTAGCACCTGCCAATTAAAACTAACTACCCTGTAACCTAGGCAGGACATAGAAGGTGGGACATTCAATAGGGAGGAAAGATTTTGGAATAGTGTAAAGGCAGGAAGATTGGGTTCTAGATATAGATGAAGACAGTCACATGTAACTGAGGACCCTGTAAAGATATGCATGGCAGAACTTAGAATAACAGGTTTATTAAATTATAAACCAGTCAGGGAACATTCCTAGGAATATGGATTAGGCATTTGTATATACAGTTGGGTCTCAGAGTCATTATTTCTAGTAATTTTGGGCAGGGAGGAAAAACACACTCTTATAGAAAATTCCCTACCTAAAGCAACTATAATATACAAGTAACAAACACCTGTAAGTAATACTTTTAAGGTTCTGGCTCCCTATTCTAGCCCTTACAGGCACTGTATTCAAGTGGCAGACAGAAGCACAGACAGACAGACACATGCACACACTCTCACACCCACACAAATAAAAATAAAATTTAAAATTGCTCCTTTCTTATTCACATTTTGAAAGCATATTACTATGAGTGTTTTTATTGAAAGACTTTATGTCAATGAAGACATCTCCTATCTAGATAGAAAAATATATGTAAATTTGCCACCCTTCAAGAACTATTTAAAGACTGATATGTTAATACCTTATATATAACATTATAAATGAAGTGAAATTTTATTAGGAGAGAGAGAGAGAGGAGAGAGAGAGAGTCTATGTCTGTGTTTTTGACATATTCTCACTGTGTATCATTAGTTGGCATGGAACTTGAAGTGATGATGAGACTGGCCTTGAATTCAGAGGCATCTGCCTGCATCTGCTTGCCTCCCAATGCCAAGATTAATCTTGTGCACAACCACATGCAGATTAATCAGAACATTTAATATTTTAGGGAAATTTAATTTGCTTCTACTAGATATGGGTCTTGTAATATAAATTAGATTTACAATTTAATGTGACCTCTCTGACACTTTTGACTTATAGCCAGTCCCATAGGAGAATCTTAATGGAGAAAATGATCAGATTCCATTGCACCAGAAAGAGCCAAGACTGAAAAAAAAATGCATCTATCTATATACCAATTCTAGTTACTCAAATATTTGCTGAATCCACTCTATTCAAACAATTTAGGTGAGTTTAGGACTACCTCTCAGGTTCCAAACTGCAGGTTTGGAGAAAGGCACAAGAAGTTTACAGTGTTTGAAATCTGATGCTAAATTAATTTAATTTAATTTAATTTAAAAATTTAAAACCATTCTGTATCTGTTTTGCCACTTTCCACTCTGATTAGGTCCCCACATCCCTTTATCACAATGTCTAGGTTCTTTTTGGTGTTTTTTGTTGTTGTTGTTGTTGTTGTTATTTTTGTTTTTGTTTTTTGAGACAGGGTTTCTCTGTTTATCCCTGGCTGTCCTGGAACTCACTCTGTAGACCAGGCTGGCCTCAAACTCAGAAATCCACCTGCCTCTGCCGCCCAAGTGCTGGGATTAAAGGTGTGTGCCACCACTGTCTGGCCAATGTCCAGGTTCTTAATTAACTAGAATATTAGAAACTTTAATAACATGAATATTAATCACAACTACAACTAGCACTATAACAGCAATATACAACACCTTTCATATTCATCAAAGGAAAAATTCATCAAGAGGAAGCCTAAATTATGAACATCTATGCCCCAAATCCAAGGGAAGCCACATTTATAAAAGAAACTTTACTAAAGCTCAAAATACACATTGAACCTCACACAATAAAAATGGAAGACTTTGAAATCCCACTCTCACCAATGGGCAGGTCATTGAAACAGAAACTCAACAGAGACACAGTAAAACTAACAGAAGCTGTGAACCAAATGGACTTAACAGACATCTATGTAACATTTTACCCCCAAACAAGAGAATATACCTTTTTTTCCCTCAGCATATCATGGAACCTTCTCCAAAATTGATGATTTATTCAGACATAAAATAAGAGTCAACAAATATAAAAAGATCAGAATAACCCAATGAATTCTTTCAAATCACCACAACCAAGGATAGACTTCAATAACAACAAAAACAGAAAGTCCACATATTCATTGAAACTGAACAACTATTCAATGATAACTTGGTCAGGGAAGAAATAAGAAAGAATTCAAAGACTTTATAATGAAAATGAAAATGAAGGCATATCATACCCACCCTTATGGGATACAATAAAAGCAGTGTTAAGAGGAAAATTCATAGCACTATGTGCCTTCATAAAGAAATTGGAGAGATACCATACAAACAACTTAACAGCACACCTGAAAGCTCTAGAACAGAAAGAAGTTAATACACCCAAGAAGAATGAAAGGCAAGAAATAGTCAAACTCAGGGCAGAGATCTACCAGTTAGAAAGAAAGAGATCAATATAAAGAATTAACAAAAGCAAGAGCTGGCTCTTTGAGAAAATCAGGAAGATAAACAATTAGCCAAACTAACTAATAGGCACAGAGCAAGTATCCAAATTAACAAAATCAGAAATGAAAAGGGAAAGACAAGAAGAGATACTGAGGAAATTAAAAAAAAAAATCCTACTACTAAAGCCTATCTTCTACAAAACTGGAAAATTTAGATGAAATAGATGACTTTCTAGACAGGTCAAGTTAAATTAAGACCACATAAAATATCTAAATAGTCCTATAACCCCTACGGAAATAGAAATAGTCATCTAAAATCTCCCAACCAGGAAAAAAGGCCAGATGGTTTTAATAATTCTGCATTTAAAAGTACTAATGAATGTTCTTAACTAATTCATAAAATAGTAGATGAATAAGAATGGAAGATTGTGTCATCTTATTTGGACATATTTAAACTATCTAGCCAGGGGGAGCCACAGGGCGGCAGGGACAAGATCCTCTCAGCTTCCGAGTGACAGAGGAGGTTCAGCGTCCTCCTCTGCCCCTTTCCTGCAAGTGGAGGGCCTACCTCCAGAGAGCACATTAAGCCAGAGACCTAGGCAGCATCCACCATTTTCTCTTGGGTGAGGTTCTGAGACTGGAGCAGCCAGCCCGGAGGCGCCTTAAGCCAGAGACCCGGGCTGGATTCACCATTTTCTCTCGGGTGAGTTTCTGAGACCTGAGCAGCCAGCCAGGAGCCACAAGCCC
>NW_022196905.1:150234857-150247426 GCF_008632895.1 Mastomys coucha | reverse complement strand
TTTGGAGGGGAAACTGGGAATGAAGAAATTCGCATGTAAATAAAGAAAATATCTAAAATAAAAAAAAAGAAATAAAAAATAAATAAATAAATAAATAAACTGTCTAGCCTATGTAAAGTTGTTTGAAATTTATACATAAGACATAGTATATATTCCCTACATTGAGAACACCCAGAAGAAGTGCACATGATGTAGATAAAGCCTTTTCTAATAGAAAGAATAGAGAAATGTAGTTTCTTCTGAGAGATCCATTCCTTAGAGGAGAAGGAGAGAAAAAAACTGCTCAAAAAACCAGGCATGTATGTGTGTAAAGGCCTCAACACCAGGTAAAAACAGTTTGAAAAAAGAAATATGGAGAGATAGATCAGCTGACTAAGCACTCATAAGCACAGAATTCTGAGTCTGAATCCTCATACCCCACATAACACCAGACACTCATGGTGTGCAAATATGTAGTCCAGTGCTGCTGAGGAAAAAATGGGAGGATTAGACACAAGGATTTCTGACTATGTTGTTAGGTCACTGCTTAATGAGCCTAGTGTATACACTAGCAGAAAACAAGAGAACCTGTCTCAAACTCACTGAAATGAGAGTGCTGACACCTAGGTTTTCCTTCTGATCTCACTCATTTTCTCAGATGTGTGTATACACATCAAAGACCCTCACAAATTTAAACATTGTTAGTTATTATTTTTATATATTAGGTAGATAATTTGCAAGTTTTATTTTGCTATTTTTGTGTTTCCTTAAGTCTCTGTGTGTATGTAAGTATGTATGTATGTATGTATGTATAATTGTTTTTTTATTTGTTTGTTTTATCTGTGGTAAAAGCTGGATGATATTGAGGTAATTCTACATGGAATTAAAGAAAGCTATAAGCAAAGAGTCTAAATTCTGAGTGTGGGTGGAGCTTTCAAGGCGTTTTTACAAGACCCCTGTCATGCTTTAGGAAAGATGGAGATATCTCTGATCTTAGTTGAAAGACTTGGTCATAATTTCATGTAGTCTACATCAAAATGAGCAGCATTTACTCATAATTTACTTTTTCATAGGAAGGAGCAGCTAGAGCTGACTGTAAACCTCTTCCAAGAATATCAATACTAAGTTATTAGTTGAGGTAGAAAACATTTCAGAGGATCATGTTAAGGAATACAAGCTGCCCCGTGTTGAACATTTTGCACTTCCAGTGTATCATCAAATCTTATCCACAGGAATCCTGGCTTCTTCGTGTATTCTCTCAAAATCCCATTTCTCAAAGAGAAGATGGCTATGCTTCACCAACAGACATGCCCATTGTATATATGGAGCCAAAAGCCTAGTTCATAGGAAGGACAGAGACCAGAGATGTGGGCATGTCCATCCTACACAACTAGCATTGTGTGTAGAGGCAGATTGCTATGAGAGAAAATGGCCAGAAAAAAATACATTCTGTATCAAACTTTAAGGTAGAATATCATCAGGGAGTTTCTTTTCTCTTTTATCTCCTGTCATTATCCTTGAACGAAATGTTTATGTCTGATATCTCTTCTTAGACCAATGGTGTCATTAAATCCAAGTGTGACACCCTTTGAAGTGGAGATGGTTTTTCAGTCAGGTGATTTCTGAGCTCTGTTGTAAAAGAACTCCTGCTTAAACACAGACTCTCCACTGCAACATTTATATCTTTATCTTCAAATACACCAGAAAAAAATTATGTGACATAGAGAAATATAAGGCAATATTCCCCAAATGAAAGGAAGAAAACTTGGACATACTGGAATGCATTTGCTGTGACTAAGGTATATGCTTCCTGGTAAAAATTAAATATGATTCATTATTGCATATAGTGCAGTTTTGATTGATAATAGACAAAATTTCAAGCTTTTTTCCATTATTATTAATCAAGATAGAATTTGGAATGTTAATGCCCATTTGGCTGGCCCCCAAATTCAAGAATATTAACCATTTTTATTATACCCCAAACTATACCACATTTAAAAACTGACAGTGATGGACTACAGCACATGATTTCTATTGAGGAAGGGGTAGCTCAAAGGAGCTATAGTTTATTGCTCTCTATGTCACTTTAGCAATACATGGCTGATTCCATCCATACATTTTGTATTAAGAAATAAATGTTGATCATCTTTGCTCAAATGGCAGTGCTGGATATGTGCCTGCTGTAATATGGCTGGCTGGACTGACTGTCTGTTTCAACTGGCTTGTAGTCCCACTCCTGATTTCTGCATCATATTATATACAATCTGCTGTTAGCTAGATTTCAGAATATAGATATTTATCTCTTCAGGTATGTAATATTACTAACAGTGGGATTAAAAGAGCTAAATTTTATTCACAGATCTGAAACTCTTGAATCTTCCAAGGTGTATACAGTAACATAGATGAGCTGTTAAGCAAAATCACTGATAGAAAATCTAAGTTGAATATGGAGACACATGAAAGTCTAAAAAGTCATCTTAAAATCTAAAAAAAACTGAAGAAAGAAAATGTATCTTTGGCAGTTTTTTACTTGCACTTTCTAAAGTGTTCTGTTAGTAAAATGCTGTACATGATGCAAAATAAAATTTAACAAGTTGGTTTTGGCACACATTGCTGAGTAATGTTAAGCTGTCCATTGAATAACACTCTCTGTTACACCATTACTGATTGCTGGGCCAGCCTTTGGCTTTAGAAAGGCTGTAACAGACTATTGCTTCAGTTGGAACCAGAGTTTGGCAAGAGTTTTCAGGAAAGGTCCAAAGAGTAAATATTTATGACTTGGTGGGCCATGGACTCTGTCATTGGCTTCCTAATAGCAGACACAGACAAAGTGTAAACCAAACACTTGGGCAGTATTCCAGTTAAACTTGCCGTGTAGATGTGGGTAGATCCCAGACTTGGCCTAAAGGATTCAAAATGCTTGCATTGACCTAAACCAGAGATGTATCCACTACACTGTCAGCATACTTCATTTGCTGAGGACCCTGGAGCTCAGCCTCTAGAGAGGAGAAAATTTCAAAAGAAATCAAATTTAACCATCCCCATGGCATGATTCTAAAAAGGAAAAAGTCTGTCCAATTAAAATTGTCTTTAAAATGTCAAGTGTTATGCATTCCCAGGCTTACTTCCACAAAAATTGTGGGATGCCTTAAACATAAACTCTGCTTTGGCACTTCTATGTGCATCCCTGAAGCCAAACAGGAAGAAGCTATATTTACTGATTAGGTAGGCTCTATAAATTGTATGTATGTACCTTATATTATGTCATATTCCCATAGTCAAATAACTTGTTATAAGCTGTTCTGTACACATGCATATATATGCACCTATCTAATTATAGAGTTATTTATGCAATATTTTATAGTAACAGAATAAAGATATTTTGCTCAGCTCAGTTTTCTTCAGGTATATGTAAGGAAAGGGAATGGGGAGACTGGGAGCTCTTATCCTGAAAGCATAGGTACACAGACATGCATATCAGACACCAGATCAGAATATGGGAAAATTTTTCAAGTTGAAGAAATGGTTCATCAATCTAAACATACTTTGTTCAATGGTTCAAATGCATATATATTATTTTAAGGAACTGTGTAGCCTTGGAAAATATGCACACTATCTGGAATATAGTATTTTCCATGATTATTAAATATGTTGGGGTGTCAAAGAACATATTCTTGTAAAAAATCTGAGTTATGCAGTAAAACATAAATATATATGTTTCAAACAACTGGATCAAGATCTCTAAGTGTGACTTTGTTCAATATATGGACAAAGTCCTATTATTAGCTAAAATTTATGATGGTTCCAGTAGAATCTTCTATTCTAAATTCAGGAAATTAATACACACATTGTGAACAATGTGGGTTTTTTATTGGTTATTTTATTTATTTACATTTCAAATATTATCCTCCTTCCAGGTTTCCCCACTGAAAAGCCCCCATCCCATACCCTCTCCCCCTGTTTCTATAAGGGTGCACCCCTACCCACCTACCAACTCCTACCTCACTGCCCTATCATTCCCCTATGCTGGGGCATCAAGCCTCCACAGGACCAAGGACCTCCCCTCCCATTGATGCCAGATAAAGCCATCCTCTGCTACACCTGCAGATGGAAAAATGGGTCCCTTCATGTGTACACTTTGGTTGGTAGTTTAGTCTCTGAGAGCTCTGCGTGGGGGTGGGTCTCTTAGTAGATTTTGTTGTTCATTCTATGGGGTTGCAAACCCCTTCAATTCTTTCAGTCCTTCCCCTAACTCCTCCATGTGCTCAGTCCAATGGTTGGCTGCAAGCATCTAAATCTGTATTAGTCAGGCTCTGGAAGAGCTTCCTAGAGGACAGATATACAAGGCTCCTGTCAGCAATAGATTCTGGGTTTGGAGATCAGATGGATTCCTAGTGGGGCAGTCTCTGGATAGACTTCCCTTTAGTCTCAGCTTCACTCTTTGTTCTTGCATTTCCTTTAAACAGGAGCAGTTTTGGGTTAATAATATTGAGATGGGAGGGTGGCCTCATCCCTCAACCTAGGGATGTGCCTTAATGATCTCTACAGGTTCTATCTCCCCTTTGTTGGGTATTTCAGGAACTTGAATGGAGATGTATAGCAGCGGGGGATGGAGATCCCAGAGTATCCACAAAAAAGTCTCAGATGCCAAGGAAGCAAGAGGTTTCCAGATCCCAAGGGGAATGACATTAGCAGAACAATGCATTATTTACCACTTAGGGTAGAAAGCTCTCTCTCTCTCTCTCTCTCTCTCTCTCTCTCTCTCTCTCTCTTTCTCTCTCTCTCTCTCCCCTCTCTCTCTCTCCACCCCACCTCTGTGTGTGTGTGTCCATGTGTGTGTCTGTGTGTGTGTGAGACAGAGAGAGAGACAAAGAGAGAGAGAGAGAGAGAGAGAGAGAGAGAGAGAGAGAGAGAGAGCGAGAAATTTCAGTGGAGATTTTTAAATAATATATTTTGTGTTACTAATGACTCACACATAACAATTCATAAAGCCTGAATGGAACATTGTTGATATGAATGTGTTGAAACAAGAATATCTAATATCCTTTGCTATATTCTCAACACAAATTTTTTTGTTGTTGTTTTTGGTTTTGGTTTTGGTTTTTGGTTTTTATAGACAGGGTTTCTCTGTGTAGCCCTGGTTGTCCTGGAACTCACTCTGTAGACCACGCTGGCCTCAGACTCAGAAATCTGCCTGCCTCTGCCTCCCAAGTCTTGGGATTAAATGCATGCACTACCATTGCCCAAGTTTTGAAGTAAATATCCATTATCCATTTTTGTGTCTACACACACATTTTATATATTTTAATAAATTATATATCTTATAATATTGCATGTAATAATTTTAATGTTAATTTTAAAAACGTATTTTGTGAACTAAAACTACTGTTTGTGCCTATTGCCTTTATAAACCATTTTTTAAAATTGAGTGAATCCTTAGTTTCACTGATTTGTACATGCTTATAAAAAATATCAATGATATTTTAGTGTGAAACGTTCACATATTTGATGCTTCATCTAAGAATTCTTAGAATTTTGCTAAAATGTGTTTCACTAATTCAGCACAGTTAACTGTGCACTGTATTTTTCTGATATACCCAGTACCTACTGTGACTCTTTTTTGGCAGGTAATTCTAATATAAACTGTCCTTGAATGATTGGGTGCTTGCATGCCTTCAAACTGCTATGGCTAGTCTATTAATTTCCAAATGTACTGGTTGAGATTCATACAATATAGGAAGATCCTAAGAGGTAAGGTGTATTTGGTATTGTCACTGTGCAATGACACTTCAGAGCCACCAAAGTTTTTCTAAGATATTTTTGGAAAGTTCTGAGATTTTTAGTGTATTCTATATTTATAACAGGCTAGGTTCTTTCCACATATTACTAATTCTCCATTCTCTTTCCATTGCACCAGGAACTATCCCTGGATTCACTCTCCATAGGTTTATACCGGTAACAAGAGTAAACTTTAATTTCTGGTTGATGGACTTCACTAAATAAAAAAATAACATAAGTTATCACTGAATTCACCCTCCTTGGTTAGGAAAAGAGCAATAAAAACAGGAGGGAAAGGAGAAATAAGGATGGATAGGGAAAGTGGAAGTTTTCCTTCAGATCTTTTCAATATCTGTAGGAGCTCAGTGGTGCCTGGCCTCCTTTCTGATCCAAGTCAAGGAGACTCCCCCAGAAGGCAGAAGGCAGAAGGCAGGTGTTCCTGCTGTCCCTTGATATTTGAGTTCATTTGAGAAGAACACTCCCGAGGAAATTTACTTGAGTGAAAACTAATGAATCCGACATTTTGGTGGCACATTAATTTCCTATCCCCTTATTATAAAGGGAAAATAATAGATCCCTGAAGTAGAAAGTTTGTCTACAAGAAAGGACAAATCAGCTTGAGAGAAAGTTCTGAGAAAATTATGTTTTTTAGTAGGGATTTCTAGAAAGAGTGATCAGAGAATAGAAAGGTGTCATGGTTTGTAAATGGTTGTTGTCAAAGCAGTCATTATGTGGGATTAGTAGAAGTTTAGAACTATGGGTATTCCTGAACATGATACAAGAAACACGTAACATTTAAAAGTGAAAGAAGTAGATACATAAAAGATTACAAATGCAACAATGCTTGATTTGTGACTTATTTAAATCAAGGTATACATTTTACTGTATGCATATAAAAGAGCATATGAATAATATAAAGATGCTATTTTATCTATTCTTAGAATATTTGTGTTGCTCCTCAAATGATTCTTGAATGACTAGCAGTTGAACATCACGCTTATTACTGAAAGTGTCAAGGCAGGGAAATACTGTTATATTCTTCATTCTTGCTTTATATTTAAACTCAGGCTTTAATTTGGAATGAGTAACAATTCAAATAGCCAGCAACTTTTCTCATATAAAAATGTGTTTCACGGTATTGATTAAGCTGTACCTTAATGCTTTCTTCTCCATGTAATATGTGAGGACACATATTGATTAAGTCCAGAGATGCTTTATTGCCACTGCCTTTTTAATGGTCTATGGCATGAGGTCAATGTTCATTTAATCGATTTCTGATTCATTTATGATTGAAAAATCGGTTAATTATTTCATTTGGTTGGAGAGGTAGACTCATCACAAAGAAATTTAGCTGAATTGAACTTTGGCTATAAATCTGAAGGGCATCTCATGGCATAATTAAGTAAATACATAAATTTTATTTTATAAGGTGTGTATTACCCTGTAGGGATAGGCCAGATTCTTGGTTTATATCCAGACTAGAGAAATTTTGGCACAGTCTTTCAGAATAAATCCTACTACTTGTGAGAAGTGTAATTATATCTTAATACGTACCTATGATGGTGCAACTTAAATTTCATAGGGAATATGTTTAATTAATTGTTAAATAAATATGAGAAATCTATTCCAACCCACTCAATTGATAATAATTAACAATTTTTCTATGCAATGATCAGGTTAATTCACTTGATTGTTATCTAACAAAATATATACATTTTGATTTTATATTGAGCAAAAATATTATTTTCAGTATGTAAGACCCTTTGGACTATAGAAGTAACCAGTTCATTGCGCACACACACACACACACACACACACACACACACACACGCACACGCACACGCACATGCACACACACACACACACACACACACACACACTTCAGCTATAAAATATGACCAATACCTGACCTGCTTATAAACAGAATTACTCTCTAAGATTCTGGACTTAGAAAAGTAGAAGTCATTTTGTTCTTTCTGTTTCTCCTAAATTAACCCTAACTAGCTATAACCCTCCATCACATTGTTCTCACATATGAAATATAATGTAGTAATATACTTTACAGAGAAATGGAAAGTCAATTGGTATATAATTTAAATTAGCCACAAATACTTTGTATGGAGAAATAGGACAGTTATTTCTACATCATGGTGCTACAAAAATAAGAACAACCAGGCACACATCTGTGGGTGATACCTGCTTCATTATATCACTAAAAATTCCAGAATTATGATATATATAGTGCTTTGTCAGGGTGAACAGAGTAATCTGTAATCTGGTGAAGGGATAATCTGAAGCAGGGTAATCTACAAAATCAGACATGAAATCACTGGCTAGTTTTTCTCCCCTTTCCTTTTTCTTATTTGTCAACACATGTGGCTCTGAGAATGTATCAATTTTTGAATGGAATCTCTCTGTCTAAAAAAAAGGTCTTAAGCTGGAGATACTGCTCAGTGGTTCCAAGTTCTTGCCAGAGCAATTAGAGAACAAAAAGAGAAAAGGGGGATACAAATTGGAAAGGAGGAAGTCAAGTTATCACCATTTAAAGATGATATGATAGTATACATCAACAAGATCAAAAATTCTCCCAGAATTGCTAATATAGCTGACAAACATCTTCAGCAAAGTGGATAGATATAAAATTAACTCAAACATATCAGTAGCCTTCCTTTACTCAAGGAAAAAAGGGATGAGAAAGAAATTAGGGAAACAACACTATTCTCAATAGTCACAAATAATATAAAATATCTTGGTGTGACTCTAACCAAGCAAGTGAAAGATCTGTATGACAAAAACTTCCAGTCTCTGAAGAAAGAAATAGAAAAAGACCTTAGAAGATGGAAAGAACTCTTATGCTCATAGATTGGCAGGATTAATATTGTAAAAAGTGGACATCTTGCAAAAAGCAATCTACATATTCAATTCAATCTCCATCAAAATTCCAAGTCAATTATTCATAGAGTTAGAATGAGCAATTTGTAAATTCATTTGGAATAACAAAAAAAAAAAAACAAGGATAGAGAATATTATTCTCAACAATAAAAGAACTTCTGGGGGAATCACTACCCCTGACCTCAAGCAATAGTAATAAAAACTGCATGGTATTGGTACAGAAACAGGCAAGTAGATCAATGAAATAGAATTGAAGACCCAGAAATGAACCCACATACCTATGGTCACTTTATATTTGACAAAGAAGCTAAAACTATTCAGTGGAGAAAAAAGACAGCATTTTCAACAAATGGTACTTGTTCAACTGGTGGTCTGCATGTAGAAGAATGCAAGTTGATCCATACCTATCTCCTTGCATAAAGCTCAAATCCAAGTGGACCAAGGACCTCAACATAAAACCAGATATACTCAATCTGATAGAAGAGAAAGTGGGGAAGAACCTCGAACACATGAGCACAGGGGAAAATTTCCTAAACAGAATACCAATGACTTATGCTTTAAGAGCAACAATAGATAAATGGGACCTCATAAAATTGAAAAGCTTCTGTAAAGCATGGGACACTATCAATAGGACAAACAGCAACCCAAAGTTTGGGAAAAGATATTTACCAGTTCTACATTTGATAGAGGGCTAATATCCAAAATATATAATGAACTCAAAAGGCAGAATCCAGAGAACCAAATAATCCTATTAAAAAGTTGAGTACAGAGCTAAATAGAGAATTCTCAACTGAGGAATTTTGAATGGCTAGGAAACACTTAAAGAAATATTCAACATCCTTAATCATTGGAGGAATACAAATCAAACCAACCCTGAGATTCCACCTCACACCAGTCAGAGTGGCTAGAGTAAAAACTGCAGGTGGCAGCAGGTGTTGGCAAGGATGTGGAGAAAGAGAACCACTCTTCCATTGCTGGTGATTCTACAAGCTAGTAAAAAGACTTTGGAAATCATCTGGCAGCTCCTGAGAAAATTGGAAGTAGTTCTATCTTAAGACTCAGTTATACCACTCCTGGGCATATACCCAAAAGATGATCTATCATATACAAAGGACACATGCTCCACTACATTCATAACTCCCTTACTTATAATAGCCAGAAGCTGGAAACAACTCAGATGTTCCTCAAGAGAGGAATGGATACAGAAAATGTGGTTACATATAAACAATGAAGTATTATGCAGTGATTAAAAACAACTTCATGAAATTTGCAAGTAAATGGATGGAACTAGAAAATATCATCCTGAGTGATATAACTCAGACACAAAAGAACACACATGACATGTAATCACTAATAAGTGTATACTAACCCAATAGGTAATAATGCCTATGATGCAACCTACAGGTGTATATAGAAGGAAGGAAGACCAGGGGGTAGATGCTTCAGTCCTGCATTGAGGGGGAAACAGGACAATTGTGGGAGATGGAAGGAAAGGGGGACAAGGGAGGAAGAAAGGAGGAGGAAATAAGGGTGGCAGTATCAGAATCTGGAGGATGTACAGAAAGTCAGGAAATTGAATAAAAAAAGGTAGTGGGCGAAGGAGGGGATGAGAAACTGGGGATAGCTACTGGAGGGTTTCAGACACTAGAAAAACGTGAGAATCCCAGGAACCAATGGGATTGACTTCAGCCATAATGTGCAGAGATGGGGGAGATAGATCCTTTGAGGACCACCTCCAGTAGATAGGCAGGGCTGCTGGTCAAGGTATGGGGCCACCCAACCATCTCAAAGTTTTTTTAACCTAGAAATGTTCCTGAACAAAGGAAGAACAGGGAGAAAAAATGGAACAGAAATTGAAGGAAGGGCCAACTAGAGAATGGCCCCACCTGTGAATACATCATGTCTGCAGACATCAAACCCAACATTGTTGCCCTGGTCAAGAGGCACATGTGGACAAGAACCAAGAATGGAAATTCCTGGGGAGGTCTGGCCAGCAACTGACCAATGCAGATGTGTATGCTTGGAGCCAACCTTCAGGCTGAACTCAGGGAACTTAGTGGGGGAGCTGGCAGAAGAACTGGAGGAGCAGAGGGGGATTGCCACCCCATTGGAAGAACAACAGGTTGGCCTGACCACCCAGTTCTCCCAGAGACTAGACTACCAACCAAAGAGTATACCTGGAGGTATCTATGGCTCCAGATACATATATAGCAGAGGATGGCCTTGCCCAACAGCAACAGGAAGGAAGCCGTGGTTCCAGGGAGGTTTGGTGCCCAAGAGTAGGGGGATGCTGGACCAGTAGGGTAAGAGAGTATGGGTGGGTGGGGGAGCACTCTCATATAGGCAAAAGGGAGGGGGGATGGCAGATACTGGATGAGAAAGTGGCAAAGGGGTAACCTGGAAGTGAAATATCATGGGATGGAGGGTTGATGGAGGGCATAACTGAGAAGTGAGATATCATTTGAGCTGTAAATGAATGGAATGATTAATAATAATAATAATAATAATAATAATACAATCAAATTCAATTCCTAGCACCCACATGGTGGTTCACAACATTCTCAATTCCAATTGTCTGGTATCTGATGCACTTTTCTGACATCTAGATGTGCTGGACACTAAAAGAAATCACTCATAGACATGAAATAAATTAAATAAATTTTCCACAATATAAGCAGAGATTATATATTCTTCTATATATTCTGCATGGGATTTTTTTCAAACCATTTCATGTGATGTTGTTTATGATTGGTATTTGCTTTAAAACTGCAGCCATAGAAAGTGAGTCTCTTTTTCCAACATGACAGAACAAAGATACCCTTCTGTATTTTATTTTTAGTATCATTGTTTTGGAGGAATTTATCTTTTAGGTAAGCTATAGAGTGTTACTTTGTCACACCATGCACAACACTGTTTGTACTAGGGTATCCAGGCAATCACAATTGTTATGACTTATAGAGGAATATGATGATGATTGACAACACTCAGGCAGTCGCAAATGTTTACAAACATTTCCCTGAAAATTAATATGAAAATGTACATTTCATTTGTAATACATGGACACATCATATGGAATTATATATATATAAATGAATGTATTCCAGTTCCATATATATATGTATATATAAATATATACACATATAGCATTGTCTGATACTGTGTTTTATTTACTTTTATTACATAAAGAACATATTTTATTTAGGTAAACTAAAACAAGACAATCCTTATGCTTTTGTGGACTGGAATTCTTTCTTTGAGTTCTAAGAAGAAATTATTTTAGTTTCTCTTCTGTGAGTGAATATAGTTTGCCTGAATGCAAACATGGAGATGTCTCTGTGCTGAGTGATCACTGCTCTAACAAGATATAGAATTTTGATTTAGGTAGCATACAAATACCCACAGCTCCAGTTGCAAGGTATTTTAAGCCCTACTCTGTCCATAGAAAATGTATACACATACACATTAAATAATAATAATGATAATAATAATAATAAAGAGACAGCAGCCTAATTATTTTTAACAGAGGAAACAATCTACAGAATGAAAACAGAAAGAACACACTATAATTTATGTTCATATGCATAGTGATTCTTCTCTCCTTTCTTATTCTGTCGATACTTGGGGAAAAAACATTCTCCTATACCTCCAGATCCTCTCATTTCATTGTAGTCTAATTTAGATAGCATTGACACTTTAAACTCATATGCCTTTGTGTCTGTTCCAACCAGCTGTGTTTCAGCCAAGCCGGCAGCTACAACGTTCTCTTTGTACTAAAAACCACTATCTGTCTTCAAACAACAGAAGAGAACAGTAGACCAAGAAACTAGTGTGTTCTAGACGATTTATTAAGACTATCTATATCTATATCTATATCTATATCTATATCTATCTATCTATCCATATATATATATATATATATA
>NW_022196905.1:150212970-150234847 GCF_008632895.1 Mastomys coucha | reverse complement strand
TATATATATATATATATATGTAACTTTTCATTTTGAGAGACTACGGTATTCTTCAAGGTAATTGAGTCATCTGATAAAAATGATTTCTTTGAAAATACTATCTAGTATAGTATGCATTTATCTCTCTCTCACACACACACACACATATATCCTTAAATATATTTACTTACATACAATTTAATACGTTGTCATTTAGTACCTAATACTTGTTTGTATTATTAAATCAGAAGACAAAATAATAGTAACTTCTATATCATGACTCAGAAAACTATATTCAAATCCAGGTGTTCTTCTACACAGGGTTAATCTCAGCAGTGTGGGGGTTGATACAGGAAGATTGCCATGATATCAATTTAGCCTCCTACATAGCAAGTACCAGGATATCAAAGTCTACCTAGCAAGACTTTACCTCAAATAAATGAATGCAATAAGACTATAATCTCTTGGATATTTAAAAGATATTTATAAATTAAGAAAAATCATGTATCATGAGGACGCCAAGATGTGTGAATTGTCAAAGCTGTGGCTCATACAAGATCAAAAGTTTACAGTTAGCAGTGCACAGATCTGGCACAATCTTTCAGTTTCTAATATTGTTTTCAAGCATCATGCTTACTTAGAGCATTAGTGTCAGACATTTCAGGTTATGAAATCATATCATTACATCTTTATATTTCTCAGAGAATTTTATTCTGCATTTCTTTTATTCTAGAGGGTCAATGTCACAGACAAAATAGAAGGGAGAATTTCCCTCTCAGAAACTATGTAAATGTTAGCAGTAGTTTGATACTTGTTAATTGATCATTATGTCTAGCCTTCTATTGATTTATCTGGCCAACCGTAAGGAGCAAATTTGTCTGCATTTTTCCAGAATATTTATAATGATTCTTTGAAACCACTCAAGTGCATTTCCATACTTTCAGCTATTTTATTAGTAGATTTATAAGCTTTGGGCTCTCATGAATTCTATATAAGTATTCCCATTCATAAATTTGTAAACATTATCTGTCTAAACATAGGCAGAGAACTAAGATATTAATTATGCTCATAAAATGTAACAATGTTGTAATGATACTTTGAAGCAAAATAGAAATTATTATTATTAATATTTAAAATGCATTTTATTAATATATACTAATAAATGAAGTTGTTCCTTATTTAATAAATTAAATTATCGAACTTAAGTACATAGAATAAACAGTATTTTTCTCTGTCATGTGATCAAATCATGTAGGAAGTTTAAATATAACTCCATCTCAGAACATTGTGTTCAGGAGGAATTACATGGCATCTACGCAATGGTTCACACATATATTGATGCAATTTTTCACACATAAATATGTTTCTATTTCAACAAGTAAAAAGTAAAATTGGATATTTTGTTAGAGACACTTTATCTATCCTGTAATATTATCAGATTTCATGTTATACCTACTGGTATTTACTAACAGTGTCACAGTAAGTAATATTCAGAATAGAATCTTTTTAGTTAACAAAGATTCATGAGATAGACTGCTTTTCTAGGTTAGCTGGTATTCTAGTTTCATTTCTGTTGCTGTGATAAAATATCTTGGCAACAAGCAACAAGGGATAATGGGATTTGTTTAGTTTACAGTCTCAGGTTACAGTCAATCACTTAGGAAAAGTCAAGATAGGCATTTGAAGAAGGTAAAATTCACCATCAAAGTAGAAAGAAGAAAATGCATAAGTCTTTGTTTTTCTTTTTGCTTGCCCTGAGCTAGCTTTCTTCCCCTTTTATCACTCCTTCCCTAGGTAATGTGCTGCCTGAAAAGGGTGATGTCATTCTACATTAATAAACAATCAAGATAATCCTCCACAGTCATATTTAAAAGTTAACTTGTTCAAAATAATTCTTCATGAAAACTCTCTTCCAAAGTGATTCTAGGTTATATTACCAACTAGAAATTACAAGAACAGCTGAGTTTCTTAGAAGAAGAAAATCTGGGCATAAGCAAGCAGTCATTCTCTAACAAGAAAGAAGATATCCATAGACTAAAAATGGTGGAAAATCATCAACAAGTTTCAGAAGCTCAGTGTGGCCCATGCTCCAGATTCATCCTCACAGCCCTCAACAAGAGCAATTTTTGCCCACCACTTGGTAATGGACATCTACTCTAGAACCATGTATTATGTCTGCTTCATCTGCTTAAAATACCCCCAGCACCTTGTGTTTGAATACAATAGCCATAGGAAACATATTATTGATCTTTCCTTAGGGAAATAAAATAAGTATAATAAAAGAAAATATGTTCAAAGGGAGAGCTAGTGAACATTTGCATGGAATTAATGTTCATGGAAAGCTAGGTATGATTTTGTCTAGCTTCTGAAGAAACAAACCTTCTCAATTTATATGGATGTTGCAGCTGTTGAGTGATAAGCCTGGGATGCATCCTACCCTGAGTGTGTTCCATAAAATTGTCAATTTATGTTATGGAAACTCATCTTTGAGTTGTACTCCTAATGTATTCACTTATGTAAATGGTTTTCTTCCTACAAGTCAATTGGTGCATCATCTTTTGAGATTATTTCCTTGTATTCCCCATTCCTCCTTCCTTCCCCTGCTTCTCCCTTTTCAATTATTTCACGTACCAAGAATTTACTGTACTTTTCTATCATTTTCAATTTTCTTTTCTCTATAATTTCAGGATTTTCAATATTGCTCTGTGAGTTTTTCTCAGACTTCTTTAAACTGGGGATTTGCAGTGCTTTTTGTGAGGTCATTTATGAGTGTCTCAAGGTCAGTGCTCTTTCAGCTTACAAGTGCAACTCTGCCTCTGTAACTACTAGCTATGTTCTCCACCCCCAGGATCCCACATTGAGCCTGCTCCCTGCCTCTGTGCTGACTCTCAGCATTTTGGATAATAGCTGTGCTTATTAAGTTTTCTGCAAATTCTACTGAATCCCAAGAATTTATGACTATCATGTTTGCTGCTTTATCATCCTTATTTTGCATGCTTTATCTTCAGAATACTAGCTTTTATTTCCATGAACTTCATTTATACCTGCTTAAGCACAGGATTCATCACCATGTGTCCAACAGCTCTCTCCTGGGCTCTTTTGCTCTTCCATTTTCTCTGCCACTTGGCACATGCAGTCCAATTTTAGAAGAGTTATGAATATTTTTGCCAAATAAGCATTTAAGAAGCTCTTTTATTTCCAGTGCCCCAGTTTATTATTGTCTTGATTTGATTAGTGTTTTCATTCAGTTGTTCATAGAAGAATTTAATAACAGCAATACATGTAATGAATTCATCATACAGGTTTTTAGAATTTAGGTTTGACCTTTGGTATGTCATTGATAGGGATGTATATGAAGCAACAGACATAATGAAGACTAGTTTTGAAGTGACTATACTAAGGGAGGGTTTCCTGTCAAGGGTGATGATAGGTTAACTGTGATATTGATCTTCTATTTGTAGTCTGTGGCAACATGTAGTGACTCATTCAATGCTAAGATATATTGGACTCTTGCTTTATCATGAGTAATATATAAAAATTGCTTTTATTTCTTCATATGAAGGGATGAAATGAGAGCCAAACCTAAGCCAGTAATGTCAAGAGGAATGTTAATGGCAAATAATTAAGTTTTCTGTAGATGGCAATTCAGTCAGAAGCTGAGAGATGCAGGAATGAATCAGTTATCTTGTAAGAGTAGATTCTACAGAGGCTCTGGGGATAGTTAGAACAGAGAGAGAAACAATCTGATTTTAGCCTAAATGGTGTATTAGCACCGCTTAGGTACAGATACCATCTCATAACTTGCTCTGAGGATATAAATGCTGCAGAGTTGCATTGTAGCTGTATTAGGTAAGACTCAACTCCCCAACTGTGTTTATGATTGACTGTGGATTTCAGTAATGGTTTATCACAAGGAGAGTTTCTTTGATGAAAGATGAGAAACTAATCTGTGGATACAAGGATAGATCTGTAGAATGTAGTTAATTATTATGCTAGGTTAATAAATTGATAAATAATAGATTCTCTTCCAAGAGCCACAACTTCACAAGCCCTGGGTAGCTGTCTAGGTTTCCAGTACTAGGCATGATATTCCACGTCTTCAGCAGGTTTAAGTCCAACTCTCAAAAAGAACTACAGGCAATTAAGGAATGCTGAGAGGAAGAGATAGTCTTTCCATGGACAGAACAATTGCTTGTATAATAACCAATGATCAACTCTGAAAACATACACATGCAAGTAACATAACAACTAACAGGTTTTACATATATATATATAATATATATAATATATATCTATGTCTATATTTTTAGTGAAAAATAGCATGAATTTGGTAGAAACAGGTATCTGGAAGAGTTTGGAACTAGGAAAGGGAAGAAGAAATTAATGCAATTATAACCTCAAAAAGTTTTTAAAAAGGACTTTCAATAAACCTGGTGCTCGCCATTTTGTCTAGTCTGGATGGCCATCCGTCACAGGTATCTAGTGGTTACCACACCCCAGCCTGGGCATAAGATGAACATGTAAATTAACCCATCTTTCATGTAGGTGCTATAAATGTGAAACTATGTCCTTGTGCTTGTCCAGGAAGCATGTTACATTCCTAGTCCTCAATGTATCTTCTAAAAATACTTTTGCAAAATTTATATAATTCTAAATCTATGTTTCAAATTAGTAATATGAAGTTCAGTAAAACAGACTCAAAACAGAAATATACCCTGCAGATTACAACCAAGTCATCTTTCTATTGATTAAATGCCTGAAATTTAAGAGGAAATTTATCCTTGCCTTGCAAACAGGGAGACCATCCATACTATTATATATAACTTGTAGATTATCCAAGTATCTGCTTTTAATATAGGCAAAGTACTTTGCCTAGAAAACTGTCAGGAATATAAGGGATCATTTATGAAGCCGGAAAAAGGAGGCTATGGCTCATATTAGCCGTTTTATGACATTGTACACGCAATTAGCATAAACAAATATACATGAATGGTTTGTGCAGTTCTCCCAATATTTTTGAAAATGATCTACATCTAGTTTACCCTTGTGCAACAATGCATAACCTCAAAATTAAGAGAGAGGAAAAATAAAAGAAGTCACCTGAATAAATGTATGTTGCGTTCACTGTACTTTTTGGAATTTTATTACTCTTTGCATTCTGACTAGTAACCAAAAACAGGATTCCTTCAGATTCCTGGGCAGCCTGCCACTGGTTTGGGCCAGGGGGCCAATAAAAATCATTAGCAATACATAAATTTTATCCTGTGGGCTTTCCTGAACATGTGCAAGTGTTCATAAGGTTAGAGTGCTGAACTACAAATATTCATCTCATCCTCTGCGCCTCTTTCACTCATGTCCAGCTAGATGTCACTCTGTTGCTATGTGATTATGTTGTAATCTGTGTCACATGAAGATCAATAACCCATTCAACAATATAAATGGTGATTGGATAGACAGGGTTACTAATAAAAGTCAGCAGATAAGAGCTAGCATAGATCTGAATCTGTGAAAATTGGGGCAAAGAATGCTGTTTGTATTATAGTCATTCTCTCACAGGTAAGCTAGTTTCGATAACCTTCTATGAGGAAAACCTGAACTGAAACAAGTCATCACATCACCACCTTGAGGGACAGAGCATCTTTGACCTCCTTTTCATCAGAAGTTTTGTCATTTGTCTACACTGATGGAATTCCTCCCCCTCCCCCACTTATATATTGTAAGTTTTGTGTTTCTCTTGAAACTGTTTACCTAATGGCCTATTGAAACATAAGCATACCCATGTAAACATGCATGTGTGCACAAGCACACATGGAGTGAACCTGCTCTGATGTTTCCACTAGAGAGAAATTGTCACAAAACATTCAATCATTATTCTTCCAATGAATGCAGCCAGACACTAACACAAGCCCCAAATCTATCTGTGCCCACCGAGGCAAAATGGGGAAAGTAATTGCACATTTGAGAATGTGTTACACAGACTTGCTGGCTACAAATACTAGAGAGAAAGATGTGTATTGAAGCCTCCTTTGGAGCTTCTGTTTTAAACAACTTTCATCCTCTACTGATTTGTTCCATTCCACTGAACACACATGATGCCCCTGGTTCAAGAAACTGCATTTCAGTTACAGTCCCTAATTCCAAACTTTATGACTGGAGAAAATCAAAGGATACCTTCTTCCTTATTCAAGCCAAAGTCTAACCAATCTATCTTAGGCTGTATTATTCTACAAAACAAATATATTTTGAGTATAAATGTCTGCTAAAATAATTTTACAAAAAATGTTCCATTTGAAATAATAAATTTAATATGTTTTAAGTTCACTGTTCTAATTCAAGTGTTTATCAAAGTCATCTCTGTCTTTCCTTATTCCTTTTTCATAAAAAGTTCAGAGAATTCAAAACTTGATGAATATATTTTGTACCTTGGCAGAATTTTATTAAATTATTCTAAACAGATGGGTGTCTATTTTTAAAAGCTCTGGGGAAGGAAGATTCACACTATGTCTAGGTAGTCCTTCTTGTTTTTATTCTCACAAATCCTGTGATTCTATTGCTTCCCATGTCTATGCACAGAACCTTGTTTACTAGACAAAGCAATGATAAGCACTCAAAAGTCAATTGGATGTTAGGTCAAAAGTATGAAAGTGGATGCTTTTTATTAAAAAAGAAAAGGAGATGGAAAACTAAATTTTGCTGGTTCCTATATAAGCTACATCCCACCCAGTTAACATGGGCTAATTTATACCAGAAATTTCTTTAGTAAATTAGTTTACTTTTGTTATCATTTAGATAATTGAGGAGAGCCATTTTTACTTTTCTTTTAGTCTCCTCTTTTATTGTTGATGCCATATTGAATTATTAATGAATAATAATTATTTTCCCCAAATGATTTGTTTCTGGACACTTATAATATTTATTTCCAAACAGTAAGCTTTAAGAACTATGAAAATAAAACTGTTTTCCCTGTGCTTAGCTATAGTGTTGCATTTTCCTTTTTAATTTAAACCATCATATACAATTTAGAATAAAATAGTAACTCACCCGCATACATTTATGATTTTAAAATGTGTTAACACAAATATTAATTAGAAATTTTGCCTTTAAAATTAGTATTTTTTTCAGTGAAACTCAGTGCTTCTTAAACATGATTATACAAAGCTGGTGTGTGCTGTGGATACAAGGCTACTTGGTACAGACATCTAGTTCAGGGTAGATGAACTCAGTCCATACCTTCCTGAATGTGGAACTTGGAGGACTCACAGCTGACTTCTTCACTAGTAATTGCTCTTGGCTACTCAGCACTGATGTTGGACCTTCTCCAGAGAGGTTGGCTCTGAGTTGGAAATTGGCTAATGGGGACATTAAAGCCCACTAGAACTGCCTGGATTTCTGATTACTATTACTGACATTTAGTTCCCCACAGTCTTTGGAATCTGGTGGATCTACAACTGAGAGTAGATAGGAACTCCTAATTTCCTCTCTCCCTAATGATGGACTTCTTCAAACTACATGCCCATATTGGCATTGTTAAATCACTTCTTACATTTTATTTTTATGTTTTATTCTAAAAAAAAAAAGCATCCATACACACAAACACAATCATACACACACACACACACACACACACACACACACACACACTTTAACACACATGACACTACCAAACAACCAACCAAATAAATAAAACACAAAGACATACATAGTTAAACTACTGCCTTAGCTCAATAAAATAAAATTTCTTCTGTTGGTTGGCAGACATAGGCAAGTTGACTTGATTTAGTATTGCAATAATGGATGCTCAGAAAGCAATCCTTTTCGTGCCTGAATGTAATATAAGATTCAGACCTTCTCTAATGATACTCAAGAATTCTGTATATATATGGTAAACTTTCTCTAGTCATTTAAATGTTATAAAAATTATAACTATACTTACAAATAAAACATCATGAAAATATTGCTTGATTGGAACATTAGAACTTCAGCAAAAAAAAAAAAAAGCACTTCTGAGGCCACATAACCAATATGGTATACTCATATGTGCATAACGTCACACCTGTAAAAATTATGTTCTCAAGAATGTATGAAGTATCCCAAACCAAAAGGACATACATGGTATGAACTCATTTATAAGTGGATATTAGCCATGAAGTTCAGGATACCCACACTTCACTCTACGGACCCAAAGAAGCTAAACAAGAAGGAAGACCCAAGTGAGAATGCTTGAATCTCACTTAGAAGGGGGGAATTAAATAGCCATAGGAGGCAGATGTAGGGTGAAAACTGGTTGGGATAGAGGATGGGGAAAGTAGGGTTCAGGAATGGGTGTGGGGAGAGATAGCAGAGAGGCCCAGAGAGCCAAGAGCATGAATGGAAATCTGGTGTGGGTAGATGGTGGGGGGACATCTCTATGACATGCTAGAGACCTTGGCTAGGGTAAGCTCCCAGGAGTCTATGGGGGTGACGTTAGCTGAGACACATAGCCCTCAGGATATGGAACCTGAATGGGGTACCTCCTGTAGCCAGTCAGAACCCCCAGTGGAGGGATAGGTTTACTAAACCACCCACAAAACTTTCAACCTGAAATTTGTTGTGTCTATAAGAAATGCAGGTACAAGAGATAAAGTAGAGACTGAGGGAACAGACAACCAATAACCAATGGCCCAATTTGGGACCCATCTCATTGACAAGCACCGATCCCTAACACCATTAATGATACTCTATTATGCTTGCAGACAGGAACATAGTTTAATTGTTCTCTGAGAGACTCCATGTAGCTACAGACTGAAACAGATGCTGAGACCCATACCCAAACAATGGATGAGCTTGGGAAGAACTAGGAGAATGATTGAGGGCCCTGAAGGAGATAGGAACTCCAAAGGAAGAGCAACCATGTCAACTAACCTGGATCCTTGGGAGCTCTCAGAGACTGAACCAACCAACCAAAGAGTGTACACAGCTGGACTTGGGCCTTCCACACATATGTAGCAAATGTGCAGCTCTGTCCTTGTGTGGGTACCTCAGCAACTAGTGCATCAGCGTTCCATAAAACTATTGCCTATCTATGGGATCTATTCCCCTATCTGGGTTGCTTTATCTGGCCTCAGTGGGAGAGCCATGCAGAGACTATTTGCCTGACTGGAGGGATGCCGAGAGGAAGCCTCCTCACTATCAAAGGAGAAGGGTGGGAGAGATGGGGACAGAACTGTGTGAGGAGGGACTTGGAGGAAGGACTTGGATGTAAAGTAAATAAACAAATAGAAAAATAATTGAAATTGACTCCTCTTGACTATTAATGACAGCACAGGTACTTTAATTTCATCACAACAAGGAAATAGGTTATTTTCTTCATCTCTAGTATATTGTAGAATAAGAATTGAAAAAGCTATTGATCCAACATTTAAACATGTACTACTAGTATCCAAGATTAATATAAAAACTGATATAACGATGAGATCTTACAAGCAGAGTGTAATGTTTCAGGAATTGTATCTGTTGTGGGAAAGGCAAAGGACAAAGAAGGTTCAGAGTCAGAAATTTTCAAAGCAGAAGGGAAACTCCATCAACTCATTCGGATTTGAAAGACAAAGGGTTGACTTAAATACCCAAGATAAAATTCACAGACCACATGAGGCTCAAGAAGAAGGAAGGCCAAAGTGTATGTGCTTTGGTCCTTCTTAGAAAAAGGAAACAAAATTCTCAAGGGAGCAAACACAGAGACAAAGTGTAGAGCAGAGACTGAAGGACAGGCCATCCAGAGATGGTCCCACCTAGGGATCCATCCCATATACAGTCACCAAACCCAGACACTATTGTGGATGCCAAGAACTGCTTGCTGAAAGGAGCCTGATATAGCTGTCTCCTGAGAGGCTCTGCCAGAGTCAGACAAATACAGAGGTGGATGCTCACAGCCAACCACTGGACTGAGCACAGGGTCCCCAATGGAGGAGTTAAAGGAAGGACTGAAGGAGCTGAAGGGGTTTGAAGCCCCATAGGAAGAAGAACAATATCAACCAACCAGACCCTCCAGAGCTCCCAGGAACTAAACCATCAACCAAGGACTACATATGGGGTTACCCATGGCTCCAGCTGCATATGTAGCAGAGGTTAGTCCTGTAGGACATCAATGAGAGGAGAGGCCCTTGGTCCTATGAAGGCTCAAGGCCCCAGTGTAGAGGAATTCAAAGGCAGAGAGGTGGGAGTGGGTAGGTAGATGGATGGGGGAGCACCCTCATAGAAGCAGGGGGTAGGGGGAATGGGATAGAGGGTTTCCTGGGCCAAGGGAACTGGGAAAGGGGATAACATCTGAAATGTAAATAAAGAAAATAGCCAATAAAAAAGAAAGAAAATGAACCTCTAATATTTTATTAGAAAGGCAATAAGGGGTTAAAATAAAGAGCCAGATCAGAGTGCAGACTCTTTGAGAAGGAAGAAATTTTGTTTCTGATTTTATTGAATTTGGGGTGATTACTATGTATCTGGATAAAATAAAATGAACCTTAGGTAGATAAAGGAACAGCAGGAGAATATGGAGATGCTATTCAAAGACTGCAGGGAGAAGGCACCTTGAGTAGCTCTCCACAGAGAGCCATGCTGTCAGAATTTTAGTGATAGGTTCTCTTCATTTAATTTACTATCATTTTGTGTTGCAAAAATATGACTGCATTTCTCAGAGAAGTGCTCCTTTTCCTCCAAGGAACTCAATCCTCTTCTGCTTTTCCATATGGAAACATTTTCTTCTTAATTTTAACTTAGCTTCCTCCAGTGTTTTCTCATGAAACACTCTCATGCAGTTTTTTATTGAACATTTTTTATTAGATATTTTCTTTATTTACATGTCATATTTCCCAGTTTCCCCTCCAAAAACAAAACAAAACAAAATTTAAAAAAACCAACAACAACAACAACAACAACAACAAAATCAAAAACCAAAAACAGTAACAAACTGATGTTCCCTCCCCACTTCCTCTGTTCTCCACCCTACCCTCTCCTGGCATTCCCCTACACTGGGGCACATAACCTTCACAGGGCCAAGGGCCTCTCCTCCCACTAATGACCAACTTAGACATCCTCTACTATGAACATGCTGCCGGAGCAATCAGTCCCACTATGTATATTCCTAGGTTGGTAGTTTAGTCCATGCGAGCTCTGAGGTTACTAGTTAGTTCATATTGTTCTTCGTCCTAAGGGGCTGCAAACCCTTCAGCTCCTTCGGTCCTTTCTCTAGCTACTTCATTTGAGGACCCTTTACTCAGTTCAATGGATGGCTGTGAGCCTCTACTATTGTATTAGTCATGCACTGTCCGAGCCTCTCAGGAGACAGCTATATCAGGCTCAATTGTCCTTCCTTCAGTCTCTGCTCCATAGTTAGTCTCTACAACTCCTTCCATGGGTATTTTCTTCCCCCTTTCAAGAAGGAATGAAATGTCCACATTTTGGTCTTCCTTCTTCTTGAGTTTCTTGTGGTTTGTGGATTGTACTTCATATATTCGGAAATTCTGGGATAATAACCACTTATCAGAGAGTACATACCATGTGTGTTCTTTTGTGATTGGGTAACCTCACTCAGGATGATATTCTCCAGATCCATCCATTTCCCTAAGAATTCCATAAATTCATTGTTTTTAATAGCTGAGTAGTACTCCATTGTGTAGATGTACAACAGTTTCTGTATCTATTCCTCTGTCGAGGGATATCTGGGTTGTTTCCAGTTTCTGGCAATTGTAAATAAGGCTGCTATGAACATGGTAGAGCATGTGCCCTTATTACATGTTGGAGCATCTTCTGGGTATATGCCCAGGAGTGGTTTAGCTGGGTCCTTTGTTGGAACTATGTCTAATTTCTGGAGGAACCTCCAAACTGATTTCCAGAGTGGGTGTACCAGCTTCCAATCCCACCATCAATGGAGGAGTGTTCCTCTTTCTCCACAACTTCTCCAGCATCTGTCGGGCCGGTTTCCTTTAGGAGATCAGCTTGCTCTCCTCGGGTAAGACGTTGTGCAGTGGGCTGTGGATCTGTTGTCCATCCTGAATCCTGGGGTCAGAGCCCACTTGGAGACAGGATCTCCACTTGCGGGAAAGGTGCAGAGAGGGCTGTGGATCTGTTGTCCCTTCTAGGTGTGGTCTGAGGTAGAAAGGATCCTGACCAGGCTGCCCTGTCACTTGTGAGACCTGTGCCTCCTGGCTGGTCCTACCTTAGGAAGTCAGGGGAGAGAAAATGGTGGATCTTACCTGAGTACCTGGGTTAAAGCACTCCCTGAAGGCAGGCTCTCAGCTTGCAGGGAAGGGGCAGAGAGGTCTGCAGATCCACCACTCCTATGTGTAGACAGAGGTAGAGAGGATCCTGTCCCTCTCTCTCATGCAGTTTTAACCTCAGGTTAAACTCAGGTTATTAGAGACAGTCTGGGTTCAATTATGCTTTCTAAGATAGCACAATGATCAAGTAGAATGTCCTGTCTTTGTCTTTCCACCTTTAAGTACTGTAAGGACTCAATGTCAGCTTCTATCATTTACATCCTTGTTGCACTCCTTCACCTGACATCTCAAAGCCATCAGTAACATCCTTTCATCATGCCAACCCTTGGTATGTTTATCTACACAGCAAATCTATGCTTATACATTTTGCCCTGAATTAATATACTGGTCCTTTCAGTGTAGTCTTCTCTCAATTAACCCCTCTCATGTTAATCTGTCTACCTACTACCTATTGATACTCTACTCAAGGTATGTGTTATCTATCTTCTTTCTCTATCCACATTCTACTTAAATGTTATTACTCTTGTTCTTCTCTTTGAAAACTCCCAATAATGCCACAAAAATCCAAAACCAGAATACCAGGGAAGATGTTTTATATATATATATATATATATATATATATATATATATATATATATATATAATTTTTATCAGATCATAAGACTACTCATCACAAAATCATATCACAACTTTCATTGATTATATTAAAATATTTCAATTTCTTTTTGTTGAAACAGAAGTTTTCATAGTTCCATATGGTTTTAAAATCTCTATGGCCTAGAGGCTAATACCAAGTCAAAGTTATTTTACAAATTGCAGTAGCATCAGAAACAAAGGTCACATTTTTCTTTGTATACTTTATTATCTTTCTATATAGATTATTATTTTATTTACATTATTTAATATGTCTTAAAGCTCTAATTAAAAAAATCATACATATCTCAGTAAATAGTTTTAGAATTTACCTTACAATAGATTGGTGCTATATTATTTGCAATCATCTCTACTTTGTGTATTGATAAGTTGTATGTGAATTTTTCCAAAACCATATGCTACTTTCTCTTCATATCACAAACTTCCCTCTTCTCTGCAGGTGTCTAATCTTTTAAATGTCTATATCATAACTATGTCTTAATTCCTGTGAGGCACTATTATATGTGTTTGATACAGAGGAATCTCAAGTTTTAGAACTAAAGAAATTTCACTTGTTTCCCAAATCCTTGTGATTGTCAAAATAAAATGGTCTTTGGCCTGCTTGACTCTGACATTCAGCAAACTCCAAAGTGTGTCTTTGACTTTGTCTGCATTTGGCATTCTGCTCTGCCACAGTGTAAGGACAAAGTCACAGAAGGCTAGAGGATGTAGAGACTGCAGCCATCCTGAAGTCCCATCTGCTCACTTACCAGGACTGAGAGTGTGGCTCTGAACATCTTCAGCAGAGCAGCACACCTGCTTGCTCAAGCTGACATTGCTTCTCCTCTTCTCTCTAGCTTCACTCTTATCTGTGCTCAGACTTTGTCCCACTGTAGTCAGTGTTAAGCTTGAGGCTGTAACTCATTGACTCTCCTCTAATGCTTATTACAATTGAAGTGAAGGTCATTTATGTGCTCTGAGAATTGCTCCTATCGACAGCATGGCACTTCTCTCAGATTTTCATGGCTAGTTCTGTTCTTTGAGTTATCATTGACCTTGTTTTGTTTTGTTTTGTTTTTGTTTGTTTGTTTGTTTTTCCAGTTTCCCTGTCAGGTACAGGTTTTTAAATCTCAATTTCTATATTTGGTTTATCATCTACATTCCTCTTGTAGGGAAATAGGGTACCTTTTTTTCCTTGTTCTTTCTATCATTATTTAGTTTGTTTTCCTTCAATTCACTCACTTTAATTTTGCCTTTTACTGAAGGACGGGAGACAAAGATGTCTCCTTTAACATCATCACCTAGTTCCTTAGTCTCCTAAAAAAATAAATGATCTCTATAGCAACGTCTCTAATTTTTGAATGAAATCAGTTTGTCGTTTCTTCACATTTCTTTCTCCTGTTTCCAGTCCCCTACTCACATTAGAAACTTGCTTATGTTACTTTACAGGTACATTCTTATTTCTATTTTTACTTTTACTTCATTTTGATAATTTTTTATATATAATGACAATGGTTCTTTGTTTTTATTGGCAAACACCTGGTGAATGGCTAATCACACCTTCTCATTGCCACATTCCTAGTTTGCCCTGCCTTTTCCAGCCAGCACCAAAGCAACCTGCAGCACTTCCTAGAAATGCTGACATGTTCAGTGATGCCTGAGTTTCTATGTAGTCACCATTCAAGCCCACTGATTGAAAACAACAGCTTACTTTGTCCACATGCTTAGATACTGGTTTGATGTTGGGTTTCTGTTGACTTTAATTGACTATTGCAATAATTTTCATGTTAACAACCAAATATATGACTATATTTGATAAAACGAACAGAATATGATACTAACAAAATATAGTATTACTTACCAATAAAAATATAAAATTCATGCATGGTATGATATTTGTGCCCTCATTCTTACCTAATTGTTGTCCTATTAGCAAGGAATCCAAGGCTAAATAATTAACAATACCTATTATTTACTGACACAAACTCATTTATTCTATCATATCATACTGTTATTATAGTTTTATCTCACAACAAAATTTGCAGTGTAACAAACTGAAGGGCTGAGTGTATTTGTCCAGCATTAACTTTTTGTTCCACTCTATATTAGGTTATATTTTCATTATTTCTGGTTCACCTTCTAGTATCTGTATGTAGCATAGAGTATTTCTGGTATCACTATCTAATCATCAGATGCTAAGTCTATTTACAGATCGCTGTGGATTAAATCATAGATACTACATATAAGTAACATAAACCTAATAGCTGGCTAATCTTTACAAGAATGTAAAACTTGTTAGGGATAACTTTAAATAAAAAATGTTATACATAATTTTCATCACCTACTACTGATACTTTCTAATAGCTCCCTCTTCTGTCTGAGCAATGTTTCTATTCTAATTTTCATAATCTGAAGTCATAGAGAAAATACACCCTTTAAATTTACTAACGTTACATCACTGCACTCAGATTAAATGAAGATACTCTCTTAGGAAAACTTGCTTTCAGATTGAAGTGCTACTCCTTGTTAAAATACTTATGTAGCTATGAGAGACTTTTGCTTGCTTCCTGGCACTACAAAACCAAAAGCAAAGAAAGTGTGCTAGTAACAATACTGCAGACCTTGCCAATTCTAATGTCCATGTACCATTCTTAAAATCACAAATCAACCTAACAGATGGCGACTATCTTATATGATAATAAAATCACTGAGTATTATGGCCCACTGTCATTTACATTTGTACTTAATCCATAGTAGGATATAAATACGTTTCCTTATATGTATACATATATTATGACATTACCTACTCCTCACTCCCCCTTCCATCTCCCCTCAACACTCCCATTCATATTTATAACCTAACATAATAACCTTCTTTTATAAATTGTATTTATTTTTCAACCTACTGTGTTCAATTAATGTTGCTTATACATATATAGGTTTGGAGTCACCCATATGTCCTAGAGATCCTACCACAAGCCACAGTTTCTTTCACAATAACTAACTGCTCTATCCCTGAACCCATTCTACACATACAATTGACCATCATATAGGAACTGAAATGCTATTTCCAAGTAAATAATATGCTGATAAAATTCTTTGAAACTGAGATAAATCTTTGAGATAAATCAAATATCTACTAAGGATGTCCCTTGTCACGTACTGTAATATCCACCCCTCCTCTTACTATGTGTGTGTGTTATCTTTAAAGTTTACCTTCTGCTAATTTTATACCTGAGTATTGGAATGATATCATCTCTTCTCATGTCTTTTGAGTTTCTTATACACTTTCAACTTCATAGCCTCTTCTATAAACATTTTAATGTACTTTTCAACTAGGTTCTTTTTCATTGTATTGTCTTATTTTATGTTTTAAAAATGTTACCAGTTTATTCACTGAATAAACTGATTCAATGAAGGTGAATCCTCTCAGTACCTCAAACAAGATTAGCTGCTTGGTCATAATTAAGTATGATTAAATGAAAATGTAGGAAGGGAACAAGGATACTTCAGGAAGGCTCTATGGTTCACAGTAGAGAGTATTATCATGTGTGTTTTCCTGATCCTCATTGCCTGACATTCTAGGTAAATGTGGTCCTCCCAATGCCCAATGAGACACATAGTAGAGATGGAGTGTTATGACCTATCTACACTTGAGAATAAGCAATACCCATTGAAAATTTTGCATCTGAGAATATAGAACTTATCTATATAACATAATACATTTCAGTCCCTAAAATTTCTGCTTTTGTAATTTGTGAAAATAATTTTGCAATGAAAATTTGAAAGTGCAATATTTTTAAACATGGTTTGCTATATGAATTAATATTGTTACTTTATTTTCAAAACCTAAAGAGAGGGGTTTTCCCTAATAAATAGAATAACTTTAAAATAATTAAGAAGTAAAATTTATTTTATATATACCACATCACAAACTAATGGCCCAATGGTACCACAGAACATGGACACAAATTATTTTCCAAGGAAAATATTTGAAGTAATTTATGGTATGAATTCACTTGGTAATTCTACAAGTATCCATGGAATATAAACCTTTGAATTGTCATTTTTCTGAATTGTAAAAGAAACCATCTCAATTGATAAAACCTGTGAACTTTAAATTTTCTATGACCCAGAAATATTATCTACAGCTTTTCTCTTCTTGTTTTTTTTTTTTTTAATTGCCTGGTTAATTCTCAACACTCTCAGAGAACCTGGCATAAAAAGTGCTTAGAGTTTCAATCATGCAACGCATTGGCTGTCTAGCAAGTATTTCAGTTCTTAGATTTATCAAAGAACTGTGTTATAAACATTTTAAATTTAAAGCTCCAATAACTTCACCCAGTAATAATATTGCAAAATATGAAAGCTAGCAAATGACTGATCTTAAAATGTTCAGTTTAGATGGAAATATCAAGTAAGACAAATCTTCAAGCAGTGGAACTCTATTTCTTGGTAAATAAAAACATTTTTCTGCCTTAACACACTATATGTTGTATTGTTTATTCTCTAAAAGGTTAGCAAATGATAAATATATGTATAGACTTGATTTGATTTAAGAACATAATGAATATATTCAGTAGACTTCAAATAGCTCCATTATGAAGAGCTCACAGTTATTGTTGTCACCATTCCATGTGAGAAAGATCTGGATACTTTTAAGGGAAGCAATATAAATTCAATAATATATATTCCTGGGCCCAGTATTTTCTGTCTCTCCCAGATACACTGTGCCTAGCTATTCCCATTCCCTTTCCTTTCCTTTCCTTTCTTTTCTTTTCCTTTCCTTGTCTTTTCTTTCTTCCTCTCTTTCTTTCTTCCTTTATTCCTTTCTTTCACACAGTCTGGCTGTGATCTCAAAAGCAGAAACTGGTTCTCATTGCCAACACATGCTGAATGAACACCATGCAATTCCCAGCTTACTTCATATAATCTCTCCTGTTAGTTCTTTCAGAAGATACATAGTTGAACAAATATTAGAACTAATAAGACATATGCAGAATTGTAATCAGGCTTAGCTTTCCCTCTACTGACAAAACCATCATATTTTTGCTTACCTGACTTTTAGGTATTTTTTAGCCTTCTGACCAGGTGAAGTCACTAAGTGTCCGTATTTAAAAAGATCATGAAACATCAGTGAGATTAAGAAATCAGCCTGTTGTTTAACACAAAGAACTATAGTCTTGTGAAAACTATTGGAGTACACAGAATCTTAGTTTGCTCACCTGCAAAATGAGTCTGTGGATTTCATCTATTTACTTGATATAGTCTCTCACTGGAATCTCAGTGGTTGGTCAGGACTGCATGCAACTGTCTTAAGCAATGGTATGTTGGTATGTTGCTTCAGTTATAATAATCATGTTGCATGCCTGTCTCCCAAATTTTTAAAATATTTTTCCTATTATTCTCAAGATAAAATACATATGTAATTATGTCTGCATAAGATTGTACAACAGTAAATATTCAACAGATATATGTTAAGCTATGATCAAAACCCACAAGGGGATGATGCTACTTATCTTTGAGTCACTTAGAAATGAAAACAGATTATATGGTCTGCATATGGATGGGACAGTAGTAAAGCAGTTCTAAAGCTATAGTATATAGTCAGCTGGTAAATTATGAGTAAATAAAATACAATGGTTGGGTAAATATTGCAATGTATGGTACAGAGGTCAGGTTGCTTCTCAAGTCTTTCAAGTTGTAATTGTAAAGACACATAGGCTGTGTCCAAAAATCCAAATGTATGACAAGGAACAAAACTAAAATTTATACAATCTATTCTAAAATATATAATATAAATATCTGTGATTTGAGTTTCCTTGACTGAAGAGTACATAATGCTTGGACATCCCCAGTTATAAGTAGTCTAGATGCCAGTTCAGAACATGCTGGCATCCAGGAGGAAGAGAAAAATTGATGGGCATGAACTTTGAGGAGTAAGACAAGCTGGGCAGAAGTCTGAACAATACCTACATGCCACACAAACATAAACAAGGTGGTTTTAGCAATTGAGGAAAATCTGAGCCTGATGAAAATTCTGATTATGTCTAACTAGTTTGGTTTTACAGCTATGTGTGTGTGTGTATGTGAGTGTTTGCATGTGGTATGTACAGGTATGTGGTGCTTGTGTGTGTGTGTGTGTACAATGTAAACATTTTAAAATGTAAGACTTCAAACATTAACAAAAAATGACTGCAGCTTATCTGCAAATCATTGTACTCATCTCAGTATTTGACCTATGGAATAGTTTAATTAGTATTTGATATTTTAAAACATAGTAAAATTTACTTCTTCCCTAATATAAATTTCTTTACTTCAAGGAAAATTTTTACTTTCAAGAAGAAGTATGATATAGGACAATTGATATTAATCTAAGAATTAGTAAGACATAGTAGCTATGTGCACAGAGGTTTATTGGATTTGTGGTGCCTCAAATGTTGTAGTCTGTAGTGTGAGTTGGCTAACTGAAATATATAAATATGAAGAAAAATAAGATTGCAGAAATGATCCTGAAGTAGGCCATTTAATGCAGCTGCAGTTCACCTGGGGAGACTAGATCGATCTTATGTATACTATGTTTGATGCAAGATTTAGATATGAAATAATAACAATGTAAGATGCATATCATCATGGTTATTATTTTATAAGTTATCATACAAAATTTAAGTGTTTTATGGAAAGGAATTATTATTTTTTTGATTTTCTATTATATATATTCCATTTTTCACCATTTCAGAGAAGTTCTTTCATTATGCTACATTATACTTGTTTGTATTTAGTAAATTTCAACAAATCTTCTGGAAAATGTATTCTCCTAAAATGATGTAAAAGAAAGCATTATGTTAGAATTGAAGTCATATGATTTCAAATAATAACACCAGTTTTGTAAAGTACTATAAAGAAAAAAGTCAGAGAATCAAAGAGAAGGGAGAAGTAGAAATGTTAAAGGGTGGAACATGTAACAAATCACAAAAATGCAGAGATAGTAATTACAGAATAGCAATCTAAACTGCATGCACAAGGCCTGAAGGGTCATGACAGAGATAATCCCATCAAGGGGAGGCAAGGAACCCACAATTTCTCTGTTATAGCTGAGAAGCAATTGCCAATTGATAGCTACTAAAAAAGATGCACTGGAAGCTCCCTATGTGTAGTGAATGGTCCTATATCTAAGCACATAGAGGTAACACTATGTGGACTTCCTGGGTTTAAGAGACTATGCAGTGAAAAGAAGAAGGAAGAGAGAGAACAAGTGGACACATGAAGGTATAAGCAGAAATGTGTGGAGAAGTAACACAGTACTGGAATTGGAGGGAAGGAATAGAGGCCTGAATTTTATCAAGTTTATGTACCTTGATAAATCCTTCTTGGTAAGCTTTCAATTAAGGTGAATTATCAATTAAGCAAATAGAAAAATGACAGAGAAAAAATTGGCAAGAAGGATGAGTTCTTCCTTATGGGCAAAAACTATGAATCTACACAAAACTGATTCTTTGATACAGTGGGTCATGAACCTTTTAACTAACCTTTATGTCTAAAAAGTATTTAGATTGTGATTCATAACAGTACCAACATTACAGTTATAATGTAGTATTGAAAATAATTTTATTGCTGGAGTCACCACACAATGTGATGAGCTGTATTAAAGGGTCACAGCATTAGGAAGGTTGAGAACCACTGCTTTAATGCCTCCTTTTTTGACCATTGACAATATTTGTTGTTCAAGGGCAAGGAAAGAGTCACATAGTCAGATTTTACAGACAAAAGTTTAGAATGCTTCTAGTAAAATTCTTTCTGCTTAAATCAGGTGAGATCACCTTCAAGAGAAGTTAAATGTCATCTTTACTTAATGATGTCAAGTAGGGTCATCATTCCAAGGCTGTCAGCTTTGGTGTTGCCAGCTTAACTCTGACATATGTGCACCCAGCTCAGCAAGAAGGATTCATGCAATTTGATCCACCTTGACTGTCTTAGGAACCCATTTTACTCTGCTTATAAATGACAGCATGAGTATAATAGCTCATTTTGATAACAAGAAAATCTAAAGTTTGGCTCCACAGTCTAGGAGAACAAAATGAATTTTGACATGAGCCTAAAAATAAGAACATCTGTTTGCAGCAGGAAATAGTAATGATTTATGATTCCAACATCACTGTGTGATGTGTTATTTCACTTTATGGTAATTTACAGCATTTAATGTACTATATAAATCGACATAAACTGAGGTAACGCTCACCAAAATTGTAATAAAAGGAAAAGAAATGCAGAATATAAATGTTTGGTTTCCTGTGTGAAAGTTTTGGTTTTAAAGTGGAGATTCATGTGGAAAGAATAGAGTGACTCCAAAAGAGAATTGCTCTCCAGGCAGCTTTGAAGTCATGTTGGCATCAGCATCACATGCAAGTGAGAATCCTGGGCTCAGAGTGTGTTCCACAGCAGCCCTCACGAGCCAGAACCACTGTTGGTGATTTGTAGCTACAGTTTGAAAAGTATGCCTCTTCTGCCATGTTCCCAAACCCAGCAAACCACCTCTGACTCATGCCTGTTATCAGATTTCTTTGGCCAGAAGATTTTTTTGTTTTGTTTTGTTTTTAAAACTTTCAAAATCAAGTAAAATATTTCATACAAAAGTATTTTTAAACTTTAAATCTGTTCTCTAATTATTTAAAAATCATTTTAAAAGATGTAAATCAATGTCATCTTCTTAAAAAGATATTGGTTTTAAATGATGAACCTGTTACTTTACCCAACAACAACAACCACAACAAAAATAATAAAAAATAACTCAGTTTCTCTGGTAGGTGTTCCTTATTAAGAAAATATTCATAAATAGATGGATAGACAAAGCACTGTGGTACACATACACAGTGGAATAGTATTCAATCATAAAGGGGTGGAATCTTCCATTTACAACACAGTGAATATATTACATTAAGGGAGAAAAGCCAGGCATAAAAAACAAATGCCATACACATGTCTTAGTTTGGGTTTCTATTGCTGTGATAAAACAT
>NW_022196905.1:150202240-150212960 GCF_008632895.1 Mastomys coucha | reverse complement strand
TGGAGAGGAAAGGGTTTATTTCAGGCCATAATTTTCAGAGTGCACTCCACCACTGAGGGAAATCAGGCAGAAAGAGAAATAAAGGTAGAGATTGTAGCAGAGACCAGAAGGAGTGCTGCCTACTAGAATGTTCTTTAAAGTTTGCCCAGCTTGCATTATTTTAGCTCAGGCCAGCAGCCTAGGGATGACAGCACCTTAAGAGGAGACAGGTCTTCTACATCAATCACAAATAAAGAAAAAACAAAACAAAACAAATGAAAGAACCTGCCCTACATGATTGCACATAGAAACTAAAATCATCATATACTGTTAAGAGAACTAGTATTTAGCAGAGGCTTGGCAGAGTGGAGAAAAGAGAGTGTTGGGGGTTGTTCTGATGTTACTTGTATTCAAATGCTAACTAAATTCTCTACCCCAAGATCTGGTTGCCCAAGAAGAGCAATTTCCCAAATACACCAACCTTTGTTTTGCAAGCCTCACTCCCCAATTTAAAATCATTGGTTAAATAAAATGACTATAGCCAGTTACTGGGGAGCACAGAGAGAGGTAAAGTTTGAGTTTACAGGTGTAGCTGAGAGGATCCAGGTGGGAGAAGGAGAAAGAAGATTTGATAGAGAGATAGATAGATAGATAGATAGATAGATAGATAGATAGATAGATAGATAGATAGATAGATAGACAGACAGACAGACAGACAAGACAGACAGACAGACAGACAGACAGACAGACAGACAGACAGACAGACAGACAGATAGATAGATAGATAGATAGATAGATAGATAGATAAAGGAAGAAAGCATGAAGGAGAATACAGAACAGGAGGTCTCCATTAGTCATGATGAACCAGCAGCCATGTGCCCTAGTGAAATGCCTTTCCTGGATACCAAACTGCTGAAGCAGAAATAATCCAGGAAGATTCAAACAGCAAGTATTTGTGAAGGACATTTGGAGATGTAACCAGTTAATCCTTAGAGTATTAGAATAGAGGTAATCCCCTAGTAATTGAGCAGAGCCTAATAAATAAATCACAGTTTGAGTCTAATTCATTTTAAGCTAGATGGGGATAAGCATAACTCATATTATTTTATAGAGATAGTTGGGAAAGGTTGTCCAATGCTTGCTTGAGTCTTTTTAGGTGGGAGTAAGAAGCCTTAGTATGCTACTGCTCACAAAGTTGACTGATAAAGAATATGAATTGAATATCTCAAAAATCCAGAAGAAAACATTTTCAATACTTGTAGCATAATGAGAACTTCAAAGAATCATAAGGTTCTTTTTTTCTTCTTTTTCATTTTTAATTGGCATCTTTTCTCACACAATACATTCCAATTCCAATTTCCTCTCATTCTGCTCCTCCCAGCTACTCATAATCATTCCACCCTCTCCGAGACCCACTTCTTCTCCATTTCCTCTTATGAAAAGAGAAGGCCTCCATGAGACCGTAGTCAGACAAGACAGAACAATAAGACAAAGCAAAAACTCTCTCATATCAAAGCTGGACAAGGCAACCCAATAGGAGGAAAATAGTTCCAAGAACAGGCAAAAGAGTTCATGGTATGTGGCCACAGGCTATGTGGATGTCCTAGGTTCTTGTAGATATGGTTTATGCTACTGCCTGAGAGCTGGTGGAAGCATGTGCTCTATGCCCCTGATGGAAATGTCAATGAGCTGTGCTGTTGCCAGAGCCCATGTTGATTTACACGGGCCAGGCTGTCATGTAGGGCCATGTTGGTATTTATATTTCATGTCACTCCCTAGAGACCATGTTGACATCTGTGGCCTGAGCTGCCATCAAGGGCCATGACACAATCCATGTGGGGCCGAGGGCTGTGTTGATTGTCCATGATCTCCACTACAACTTGGAGACCATGGTGAGGTCTGTTTTCTATCCAGTCCTCAGAATCCATGTAGAAGTCTCTAACCACTGGTGCTGCTTATTGTAAAGGATAGGAAGCTTCTTTTGCAGTGGTATCAATGACCAAAAACTCACAGTTGTCAATGAAGTGTAGAAGGCTTTTGGGACAACCTCTCTCACACTATCTGCACAGTCTAAATAAGAGGACATTGAAGAAAACTCTTAAAAATGTGACAGAGATGCTAAAGTGTAGCTCTTCACAGTTGATGGCGTCTGGCAGGATTAGGAAATGGAGAAGAACTCAGTTTTCTTTATGAGGCTGGCCACTGAGAGTTTGACCATGCTCCAGTGAGTACATGGCTAAAACAAAATTGACCTGGTACTTCCTTTCCATTTTCTTCTTCTTTTTCTTCTTCTTCTTCTTCTTCTTCTTCTTCTTCTTCTTCTTCTTCTTCTTCTTCCAATTTTTTTCTGGGAAGATGTGAAAACTGGCTATGGTGGACGTGGTATGCCTTAGAAGTCCAGGGTGCATTATGTGAAAATCCCAAACAATCAATAAAAATATTATATTGCGTTAAAAAAAATGTGTTAGAGATACAGACGGTGCCACTGATAGGGTTCCTATGGAAACACCAAGCTAACAGCCATAGAACCTGGTGCAGACCCATGCAGGCCTCATATTTGCCAGTTTAGTCTCTATGAATCCATTAAGTCCTATTTAGTGGATTCAGTGTGCCATGTTATCCTAGTGCTCTCCAGCCCTCTTTGACTTTCTCAGTGTTGTTTTAAGCAGGGTATTATGTAACCAATTCGAGCCTCAAACTCACTTTTTTAGATGACAATGACCTTGAACTCTAGAAAGACCTCAATCTGCCCTCCATGAAGTGGGATTATTTGTATGTGATACCATATTTACTCCTTTAAAATGAGACTATGGATGATTCTTATAATGAAACAACTTATTTTCTTGGGTAAGCAATTGTGGGAAGGTCAGAGTCATAATGATACATCTTACAAGTTATGAGAGCATGTGGCTCTCTGGTATACACTGGGAGATAGTTTTCATTTTTATGTTTTGTCCTGAGTTTATAGGTGTTTTTCCAGTCTTTAGGGTCACTTTTAAACCATCCAAGTAAACCTAGTGAGGTTAACATGGTTTATAAATGTGGGACATACAAATACCCAAAAAACCAAACAAACAGACAAAAAAACCAATAACCTAATTACCTTCAGGAATTGTCTTGAGTTTTGAACTTCACAATCCTATGAAGCTCCTTATCATACATAAGTGATCTCTGTTTCACAGAATAAGGAATTTTACATTTCCTCTGTACAAAATGATCCTCCTGATTTAAGTATTCTAAGAACTTAATTAACACACAGAGTCCAACACTCACGAAGGCAACATTAACAAAAAAAAAAAATAAAAATATTTTAAATTTTCACTAATAAATGAATTTTCCCAAGCACCAGGTGTTTTAATATTAAGGGTCAACTTGACAAGGTCTAGATACACTAAAGAGACAAATCTGAGCAGTTGACTGTGATGGTTTATCTACATTGGGGTACGTGAGGTGAGAAGATTATCCGACATGGGCTAGGATGCTAGAGTGAATACCACGGACTTCTTTCCCCACTGCCATTCCCTCCGTGGCTGATGGAGCAAGTATTCTCCTCCTTCAAACTGTGAACAATAATAAACTTCCTTATTTCAGGTGATTTTGTCAGTTACTCTGTTACAGTGAAGGGAAACATAACTAACTTTCTGGGAAAAAAAGTACTTTGTCTTATAAAAGTTCAGACTTCCATCCACTCTTCCCTACAGCTTACTCTCCTCTCTGAACATTTTGTAATGCACTTCTCACATTTCTTCATATCTATCTCTCCTAAATTGTGTCCCTCTACTTTTTTGTACCATTTTCTAGTATTATTTATATAAAAACATGAATGTAACATGCTTTAACATACATTTACTTTTGTAAAAACAAAAAATTATGACTTATTTTTGAAAATCATGTGTATACCTATATTTATGACATTTTCCAAGAGAACTGATAATATAGATTCATATTATTTCATAAATGTTTATGAATTTCAGTAGATTGTTCTATAATACTAGCAGTAATATATGATTATAGCTTCTACTCTTTATTGTAATCTAGTAAATGCTATATTAACTTTTTAAAGTGAGAAAAACTAATCACTAACTACACTTTATACCATATTTATTCTAACAGAACTCCCAGCTGTGAACTGTGCTTAGATATACATGGGTAAGTTTTGGCATGGATAAGCCATTAATCAAGTGTTCCTTCTTGGACTTTTTATAGGAGCTTGTAATTCTCTTTCATTCACATTAATATTGCTTAATTTTTCTTACCTCTCCACTGCAAAAAAGGTAAAATTATCCTTTTCTATATTTACCTATTCCCCTTATATTGTCATAGCTAAGTCTTTAACATTAGACTCATCAAAATGAGCATTCCCTACAAATTAGAGTGTTATTAAAGCTTTATCCTGCATATTTTTTTATTTTTCTTCAAAATGACATTTCTATCACTCTAGAAGATTATGGAAGATTCCTGCATGAGGTTCTTTTTATGTTCCACAGATATCTATATTATTTAAAGTAGCTCATTATTATAATTCATTGTATTTGTTTACACTATTACATTATTTACGCTATTTGTTCTAAAAAGACTATTTTATAACCATTTAACAAACCTAAAGAAATGTTCATCATCCTTAGTCATCAGGGAAATGCAAACCAAAACAACCCTGAGGTTCTACTTCACACTAGTCGGAATGGCTAAGTTAAAAAACTCAGGTGAGAGTAGATGCTGGCAAGGAAGTGGAGAAAGAGGAACACTGCTCCATTGTTGGTGGGATTGCAAGCTGGTACAAACACTCTGGAAATCAGTCAGTTTGTCAATCCTCAAAAAATTTGACATAGTATTACCTGAGGACACAGCTATACCACTCCTGGGCATATACGCAAAAGATGTTCCAACATGTAATAAGGACACATGCTCCACTAGGTTCATAGCAGCCTTATTTATAATAGCCAGAAGCTGGAAAAAACCTAGATGTCCCTCAACAGAGGAATGAATACAGAAAACGTGGTACATCTACACAATGGAATACTATTCAGACATTAAAAACAATGAATTTATGAAATTCCTAGGCAAATGGGTAGAATTTGAAAACATCATCCTGAGTGAGGTAACCCAGTCACAAAAGAACACACATGGTATGCATTCACTGATATGTGGATATTAGTCCAAAAGCTCTGAATAGCCAAGATAAAATTCACAGACCACATTAAGCTCAAGAAGAAGGAAGACCAAAGTGTGGATGCTTCGGTCCCTCTTAGAGGGGGAAACAAAATACCCATGGGAGAAGATACAGAGACAAAGTGTGGAGCAGAGACTGAAGGAAAGTCCATGCAGACACTGGAGAATCCATCCTATATACAGTCACTAAACCAAGACACCATCATTATTGTGTATGCCAACAAGTGCTGGCTGATAGGATCCTGATATAGCTGTCTCTTGTGAGGCTCTGCCAGAGCCTGACAAATATAGAGGTTTATGCTCATAGCAAAACATTGGACTGAGCACACAGGTTCCCCAATGGAGGAGTTAGAGAAAGGACTGAAGGAGATGAAGGGGTTTGTAGCCCCATAGGAAAAACAACAATATCAACCAACCAGACCTCCCAGAACTTCCAGGGACTAACCCTGGAAGAATAGGCATGGAGGTACCCATGGCTCCAGCTGCATATGTAGCAGAGGATGGTCTTGTAGGACATCCATGGGAGGAGAGACCCTTGGTTCTGTGAAGGCTGGATGCCCCAGTGTAGGGGAATGCCAGAATGGAGAAGCAGGAGTGGGTGTGTGAGTGGGTGGGGGAAGACCTCATAGAAGGGAAACCAAAAAAAGGGATAACATTTGAAATGTAAATAAAGAAAATAATTTTTAAAAAAGGAAAAAAGAGGGGAGAAAAAGGAAAACCCTTTATTTTCATAAGAGTATGAAATTTCAGAGTAGCATTATGAAATATTGTATTCCTCAAGAGTCTTTGAATCTATTGTCATATAAGGCATTTGTTCTTGATTTAGTAAAATGCTGAAGACTAAACATCACTCCTGAAATAAGGACAACATAAAAACTTCAAACAGATAAAATACTCTGTTACACAAAGGAGTATGGGAAATTTGATGAATTTTATGAGAGAGGTGTTTGCAGGCAGAAACGTTTGTGAAGGATATACCAGAAGATTTGGTGCCTGACTTGATTAGTAAATATAAAAGTCTCTATTAGCAATACTTGTTTCATAAGTGACTTACTGTTGTTCTATATTAAAAGCCATTATTCAATGAATAAATGAACCTGGTAGGTCTTAGAATTATGTGTTATCTATACTAGCAGAGCTTTTAATCCAAGTATTATCAAGAGATAGTATCAAGGAGTGAATATTTTCATTTATAAGAAAATTAGGCCCAGGTTACTGTGTTCATAGCCTGATCTTCACACTGGCATAACCTGTTTTAATTGGGCAAAAATGAAATGAAGCCAAGAGAAGTTTGACTTAGAATTATATGGGAATAGTGCTACAATAAGTAAAACCAAATTGACTATAGTACAATAACTCCAATAACTCTTTCATCTCCAGATGTTTCTTAAAGAGAGACTACAAGATAGATAGATGATAGATGACATATGCTAGATGCTAGATGCTAGGTAGATGATATATATAGATTGATGGCGCATCATAGATATATAGTTGATAGATATACAAACACATGATGAATAAATGGGTAGATGATAGTTAATAGTTGAATTATATGTATAAATAATAGATGATGGATAGTAGATGATAGGTAGATACATAGATAGATAGATGATAGGTAGATAGAGAATTAGTTGGATAGATTATAGATAGATGGTAGCAATATGTTCATGTAAAAACAAACATAGTTAGTGAATATTTGTCTTCAGTCCCAAATTGCAGGACTTTAACTGTGACATTTAGGACAAACTTGATTGAACTTTGCATGTTAAGCTTTTTTCAAAAAAATCCATTTTAGATTATTTCATAAACTAGGAAATCAGAAGAAAGGAGCCATATAAGTGGAAAGACTGAATATTGGGAAAAGTTTGGAAACATGTAAAAAAGGAGAGGTGCTGATAGGAATTGTGATTCACTCTATAGCCCCAGTTTTGGGAAGTTATGGTAGGAGAATTTGAGGTTTAATGTCCTATACAGTGAGAATGTGGTAAATGACGAAAGAATGTGGTAAAGGAAGAAAGAAAGAGACAGAAGCATAAAGAATTGAAGGAAGAAAGAAGAGACAACTGGGTGCCAAGAATTTTCTCCTCAAACCAATGATGTAGCTTGGGCTAGCTGGGTCCCAGTTAACCAAAAAGATGTTACCCAACAACCTGTCTCACCCAAGAAGAAGACAGCATCCAAAGGAATACCTTCCTTCATCTGTGCACATTATGGAAACATTAAAGCAGGGCTATAAAGGATTTTTGAAGTACCAGAGGAGGATCACAAACGTTAGGAACATACTAGTGGAATGCCACGGACTCCAAAGGCATAGTTCATTAAAACTTTATATAAACTTTGAATGCAACTTCACTTTAAAATTCCAGAATATACAAAATATAAACATTTATATAATATAATGATTTATTTCAACCTTCACACACTTGCTGATATACAAATTAAAATCAAGAAGTGGAATAATTCCAATCCTTAGAATCTCTTCTTGTGAACCCATAATTATGTCTGAACTCTATATCCTGATGATGGCAGAACCCACAATTATTTCTTCATACACTGCTTCTTTCATTCATTTAACTCACGAAATAGTAATAACTAACTGTGGACATATTTATATCTTATTTTTTAATGGCCATTATTTTGAGAAATTCATCCACACCATTTTATGGAACAAGTACTTTTACTCACTTGAATGGTTATATGCACTTCAATTCTATCTCTATCAAATTCTCTCTCTGCTTGTTCCTTTTCTCATTGCTTTGCCAGTTACTGGAAAGAAGCAATATAAAAGAAGAAAATGTTCATTTGCTCATCACTTAAGGAGTTTATTCTATATTTGCCTTGTTCCAGTGCCTTATAATTGTTGTGAAGTAGATCATCATAGGAGCAAGAGAGTATAGTAATAATGTCAGAGAGAAGTTCTCACTGGTTAGAAAGTAGATAGATATACAAGATGTATATCTTGTATATTTATATTTCAATCTCATGCTAACAATGAGTTCTTTCCTCTAACACAATTTACCTCTCAGTAGCTTATCAAGTATGAAAGCCCCAATTGTTCATATCATGGATAGAATGATCCCTGTGACAACACTACTTTTCTCAGTGTTGGTATCCTCCACATAAGACAATTCTTTTACTGATTGAGCCTTTGGTGGAGAAACACTTCATACCTATATCACAATATGCCCCTGAATTACAGTGATAACTATTTTGAGTGGTCCTTCAAACATACAGTTTTTTTGTGTGTTTGTTATCTATTTGTTTTTCCTATTTGTGGAGGTTTGAGTATCTATCAGATGGTTGTATCTAGTTGAAGGAAATAGGTTTCCAAGGCACAAGTTCTTCAGTGTATATTATTTTCTATTCCCATCTGCTAAAAGGTGAAGGGCATTTCTTTACAGCTGTAAGATTTCACTGTACATGAGGCCTCAACCCCCACCATAGCTGCTGCTGTTCCTACCGTCACCACCTCCAAGAACATGGCTTTGCCTCCCACATAAGCTGATTTTGGCAATTCTGCAAGGGTTATCTTTACCAAGGGCTACGACTTTGGCTTAATAAAACTTGATTTGAAAACAAAGTCCGAGAATGGATTGGAATTTACTAGCCCAGGCTCTGCCAACACAGAAACCATCAAAGTGAACAGCAGTCTGGAAACCAAGTACAGGTGGTTTGAGTATGGGCTAACATTTATAGAGAAGTGGAACACCCTGGGCACTGAGATCACTGTGGAAGACCAGCTTGTTTGTGGACTGAAGCTGATCTTTGATTCATCTTTCTCACCTAACACTGGGGGAAAATACTAAAATCAAGACAGGGTACAAGAGAGAGCATATCAACCTGAACTGTGACATGGACTTTGACATCGCTGGGCCCTCAATCCAGGACACTCTGGTGCTTGGCTATGAGGGTTGGCTGGATGGCTACTAGAGGAATTTTTGAAATCTTTGGTAAGTCCTGAGTGACCCAGCACAAGATGAGTGACCCAACTTGGCAGATGGTTATAAGACGGACGAATTCTAGCTTCATAATAATATGAATGACTGGACAGAATTTGGTGGCTCCATTTACCAGAAGGTGAACAAGAAGTTGGAGACTGCCATCAATCTTGTCTGGACTGCAGGAAAAGGTAACACTCGCTTTAGAATAGCAGCCAAGTATCAGGTCGACCCTCATGCCTGCTTTTCGGCCAAAGTGAACAACTCCAGCCTGATTGGCTTAGGGTACACTCAGACCCTAAAACCAGGTATCAAACTGACATTGTCAGCCCTGAGGGATGGCAAGAACGTCAATGCGGGTGGCCACAAGGTGGAATTTCAAGCATAAATGCATATTGTATGATCGTTTAATTTTAAACTATTTTGCAGCATAGTTACCTTTTAATATTGTATGTTAGGGATGCGAGAGTTGGTAAATAGCACGTTAGACTTCCAGGCTAAGGATGACTTGGCTTTAAGGTGTTTATCATTTTAGAGGTACAGCAGAATCCCCATTCCAGAAAGGGTCCTTTTTAGCTATATGTGTGGGTTGAGAAAGAGCCCCTCTAGAGATGCCAGGCTGCAAGTAGAATCTGGGAACGTGTGGACCCTTTGTAAATCTGCATCTAGTCCCCACATGAAATTATGACTTCTGAGCATCAAACTTTGGTGTCCTGATCCTATCTGCTCAGAAGCATGTACACACCCGCGTGAAAGGGACATTTTAAGGCAGATTATCATGCCCTGTTCCCACCGTGCGCTATTCCCATCCTAGCCCATCAGTTACCTGTTTTACACCAAAAGTAGTCTTTAGGGTGTGGTTAGCTTTTTCTTTTGTGTAATTTTAGGGTGGAGAGGGTGGGCATGGTGGAGCAAGTTATTCAGGACTTAATTCTTCCTTGTGTTATGGTGTTGTTTTCTTTCTTCTATTTTTTTAAATTCCCTTTTTTTTTTTTTTTTTTTTTTTTTTTTTTTTTTGCCATTGCACCAGAATATGAAATAGCTTCCAGGTTCTCTGACTCTGAGCTGGATGGGTTATTGTGATCATACCCTAACAACACTAGAGATCTAAACTGACTCCTCTTGTAACCTCACCACTAATTGTTAGCAGTTTAATGGGTACATCATAAAGTCTTCCATTTTGTGTGGAATTAGCTCCTCCCCTTCAAATGCTGTAATTAACATCACTTAAAATAAAAGTTGAATAAAATACTGAAACCTAAAAAAAAAAAGATTTCACTGTACATGATATACTCTTCCCAACCATATGTGACCAAGAAACCATGGATACAATACTCTAAAATGGTGAGCCAAAATAAACTCTTGTCTCTTTAAATTGTTTGTGTCAGGTATTCTGTCCCATTAGTGAGAACCTACCTAGAACCCAGTACACCACCAGTTAGTTATTTCTCCATTCTACGTTTTTATTAATTACATTTTGTTTTCAGTTAGGTTTTGACCATTAAAAATTAATTTTACAGGAATAAAAAGAACAAGAATGTTGTACTTTGGTTGTTTTGTTTTGTTTTGTTTTGTCTTATTTTTTATTAGATTTTTTATTTACATTTCAAATGATATCTCCTTTCCCAGTTTCC
>NW_022196905.1:150135454-150201932 GCF_008632895.1 Mastomys coucha | reverse complement strand
CTCTAGCTCCTTCATTGGAGACCCTGTACTCAGTTCAATGGATGGCTGTGAGCCTCTACTTCTGTATTTATCTGGCTCTGGCAGAGCCTCTCAGGAGACAGCTATATCAGGCTCCTGTCAGCCAGCACTTGCTGACATCCACAAGAGTGTCTGGGTTTGGTGATTGATTATGGGAAGGATTCCCATGTACAGCAGTCTCTAGGTTGTCCTTCCTTCAGTCTCTGCTCCATAGATTGTCTCTGCAACTCCTTCCATGGGTTCTTTTTTCACCCTTCTGAGAAGGATTGAAATATCCACACTTTGGTCTTCATTCTTCTTGAGTTTCTTGTAGTTTGTGGATTGTATCTTGGGTATTCCGAGCTTCTGGGCTAATATCCACTTATCAGTGAGTGCATACCGTGTGTGTTCTTTTGTGATTGGGTTACTTCACTCAGGATGATATTCTCCACATCCATCCATTTCCCCAAGAATTTCATAAATTAATGGTTCTTAATAGCTGAGTAGTATTCCATTGTGTAAATGTACCACATTTTTTTTGTATCCATTCCTCTGTTGAGGGACATCTGAGTTGTTTCCAGTTTCTGGCTATTATAAATAAGGCTGCTGTAAACATAGTGGAGCATGTGTCCTTATTACATGTTGGAGCATCTTCTGGGTATATGCCCAGGAGTGGTATAGCTGGGTCCTCGGGTAGTACTATGTCCAATTTCCTGAGGAAATGAAGCCACTTAGTGGTATGTTTGCACCTGCTCATCTTAATAGACAATGACACATCCTTTGAATTGTCCCATCAGTGTGTATTCTCACTAAACTCATACTCATGACACATGTTCTTTGCTAGTCTGTCTTTAAATTTTGAATTTTGTTAAATATTACAATGAATATACACATATGAAGAGTTTTTAAAAAACTGTTTGAATGTGGCAAATCCAATACTTTATTATAATTAAATATTTCAGCTTTCAACTGAACATAAAGATATTATTTTATTAAACAATACAGGTTTTAAAATTGGAAAAGTGAAATTGACACAATATCATTTCCAAGCACAACCCTGATTTTCTAAGAGTAACAAAACACAAGTCACAGATAGATACTGCATCTTGGCAGGTTTGTTTTCCTCTTTAGACATACTGTTCAGAGCTCATTCACACAAATTGCCATCTTCATTTGTCTTGCTTGATGTTAAATGAAGTTAAACATTGTATTGTGTTTTACTTAACAATTAGTGTCTTAGTATTTTAAACTCTTGCTTATTTCTATAGTTTCTAATATTGTTGTATTATAAAATATGTTTTCCCTTTTCCATATCTATAAATAAACAGATCCACAGATATTTTACTATGTAAGAATTTACTAATGTATATTACTCTGTTTTTCAATATTACTTATGTTTCAAATATCTTACTTTGTAAGCATATGCAAGAAAATAAAACAATGTTGTAGTAGCATTAATGAGGTTGAAGATTTATGTTATGAGCTATTGTAGTTATCAAGATCTTGTCTTTTTTATTTAATAATCTCATACAATGAGAATATTGTGACATTGTCTTCTGCATGAAGATTGCATTGACCTTTCTCAAATACAAATTCATGGACATACCTCTATTTCCATAGAGTGTTGTAACAATATGTTTTTTTAATGTTGCTTATAGTATAGTCTATATCTCACAATTTATGTCAAATGTAACTTCTAACAAGCATATATAAATATTAAACAGTAATAGCAGAAACTTGAGTCAAGGAAACAGAGTTCAAATTGCCTCCTTTGTCTTACATTGTCAGTAACAGTACAACCTGTTTACTCAATAGTCGATATTATTTCAACATTGTCCCTAAAGTTTTCTGTATATAAGCCTAGCAATTCCTAATAAACATAAGGAATTATGATATGATTTATAGAAAATGTATTTCAACTGAAATATTTTGATTGCGAAAACATGTAAAGCTACTAACATCAACTTCAAATAAAAAATCAGACACATTACTTGTTTCACTTAGGAGATACTTCTCAGGGACTAGGTATAATAATATGTTCACATACTCTATTATTGTTATTACTATTTATTATTATTATTATTATTATTATTATTATTATTTAATCTTTTTTACAGTACAGTTGTCATCTTCCTCCCAGTCCACCCTCCAACAGTTACTCATCCCATTCCTCCTCCCTCATCTCCAAGAGGATGACCACCCACATCCCCCACTGTACCTCCTCCCTCCCTGGGACCTTAAGTATCTCTAGGGTTAGGTACTTCTTCTCTCACTGCGGCCAGACCAGGCAGTCCTCTGCTAAATATATGTTGGGGGCCTCATATCAGCTAGTGTATGCTTCCTGGTTCACATAGTCTTAAATAAAAATAACTGAAAACCTTTCTGCAAGGAAAAATGATAACCTATAGATTAGCAAAATATCTTCCCTATCTCTACATCTGATAGAGGGATTATATCCAAAATATATAAAGAGTTCAAAAAGTTAGACTCCAAAACACCACATAACTCAATTAAAAATGGATTACAGAGCTTTACAGAGAATTCACAACAGAAGAATCTCTAATGGCCAAGAAGCATTTAAAGAAATGTTCAAAGTCTTTAGTCATCATAGAAATACAAATCAGAATGACTCTGAAATTCCACTTCAAACCAATCAGAATGGCAAAGATTAAAAAAAAACAAAAAACAAAAACAAACAAACAAACAAACAAAAAACCTCAAGTGGTGGCACATGCTGGCAAGAATGTAGACAAAGTACACTCCTCCATTGCTGTAAAATTGCAAACTGGTACAGCCATTCTGGATATCATTCTGGCAACTTAGAAAATTGGAACTTGTTCCACCAGACAATGCAGCTAAGCCATTCTTGGGCATATACCCAAAATATGCTCCACCATATCACAAGGACACATGTTCCACTATGTTCACAATGACCTTATTTGTAATAGACAGAAACTGGAAACAACCTAGACATCCTTCAACTGAAGAATGGATACAGAAAATGTGCTTCATTTACACAAAAGAATAATATTCTGCACTTAAAAACAAGAATATATTGAATTTTTCAGGCAAATGGGTGGAACTAGAAAATATAGAGTGAGGTAACTCAGACCTGAAGTGACATACATGGTATATACTCACTGATAAGTGGATATTATCCAAAAAAGTACAGAACACCTATGATATAATCCACAGACTATAAGAAATATAGCAAGCAGAAAGGCCCCAATGAGGATGTCTCAATTCCAATTAGAAAGGGAAAGCAAATAATCATGGGAGACAGAAGGAGGGAGGGATCTGGATGAGAGATGGGAGGTGGAGGAGAAAAGGGGAACAGGATCAGGAAACAGGGGAGACAGGAGAGAAGCCCAGATGGTCAGGAGAATGACTAGAAATAAGCAGTCTCGGGTGGGAAGTGTGTTACCCTCTAGAAAGTACAAGATACCTGAGAACTAAGGGACTCTAAGGACGCAATGGGGATGATGTTAGCCAAAGTGCCCAACAGTGGGGAGAAGGAACTGGAAGAGTCAACCTCCAGTAGTTAGACAGGGCCCCAAGTGGAGGGATGGGGTTTCTAACCTACAATCAAAATTTCTGCCCAAGAATTGTTCCTGTCTAAATGAACTGCAGGGACAAAAATGGAGTAGAGACTGAAGAAAAGTTAACCAGTCACAGGACTCCCCAATTTCAGTCCAATTGTTGAGTATAATTATCTGTGTCTGTCTTAGTCAGCTACTTCTTTGGCCTCTCAGAATATAGCCATGCTAGGCTCCTCTCTGTAAGCACACCATTGCATCAGTAATTGTCGCGGGCTGGCCAATCTTGGCCTCCCTTTAACCCGCGGGAGAAATGGGGTCCTAGTCAGGTCAACAAGGCATAGGCAAAGAAATGATGGCAGAGATGACACATGACGTATAAGATTTAAATGTATTTTTTAGAAATGGCATCAGACTTTTACAGTCATTGTAAAAGAGGGACGGTAAATCTGGCAGTTCAATAGTTGAGGTACATCTGAGGCTATCTGAAACATGTTGGGTTTAAAGCAGTATCTATCTCTTCTGGACTGGTGTTGTATCCCCCGGGCCCAAGCGCTCTGGGCCCGGGGGAATGCAGGTTGTATAAATCTGAGTCCTAGCCCATCTAAGTTCTAATGCTAGTCCTGTATGCAAGTCTAAGTCCTTCTTCTTTTTCCAGTCCTTCTCTTTGTCTTTGTCTTCGTGTTAGTCTCAGTTCTCTTATACAAAGTGAAAAGCAGGCTTAAGTAGCATATAACAAACAGAGTTGATGTCAAGAGTCATGTAGACAAGTGGGGGTTATAACAAGAGACACAAGACTGAAGTCACGTAGGCAGGTGACCCCCACACCAAAGTCAATAGGTTTTGGTAACTAGGTGTAAAGCAAGAGAAAGAAGAGTAGAGCCCTCCCTCTTGAGGTAATTAAGTATTCTTATGCTAATTCTCTGGTTCTAGCTAGAGACAATGACCAAGAGTTTATAATCTAGCATTTTCTGCTAATTTTCTGGTTCTAGCTGGGGCCAGGCAGTGGAGAGTTTCAACCTGACTTAACACTTTCAGCTAATGTCTTTAAGTAAAGAAAATACTTACTTTAAGAACAATTGTAAGCTATAGACAGCTTGGTATTAAACTAAAATAGTTGAAAACATTGTGTTGGCCAAGAGACAATGCCCAATCTTAACCATTTACAAATAATTTCTTGGGATACCTTTATGCCTAAATATGAGGCCGTGTTGACGATTAGAGAGACTAATCTAGAACACATCTGAGTTAAGACATACCAGTGACTAGTCTAAAATCCAAGAGACACAAAACTCCTTTTAAAGTCTTATTGCCTTTTATCTTTTATCAAAATTTTATCCCCGAAATTTTAAATGTGACTAAAATAGACGAGTGTACATAACAACTAATAGTGTCAAGCCTTGGACCCTCACCTTGAGATGGATCCCAAGTTGGGCTGGCCACTGGAATTACCTTCCCTCAGTCTCTACTCCATTTGTTCCTGTCTAAAACAACTATAGAGATAAAAATTGAGAAAAATGGAGGACAAGGTACATTTCTTCATGTAATTCTAAGATATTTGATATTCCTCTTTTGAGAATTCTGTTTAGTTCTCTATCCCATTTTTTACTTGGGTTATTTGGTTTGTTGGTGTCCAACATCTTGACTTATTTTTGTGTGTGTGTGTGTGTGTGTGTGTGTGTGTGTGTGTGTGTGTGTGTATGTGTGTATGAGCCCTTGGTCAGGTAAAGGGTTGATAAAGATATTTTCCAGATGTGTATGTTGTTGTTTGTCCTAATGACTGTGTTATTTGCCTTAGAGAAGCTGTTCAGTTTCATGAGGTCCCATTTATGAATTGTTGACGTTAGTACCTTAGCCAATAGTTTTATGTTTAGAAATATGACTCCTATACCAATGAGTAGGCTATTCCTGACTTTACATTCTATTAGATTTGGTTCACTGAATTTTACACTGAAGTCTTTGTACTTTGTCACATTTGGGGTTGAATTTTTTGCAGGATAACAAATATGAATCTATTTGTATTTTTGTACCAGCAGACATCTAGTTAGACCAACACCTTTTGTTGAAGGTGGTATCCCTTTTCTATTGTAAGGTTTTGGCTTCTTTGTGAAAACATCAAGTAACTGTAGCTGTGTGGGTTTTTTCCCCTGGGGCTTTGATTCAATTCTATGAATCCACGTGTCTAATTCTATACTAATACCATGCAGTTTTTACTATTGCTCTGCAGTACAGCCTAAAGAATAGTGATACCTCCAAAACTTCTCTTACTATTCAGGATTGTTTTAATTATTTTGCATTTTGTTGTTGTTATTTGTTTTTCTACATAAAGTTGGGCATTGTTCTTTCAACATATGTAAAGGGTTGTGCTATAATTTTAGTGGGGATTTCATTGAATCTATACATTGCTTTCAGTTAGATGGCCATTTTAACTATGTCAATCCTACCAACTCATGAGCATGGAAAATATTTTGATCTTTTTATATCTTCCTCAACTCAGATACTTGAAGTTCTTTTCATATAAATCTTTCACTTGCTTTTTTATAATTACACCTAGATATTTTATATTATTTGTGGCTAATGTGAAGGGTATTGTCTCCCTAACTTCCTTGTCTGCCCATTTATTGTTGTATGAAGGAGGGCTACTGTTTTCTTTGAGTTAATTTTTTATCAGGCTACTTTGGTGAAGTTGTTTATCAGTTGTAGGAGTTCTCTGGTAGACTTTTGAAGGTTACTTATATACACTATCATATTATCTGAGAATAGCAATACTTTGACATCTTCATTTTCTATTTGTATTTCCTTTATCTCCTTTAGTGTTCTTATGGTTCTAGTTAGAAATTCAAGTAATATTTTATTTTGTTTTTTTTGTTTGTTTGTTTGTTTTTTCGAGACAGGGTTTCTCTGTGTAGTTCTGGCTGTCCTGGAACTCACTCTGTAGACCAGGCTGGCCTCGAACTCAGAAATCTGCCTGTCTCTGCCTCCCAAGTGCTGGGATTAAAGGCGTGCGTCAGCACTGCCTGGCTCAAGTAATATTTTAAAGAGATTGGGAGAGAATGGACAGCCTTGTCTTGTCCGAAATTTTAGTAGAATTGTTCTAAGTTTCTCTCTTTTTAATTTGATAATGGTTATTGGCTTGCTGTACATTGCCTTTATTGTGTTTAGGTATGTACCTTTACCACTGATCTCTCCAAGGCTTTTAACATGAAGGGGTCTGGTATTTTGTCAAAGGTTTTTTCAGCATCTAATGAGATAATCACCTGATTTTTTTATTTCAGTTTGTTTATATTGATTTATTTGTTTGATTATGTTGATGGAATTCCTTGTATTGAACATTCCCTGAATCCCTGGGATGAAGCCTTCTTGATCATGGTGAATGATATTTTGATGCAGTTTTCGGATTTGTTTTGCAAAATTTAGTTGAGTATTTTTTGTCGATGTTCCTGAGCAAAATTTGTCTGAAATTCTCCCTTGTTTGTTGACTCCTTCTGTGGTATGTATATCAGGATGACTGTGGCCTCATAGAATGAATTTGGCAGTGTTCCTTCTGTTTCTATTTTGTGGAATTATTTAAGGAATGTTGGCATTATCTCTTCTTTGAAAGTCTGGTAGAATTCTCTGCTAATACCATCTGGCTCTGGGCTTTTTGGGGGGTTGGACTTGGAAGAATTTAATGAAAATTTCTAATTTCTTTAGGATTTATAGGACTAATGAGGTAGTTTACTTGATCTTGATTTAACTTTGATAAGTATTATCTATCTAGAAAAATCATCCATTTCATTTAGATTTTCAAGTTTTATGAAGTGAGACTTTTGAAGTAAGATTGTAATGATTTTGAATTTTCTTAGTTCCTGTTGTGATGTCTCTATTTTCATTTCTGATTTTGTTAATTTGGATACTGTCTCTGTACTATTTAGTTAGTTTGGCAAAGGATTTGTCTATCCTGTTGATTTTCTCAAAGAACCATCTCTTGGTTTTGTTGATTCCTTATATTGTTCTCTTGTTGCTGATTGATTAATTTCAGCCCAGAATGTGACTATTTCCTGCCGTCTTGATTGTGTCTCCTTTTTGTTCTAGAGCTATCAGGTATGCTGTCAAGTTACTAGTATGAGATCTCTCTACTTTCTTTATGAAAGCAGTTAGTGCCTCTTAGCACTGATTTCATTTTATCCCATAAGATTGAATATGTTATGACTTCATTTTCATTGAATTCTACAAACTCTTAATTATTTGCCTTACATTTTTCCTGACTAAGTGATCATTGGAGAGTTTTTTAGTTTCCATGAGTATGTGGACTTTTTGTTTTTTGTGTTGTTGAAATTCAGCCTTAAAACATGGTGATCTTGTAAGATGCAAGAGGTTATTTTAATCACCTTGTATCTGTTAAGATTTACTTTATGCTGGATTATATAGTCAATTTTGGGGAAGGTTTCATGAGATACTAAGAAAGTATATTCTTTTAGTTTTAGGTGAAAGGTTCTGTAGAATTCTGATAGATTCTTTTGGCTCATAACATCTCCTAGTTTCATTATTTCTCTTTTCCATCACCTGTCCATTGGTGACAGTGAAGTATTGAATCTCCTACTATTTTTGTGTGGTGTTTTAACTCAAAACCAACAGCAAATTTGGGACATTATGTAAAGAGCAAAGTTAACAATAATAGGAACAAAAGAGGATGAAAGTTCCCTGTTCAAAGTGCCAGAAAATATCTTTACAAAATCATAGAAGAAAACTTTCCTAATCAAAGACATGGCTATAAACATACAAACAGCTTACAGAACATCAAATGGTTTGACCAGAAATTAAAATCCTCCTACCATTTAATAATCAAAACACTAAGCGTACCGAACAAGGAGAGCAAGGAGAGAATATTAAAACCTGCAAGGGAAAAAGCTCAAGTAACATATAAAGAAAGACCTTTCAGAATTAATATCATTTTTCAACATAGACCTTAAAAGCCAGAAAATTCTGGACAGATGTTTTCAGGACCCTAAGTGACCACAAATTCACTTACCCAGCAAAACTTTCAGTCACCATAGATGGAGAAGCAAATACACTCCATGACAAACCCAAATTTAAACAGTATTTTTCTACTCATCCAGACCTACAGAGGATAGATGTTAGCTGGATTACCCTGCTGGCAGCAGGACTTCTTGGGCAGGCATGAGAAGCTGTGGGCCAGAAAATGGAGGTTGGGGCATCTAACTCTGCTGGCTGTGCCTCAGGCAAATCCTACTGGCATGGTGTTGGGGTGTCAACAACCATCTAGGAGAAGCTAAGGCTAGCAGTAACATTCCTGGAGGTGGCACATTGTTTTGGCTTATTTTGGGTAGACTCTGAAAGACAAGTTCCCAAGACATTTCATCTCAGCATTTCCTTTTGCATCTGATATGCCTTTTCCTATCATTTTCATATAATCTAATGATTCCTGGGCATTAGCCCACCCTATTGGGCAGATTTCCTGCATATCAACAGAAAGATAAATTGTCATGAATCAATGCTGTTTAGATTTTATAGAATTTCTGATTTGATTCAAATAATTTTTGGAGAAAGTTTTAAAAGATGGTTTTTGTTATTTTGCCAGAAAGATATAAGTTAGAATCAAGAATAGAATGTGCTTAGAATAGTAAGTAAAAAGTATATAATAAGGAACACAATGAGCCTTTGCAATTACACTAAGAAGAGAAATAGGGTTGGGACAAATTTGTGATCAAAGAAAAACATTCATTCTAGGTCAGATCCAAGGATGAGGCCACAGGTATGCACTTTAATGAAACACTGTTTTAAACTTAATTAACAACATCCTCTGTAACTCCCCTTTTGTGTAACATTTTATCCCTAAGGTAATTTTCTTTTTATTTTTCTTTTACTTTTTTTTTGTAAGAAGGTATAAGAAAACTGGAGAAGAGGAATAAATTGTGACATCTGGGGCTCTGCTTCATCTACCCACCAAATGTATGTGTATGGCTTAGAGATCTTATTCACTTTACATCCTGTTCACTGCCTCCTTCTGGTCACTCCCTTTCACAATCCTTCCCCTATCTATACTCTCCTTCATCCCTGAGCTGGTGTGGGTCCCCTGGGTATCTCCAAACCCTTAAGCTTCTTAGAGGCTACGCACTTCCTCTTCCACCTAGGCCAGATAAGGCAGCCTAGCTAGAAAAACTTATCCCACCCACAGACACCGGTTTTTGGGATATACCCCTCTCCAGTTGTTTGGGATCCATATGAGGACCAAGCTGCCCATGTACTATATATGTACAGGGAGACATAGTTCCAGCCCATGTCTGTTTTTAGTTGTGGGTTCAGATTCCCCAAGAGTTCAGGTTAGTTGACTCTGTTGACCTTTCTGTGGAGTTCCTATCCTCTTCAGTGCCCACAGTCCTTCCTCCTATTCTTTCATAAAAGTTCCAATCTCTATCCACTCTTTAGTTGTATGTGTGTGTGTTTGTATTGCTGTTACGGAATTATTTTTTACCTGTGTTTTCTTGGGTGTTGTGAATCTCCTTTGTTTGGAATTTTTCTTCAAGACTCTTCTGTAGAAATGGATTTGTGAATAGACATTTTTTAAATTTGGTTTTCTCATAGAGTGCAGGGAACAGGGTATAGTTCAGTGTTGTTGGGCATGTTTTAAAGGGACTTGGTGGGCCCAGTGAGAAAATTCTTAATCTGCACTTTATTTCATTGAAATTAAAGGGTTGTAACAAAGTACATGAGGTGAGCTATTTCTCTCTGCTCTTCATACTACCCTTGGTTCTTTCCCTAGCTCTTCTCCACCTTATCCCTCTAGAGAATTGTGTCACTGCCTAGTTGTCTTCCTGGAAAAATGTTCCATCAACTGGATATTTAGGTAATATGACATTGTCCTTCAGAAGACACCATTCCTATGAGGACCGCAGGGACACTTTAAGTTCTATCACCTAATCTCTGACAAAGGAGAGGATTCTCTGTCATCTTGAGTTGATTAATTTCTAATTTCTCTTAATGGTTTTTTAAAGCCTTTTAAAAGTCCTAGTTTAAACTTAGGCTCATTCAATGATACTTCTTTTGACATTTTAAGCACTTAACTTTGTCTCATAATTTCAAGATATTGAGAAAATCTACTTGTCCTTCAATGTCCTGGCTACAAGGACTAGGTTTTGACTTAACATTCATGCAAGCTTTTTCAAGAAAATATACATTCTTAAGATTAATTTGGGTTTTCAATATTTTCATAAACATCCTGTTGTTTCCAAGAGTTGGTTTCAATTTTACAATAAGCAATAAAAAACAAAACAATAAATATTAAATTATAGGTTATGAAAAGTACAAAACTGTTTATAGAAACCAATAGTATAGAATTCCTATTTATCATGAGCATATTAAGTGATTAAAAATTTATATTTTCAAACATAAAATTTCAAAATATATACTTATGTAGACAGTACAATAAATTGGGTATTTTTGCCATAGATGCCAACATTTTAATTGTGAAATTTGAAAGTTAAAGTAGCTCATAAGTACAACTAAGGCTACACTAACTATACACAAACAAACCCCAAGTCACAGAGAGATGAACTTTTGAAAAGAAACATGAGTTGGCTTGTCTCCTGTCAGCAGTATCTTGTGATGTAGTTTAGAGCTTTGAATATAGATTAATAGCACTTTGGGCTATACATTTCTCTTCTTCCCTAAAGTAATAGTTTTTTTAAATTGAATATTGAATTGACAATATGAATATTTATTTACTTTCTTCAGAAACATAATAGTGTTTAAAAACTAAAAGAAAATATTGCCTTGCCAAACTTTCTTTCTTGGCTTTAGATATTACCCAATGAGAAAGTATTTGATTTTGTTTTCTTATTTATTTGATAAGTCTTACTTAGTATCTGAAAAAAAAAGCAATTAGAATTGCTGTTTAAAATATAATCTGTAGTAATATGAAATGAAATGATCTTTTTTTCCTAGGAGAAAATGGTGTTCATTTCATATCAGTTTATAGCAGGTGTAGAAAGATCAATGTATCAGATGATTTGAATAATTTTAGCCAATTCCTGCTGATATTTTAATGTATATGTACATTTTATACAATTATTTAATTATGGCATTAAAACATTCCATACAAACTATATCTACAAATTTCAACGTATAAATGTGAGCTATAAACAGCACTCTGCAGCCCCTGCAGTGTAGAGTGACTGACCAGCTGCTAAGAAATTTCAGCAATTGCCGTTGTACAGGATGTTAACATATTTATCAGATACTTGAGATGAAAAAATGGTATTTCATGGGGACTTTTTACCCTGTGCCATCTGGTCCTGAGGTGCCTATTACATAGATTATTGACTCATTAAAGTCAATGAGGTGAATAACACAATTAAGCTTGTTTACTTATCATGTTATAGTCAGTTAACATTGAGATGTAACTTCCCATTTCTTTACCACCACACAGCACAAGCTCATTCCAGGAATACTTAGTGATACCACAAACTATTCTCAGAATACTATCTTTCAAAATTATAGTGCAATTTAAGGTGCATGAATATTTGAAGCTATGTTTTAACATATAAATGGCATATAACCATCACAATGAAAATCAGTCTTTCCAATTAAAATAATAAAGCAGAATAAGTGGCCAATGGGGACTTACCACAGGAAACACATTCCTGAACTCCACTAATCACCCAGTTGCAGATGGTGGTGAATCTGAAAATAGCTCACATAAAATATGGTTCTATTCATGGATATAGGAGAGCAAAAGGTTATATTATTGATTTATGAAAACTTATTGTCAAAATGAGGGCTAAAAATGCACTACAAGATAAGCTTTTAAGTATACATTCACAAATAGTTGGAAAAAATAAAGACACCAGTTTCACATTTTATAATTCCCTCAATATCACATAGCAAAATTAAGGCTAAAATAGCTTTGGCCTAAATTTATATAATTACAGGCTAAAGTCTACAGATATTGTACACTTATATAATTATATTATTTAATGTACTTCTATGAAGTAATACTTGAAATAATCTAAATGTACGTTTCTTATGGACTGTTAATTATATGGCATATAGAAATGTTCATTCACTATACTCATGGAAATTTCAGATAAATCCATGAATTGTCATTAATGATACCCCAGTAATTTACACTGTCCTTAAAATAAATATGGAAAAGTTATTTCAACATCTAGTGCTTCATAGTATACATGCACTATGATATAGGGTCACACATATATTTGTATAGGTAAGTAAATGTCATATATATGTGGATAGGTAGAAGTTTTTTACATAGGTAGTTGATATTTAGTTTATACATCAAAATATGATAGATACACAATAGATAGGAAGGTAGATAGATATAGATAGATGGATAGATAGATAGATAGATAATAGGTAGATGATAGATAATTGCAGCATAATGAATGTTATAAAATGTCTTCAACCCCATCTTGTAGGACATGTAATTTTAGGGGTTTTGTCCCCATTTCATGTCTCTTCTGTCTACCAAACAACAAATTACTTTTAAAAAAGAAATTCATTAATAAATAACTTCAACCTATATTAAAGCTAAAAGAAACACTCATTGAATGTGAAATGTGTTATTATTTTTAGCATACAATTTCTACTAAGTAGAATCCAAGTAATATTCCATAAATGAAGTTTTTACAGGTTATATCAGTATATCTTCAACTAAATATAGACAAAGATGTTTGATAGATATTACCAATTCAAATAGATTATATATAATTGTATGTTTTTTTAAAGAGAATAAATAGAGGATCATTAACTATTAAACTTATATAAATAATATGTTGAAAAAATATTTACAAAAGCCATTGTTCCTGCTCAATAATATTTAAAATTATAAAATTTGAGAACTCATACTCTAAATTATTTAAAACTATAATGTGAATCATGGAATAGTGTTCAGTGGTACAGTTGGAAGGAGAGGTTAAGAGGGGACATAGGGGAGGAGATACCAATAAAACAGCTACTCATACTCATTCATCAGGCTAATATGACTAAAACTCTAGGGTCTTCCATTAAAATGTAATATATAAACTCAGCTCACACAAATAAAAATTATTTCACTGGTGTGTTACTGAATAATGGGCAGAACTACACTTAACCAGTCAGAATTCTAGCAGTGGTCCTTTCATTAAAGCCTAACTGATGATGTCAGATACTAAAGCTGCTTAACTCTTATAGATGGAGTATATGTAGGTGGAATAAAATGCTTCATTTTATTATACTTTATTACAGTAATGGCTTAATGGACAATGAAAGAATAAGAAGGGTTAAATTGTGATCTGAGGTGGGAGGGCAGAGTAGAGTAGGTTATATGTAGATACTAAAACTAAAATAATTTTGAAGAAGTGATATGGATGTATGTATATGTATGTATATGTATATATACACACATGTTATTTATTATATATGGATTTGTTTTGTAAAGGGGTTGCAATATCCTTATTCACAGAAAATATGATAATATACATGAGATGCTTTCAAGCTCAAATTGGACAAAAGAATATCAGCACGGTGAAGGGGATGGTAATGAAGTCCTACTTCTTGCTGAGAAACTATTGAAATTGATATCTGATGGAAGAAGAGTAAGATTTTTTTAAGGATATGATACCTGGTTGAGGTCACATAGTCTAGTTGAAAGCTACACACCCAAATAATATGGAATACACCCATTATATTTAATTTTTTAAAAGGACAATGAGGTGAGTGGACCTAGAATTAGGGGTGGAACATGGAGTAGGTAGTTGAAGGGCATATATAATCAAAAACTAGATTGTACAAAATACTCAATGAATTAACAAACTTTAAGAAAAATATAAATGGAGGAAGTTGCTTCTTCACTTAAACAGATAAGGGAAGTATTTGATAGCCAATGATGAGTGAACCCAATACTAGCCGTGAAACTTCATGCATTTCTAAAACCTTTACTGTGATCATAGCCCACACTACAGTCAAACATTACCCAAAACACCTAGCTTTATGCTAATTTAATCATTGATTTTTTTAAATACCACAGAATAATGGCTGTTACCCATAATTTCGTACTTTGTTGTATCTTTTATGAAACAATTGTGATGTTTTCTGGTCATACATAAACAAGGGCAAAGGTTAACTCGTATACATATTACATTTATTGATAAATTAATGTAGCAAATAGCTTTTCCATTAATGAGCATATCACTGACAGCACATAGTAAAGGCTAACAATTTAGTTCCCTAAATGGCTATTAAATCCATTAAAACATACAATGTAGACTTTATCTAAAGGAAAACAAAGTGTATTTGCTTTTCTAACAAGGAATTTAAATTCTGTAAAAAGTAAATATACCATTTACAAGCTCTATTAATTCTGGATGTTATTCAACAGGAAAGGACTTCAGAGCACACCTCAGAAAATATCACTATAAGGCATAATTTCTGTATATGGGATCCACTTAGATAAAATACTGTATAATAGTATACTGTTAATTGTCAGATCAAGTAACGTTAGAAAGGGAAATTGATCTTCAAATGGACACTGGAGATGACATGATAGTAACTGCTCCATATGGAGCACAGTAATAAATGAAGTACTAAATATTTCATTTTGGAAAATGAGATAAAGAAGAGCTGAATAAGTAAAGAGTCACTTAAACCTTTTAATGTGTATGTTGAATAAGGAACAAAACATTTAACTGCAGGAATACAAAGGCTGAATAAAATTACCTACCTTAAAACACACTTTTATTCCCAAACTCCTTTTTCTAATAGAACATTAGAGCTAATTTTACCTACTATGAATACAACACTGCCAACAAAAAACATTTTTATGGAATCAGTGATATATAAAATGTGTAGTAATTTTTTACACCTTATGAGAAAATAAATTACACTTCATGTGAAAAATATATTGGAAAGGATTTAGTGAGCACTTTTCAAATAAAGTGTAATAAAATGCTTCATAATATTGACTAAGCAGTAATGCACTGAAGTATAGAAACATAAAATCAGGTGCTTAGATGCTTCTACAGTAATGCAAATGAGTTCTCTCAGAACTGGTCACACAATGGGGAGGCCTGAATATCCTGGAGCTCTCTCTGTGGTTTGAATCACCCAAGCTCTCTGTGGTATCAAAAACCTCAGCAGATCTATGTACATTGTCAGCTTTGTGTTTTTCCCTTTGCTTAATGGAGAAGAGAAAACCTCTGTGAAACTGGTTAGAACCCTTCTTCTGTTAACTTTGCAGAATCACATATTTTATCTTTGAAAACCAAAATTCCTGAAATACCTTCAGAGAAAATAAAATTTATTGAAAAAAATTTCAATATGGCTTTTAATGTAACCCTTCAATAGCTACAATTTGATGACTTGTGTGTTAAGAATTAGAAATATATAAATTATGTTTCAATTAAAATACACAAAGTTCATATTGTTGTTCATCCTAAGGGGCTACAAACCCTTTAGCTCCTTGGGTCCTTTCTCTAGATCCTTCACTGAGGAACTTATGCTCAGTCTAATAGATGGTTGTAAGTCTCTACTTCTGTATTAGGGTACTGTCAGAGACTCTCAGGAGATAGCTATATAAGGCTCCTGTCAGCCAGCACTTGCTGGCACCCACAATAGTAGGTTTGACAACTGAATATAGGAAGGATTCCCAGGTAGAGCAGTCTCTGGATTGTCCTCCATTTAGTCTCTGCTCCATAGATTGTCTCTGCAATTCTTCCATGGGTATTTTGTTCCCCCTTTTAAGAAGGAACGAAATATCCACACTTTGGTCTTCCTTCTTCTTGAGTTTCTTGTGGTTTGTGGATTGTGTTTTGGGTATTCTGAGCTTCTGGGCTAACCCCCAGAGCTCCCAGGGACTAAACCATCAACCAAAGAGCACACATGGTGGGACTCATGGTTCCAGCAGCATATGTATAGTAGAGGATGCCCTAGTTGGCCATCAATGGGAGGAGAGGCTCTTGGTCCTGTGAAGGTTTATGCCTAAGTATAGGAGAATGCCAGGGCCAGAAAGCAGAAGAGGGCAGATTGATGAGCAGAGGGGGCAGGGGAAGAAACAAGGTTTTTGTTTGTTTGTTTTAGTTTTTGAAATTTTTTGGAGGCATAACCAGGAGAGGGGATATCATTTGAAATGTAAATAAAGAAAATACCTAATATAAACTTATATATCATAATAAAAAATTGTTTTACTGTAAAAAAAAAATACACAAAGTTCTCATGGTCAAGGACATTGTATCCCAAAAAGGACATTTGTTGTTTTACCTTCAAGTGTTTGTAAGCCTTTTGAAATGTATACTGAAAATACCTGAAACAGGGCAACTCATCATCACTGTCTCTACAAGAAAAGATGATTTTGTTTTTTCAGAGGCATGACCAGCCAGGAGGCACAAGCCATAGAAGCAGCAGAGCAGCTAGGACAGGGTCCTTCCTGCAACCATCTGCACCAAGGAAAGACAGCTAATTCAAACCCTCTGTGCACAAGTCTTACCAGGAGAGAGCTGATCTTCCAGGAGTGCTGACAAAAGCTTACAGAACCACAGGAAGAACAACTTCCAGCCAGAGACAGCAAGAACGTCTAACACCGAGATGGCAAAAGGCAAACACAAGAATCTTACCAACAGAAACAAAGATTACTTGGCACATCAGAACCCAGTACTACCACCACAGCAAGTCCAGGATACCTCAACACATTGGAAAAGCAAGATTCAGATCTAAAATTATATCTCATGATGCTGATAGAGGAATTTAAGAAGGACATAAATAACTCCCTTAAAGAAATACAGGAAGACACAGGTAAACAAGTAGAAGCCCTTAAAGAAGAAACACAAAAATCCCTTAAAGAACTACAGGAAAACACAACCAAACAGGTGAAGGAATTGAAAAAAACCATCCAGGATCTAAAAATGGAAGTAGAAACAATTAAGACAACAAAGAGAGACAACTCAGGAGATAGAAATCCTAAGAAAGAAGTAAAAAACCATAGATGCAAGCATCATCAACAGAATATAAGAGATAGAAGAGAGAAACTCAGGTGCAGAAGATATCATAGAAAACATTGACATAACAGTCAAAGAAAACACAAAATTCAAAAAGATCCTAACCCCAAACATCCAGGAAATCCAGGACACAATGAGAAGACCAAACCTAAGGATAATAGATATAGAAGAGAGTGAAGATTTCCAACTTGAAGAGCCAGTAAATATTTTCAACAAAATTATAGAAGAAAACTTCCCTAACCTAAAGAAAGAGATGCCCATGAACATACAAGAAGCCTACAGAACTCCAAATAGTTTGGACCAGAAAAGAAATTCCTCCTGTGACATAATAACCAAAACACAAATGCACAAAACAAAGAAAGAATATTAAAACAGTGAGGGAAAATGGTCAAGTAACATATAAAGGCAGACCTATCAGAATTATACCATATTTCTCGCCAGAGACTATGAAAGACAGAAGATCTTTGGCTGATGTCATACAGACCCTAAGAGAACACAAATGCCAGCTCAGGCTACTATACCCAGCAAAACTCTCAATTACCATAGATGGAGAAACCAAGGTATTCCGTGCAAAAACCAAATTTACATAATATGTTTCTACATATCCAGCCCTTCAAAGGATAATAAATGGAAAACTCCAACACAAAGAAGGAAACTACATTTTAGAAAAAGCAAGAAAGTAATCTTTCAACAAAACTAAAAGAAGATAGCCACATGAACAGAATTCCAACTCTAACTAAAAAAAAAAATAACAGGAAGCAACAATTACTTTTCCTTAATATCTATTAGTATCAATGGACTCAATTCCCCATTAAAAAAGACATAGACTAACATACTGGCTACATAAATAGGATCCAAAATGTTTTGCAAACAGGAAACCTACCTCAGTTGCAAAGACAGATACTACCTCAGAGTGAAAGGCTGGAAAGCAATTTTCCAAGCAAATGGTCCTAAGAAACAAGCTGGAGTAGCCATTCTAATATTGAATAAAATCAACTTTCAACCTAAAGTGATCAGAAAAGATAAGGAGGGACAGTTCATACCCATAAAAAGTAAAAATCTACCAAGATGAACTCTCAATTCTGAACCTCTATGTTCCAAATGCAAGGGCATTTACATTCATAAAAGAAACTTTACTAAAGTTCAAAGCACACATTGCACTGCACGCAATAATGGTGGGAGACTTCAACACCCCACTCTGCAATGGACAGATCATGGAAACAGAAGCAAAGTAGAAGCACAGTGAAACTAACAGAAATTATGAAACAAATGAATTTAACAGATATCTGTACAACATTTTATCCTAAAACAAAAGGATATACCTTCTTCTCAACACCTCATGGTACCTTCTCCAAATTTGACCATATAATAAGTTAAAAAACAGGCCTCAACAGATACATATTAAGACAGACTAAGGTGGTTCTCAATAACACCATAAATAATAGAAAGCCCAGATACATATGGAATCTGAACAATACTCTACTCAATGATAAGTTGGTCAAGGAAGAAATAAAGAAATTAAAGGCTTTTTAGAGATTAATGAAAATGAAGCCACAACATATCCAATCTTATGGGACATAATGAAAGCAGTCCTAAGAGGAAAACTAACAGCTTTGAGTGCCTCCAAAAAGAAACTAGAGACAGGATACACTAGTAATTTGACAGCACATCTGAAAGCTCCAGAACAAACAGAAGTTTCACCCAGGAGGAGTAGACAGCAGGAAATAATCAAGCTTAGGCCTGAAATCAACCTAGTGGAAACAAAAATAACTATACAAAGATTCAACCAAACCAGGAGCTGGTTCTTTAAGAAAATCAACAAAATAGATGAACCCTTAGCCAGACTAACTAGAGGGCACAGAGACAGTATCCTAATTAACAAAATCAGGAATGAAAAAGGAGATATAACAACAGAAAGTGAGGAAATCCAAAAAATCATGAGCTCCTACTACAAAAGTCTCTACTCAATAAAATTGGAAAACCTGGATGAAATGAACAATTTTCTAGACAGACAGAAGCCTTCTTTAATAAACTCCCAACCAAAAAAAAAAAAAAAAAAAAAAAAAAAAAAAAGGACCAGATGGGTTTAGTGCAGAGTTTTATCAAGATCTTCCAAGAAGAGTTAATACCAATACTTCTCAAACTATTCCACAAGATAGAAACATAATGTACCTACCCAATTCGTTCTATAGAGCCACAATTACTCTGATTCCTAAACCACACAAAGACCTAACAAAGAAAGTAAACTTCAGACCAATTTCCCTTATGAATATCAATTCAGAAAAACTCAATAAAATTCGTGCAAACCTAATTCAAGAATACATCAAAATGATCATCCATCATAATCAAGTAGGCTTCATCCCAGGGATGCAGGGGTGGTTCAATATATGGAAATCCATCAACATAATTCACTACATAAACAAACTCAAAGAAAAAAGCCATATGATCATCTCATTTAGATGCTGAGAAAGCATTTGAAAAAATCCAACACCCCTTCATGATAAAAGTCTTGGAAAGATCAGGAATTCAAGGCTCATACCTAAACAGAGTAAAAGCAATATACAGCAATCCAGTAACCAACATCAAACTAAACGGAGAGAAACTTGAAGCAATCCCACTAAAATCAGGAATTAGACAAGGCTGTCTACTCTCTCCCTACCTATTCAATATTGTACTTGAAGTCCTAGTCAGAGCAATTAGACAACAAAAGGAGATCAAAGGGATACAAACTGGGAAAGGAAGAAGACAAATTATCACAATTTGCAGATTATATGATAGTATACTTAAGTGACCTCAAAAATTCTACCAAAGAACTCTTTAACCTGATAAACAACTTCAGCAAAGTAGCTGGATATAAATTAACTCAGGCAAGTCAGTGGCCTTTCTCTACACAAAGGATAAATAGGCTGAGAAAGAAATTAGAGAAACAACACCTTTCACAATAGTCACAAATAATATAAAATACCATGGTGTGACTAAGTAAGCAAATGAAAGATCTATATGACAAGAACTTCAAGTCTCTGAAGAAAGAAATCCAAGAAGATCTCAGAAGATGGAACGATCTCCCATGCTCATGGATTGGCAGGACTAATATAGTAAAAATGTTCATCTTGCCAAAAGCAATCTACAGATTCAATGCAGTCTCCACCAAAATTTCATCTCAATTCCTCATAGAGTTGGAAAGAGCAATTTGAAAATTCATCTGGACCAGGCTATGGTGGCATACACCTTTAATCCCAGCACTTGGGAGTCAGAGGCAGGCAGATTTCTGAGTTCAAAGTCAGCCTGGTCTACAGAGTGAGTTCCAGGACAGCCAGGATGATACAGAGAAACCCTGTCTCAAAAAAAAAAAAAAAAAAAAAACATCATCTTGAATAGCCTAGGATAATGAAAACTATTCTCAAGAATAAACGAACTTCTGGTGGAATCACCATCCCTGAACTTAAGCTGTATTACAGAGCAATTGTGATAAAAACTGCATGGTATTTGTACAGTGACAGGCAGGTGGATCAATGGAATAGAAATGAAGACCCAAAAATGAATCTACACACCGATGGTCATTTGATCTTTGACAAACGAGTTAAAACCATCCAGGATTTTCAAAAATGGTGGTGCAGGGGCTGGAGAGATGGCTCAGCGGTTAAGAGCACTGACTGCTCTTCCCAAGGTCCTGAGTTCAAATCCCAGCAACCACATGGTGGCTCACAACCATCCATAATGAGATCTGATGCCCTCTTCTCAGGTATCTAACAGCTACAGTGTACTTACATATAATAAATAAACAAATCTTTTAAAAAAGAGAAAGTTTTAAAAATGGTGCTGCTTCAACTGGAGGTTAACATGTAGAAGAATGAAAATCGATCCATTCCTATCTCCATATACAAAGGTCAAGTCCAAGTGGATCAAGTACCTCCACAAAAAAAAAAAAAAACCTCATACACTGAAACTAATAGAAAAGAAAGTGGGGAAGAATCTTGAGCGCATGGGCACAAGGGAATATTTCTTGAACAGAACACCAATAGCTTATGTTCTAATATCAAGAACTGACAAGCAGGACCTCATAAAATTACAAAGCTTCTGTAAGTCAAAGAACATTGTCAATAGGACAAAACTGCAATCAACATGTTGGGAAAAGAACTTTAACAGTCCTATCTCTGATAGAGGACTAATATCCAATATGTAGAAAGAACTCAAGAAGTTAGACTCAGAGAACCAAACAACCCTATTAAAATGGGGTATAGAGGTGAACAAAGAATTCTCAACTGAGGAATATCGAATGGCTGAGAAGCACCCACCAAGGACTGCACATAGAGGGGTCTGATTGTTCAAGCAGCATGTGTATGGTAGAGGATTGCAAAATCGATCATCAATAGGAGGAGAGGACCTCAGCCCTGTGAAGGTTCTGTGCCCCAGTGTAGGGGAATGCCAGGGCCAGAAAGTGGGAGAGGGCGGGGTGGCAGGCATGGGGAGGGGGGAGGCAACAGGGGTTTGTTTTTGTTTGTTTTTTTGTTTTTTGGAGGGGAAACTGGGAATGGAGAAATTCGCATGTAAATAAAGAAAATATCTAAAATAAAATAAAATAAATAAATAAATAAATAAATAAAAAAGAAATGTTCAACATCCTTAGTCATCATGGAAATGCAAATTAAAATAACACTGAGATTCCACCTCACAACAATCAAAATGACTAAGATCAAAAACTCAGGTGACAGTAGATGCTAGAGAGGTTGTAGAGAAAGAGGAACACTCCTTCATTGCTGTTGGGACTGCAAGCTGGTACAACCACTCTGGATATCAGTTTGGCAATTCCTCAGGAAATTGGACATAGTACTACCTGAGGACCCAACTATACCACTCCTGGAAATATACCCAGAAGATGCTCCAACATGTTATAAAGACACATGCTCCACTATGTTCATAGCAGCCTTATTTATAATAGCCAGAAACTGGAAACAAGCCAGATGTCCCTCAACAGAGGAATGCATAAAAAATGTGTTATGTTTACAGAATGGAGTACTACTCAGCCATTAAAAACAATGAACTTATGAAATTCTTAGGAAAATGGATGGATCTGGAGAATATCATCCTGAGTGAGGTAACCCAATCACAAAGGAACACAAATGGTATGCACTCACTGATAAGTGGATGTTAGCTCAGAAGCTCAGAATACCCAAGATACAATCCACAAACCACAAGAAATTCAAGAAGAAGGAAGACCAAAGTGTGGATAATTTGATCCTTCTTAGAAGGGGGAACAAAATACCCATGGAAGGAGTTTCAGTGAGAGAGGATAGAGGAGAGAATGAAGGAAGGACAATCCAGAGACTGACAGACGTGGGAATCCTTCCCATATATTATCACTAAAACCCAGACACTCTTGTGGATGCCAGCAATTGCTGGCTGACAGGATCCTGATATAGCTGTCTTCTTAGAGGCTCTGCCAGTGCCAGACTAATACAGAAGTAGAGGCTCACAACCATCCATTGGACTGAGCAAAGGGTCCCCAAATGAACCCAAGGAGATGAAGGGGTTTGCAGCCACATAGGAGGAACAACAATATGAACTAACCAGTACCCTCAGAGCTCCCATGGACTATAACACCAACCAAAAAATACACATGGTGGGACTCGTGGCTCCAGCTGCATATGTAGTAGAGGATGGCCTAGTTGGTCATCAATGGGAGGAGGGGCCCTTGGTCCTTTGAAGGTTCTATGCCCCAGTGTTGGGAAATGCTAGGGCCAGGAAGTGGAAGAGGGTGGGTTGGTAAGGAGGGGAAGAGGGGAGGGAACAGGGTTTTTTTTTTTTTCCAGAGTGGAAACTGGGAAAGGGGATATCATTTGAAATATAAATAAAAAAAATCTAATAAAAAAAAAAGAAAACATGTTTTCCCACCAATGCAAACTTGTACTAAAATATTGCCCAGAATCACAGAGATTTCCTCCATACTTCTACCTTACTAAAATTAACTTAAACAGCACATTGAAATCATTAGAGGTATCATACAAAATAATGTATATGGATCTTACTTCACATGCAGGGATCTTTAGTTGACTATTTTGAACTTAATTGAGGAAGTGGATAATTATGCTGTCACTGGTATCTATCCAATGAAATGTATTTTAGATCCTTTTACTGATAGCTCACCTTAAAATGTTCACAAATTGTGGCACATAAAATATAAAAGAGGCATGGAAAATTGCATTGCTATTAGGCAAAAGAATGAAAAATGAAGCCTACTTATCTAGCAAAATTCTTTTCTTCTACTTACATCAAAAGATGAAACCTTATTAGTCATAGTTTCACTAACAATTGCCTGGGTTTTAGTATATTTCCATAGCTATGCGGATTTTTAATTATTAACCTTTGACAGTCACTGGCCACGACTTACACATCCAGTCTATACATCCCAAATTCCTTGGTTCCTATGAGTCTTCATGTCTCCATTGAGATGTCTCCTCAGGACATTTTGAAAAGTAATATTCAGTATCTCATGATCTGTGGACAAGATCCATAGGTAAGTTACCCTAATATTGGGTTCATTTCTTCATTGTAAAGTTTTATTATGTTACAAAATGTCATATTTAATCTTTCACGCTTTGACTTGTATACACTAGAACCATTTCTTCTTCCTGGATGCTATAAATACTTTCATGTAAGTAACATTGTCAACTTGATTTCAGTCCTCCAGGGCTGATGCATAACCCTGAAAATGGTGGGAGTCACTTTATGCTTCAGGATTATTGGGAAGAAACATGTAGTACTTCCTTAACCACAGAAGAGTATTTTCCCCAACAGCAGGGTAGGAGAGCTGAGGCGTTCCATATCCTCACCAACACTTGCTGTTAACTAAACTTTTAACTCAGCCACTTGAGCATATTAGAACAGGAATGTTCCTGGGGTTTATATTATATGTGTCTAGTGGTATTATAATCATCTTTGTGTGGACCACCTGCCTCAGGTGTACAAAATAAGTATAATAAGTTTCAGACAATTGAATAAATAGAACTGAGATGTAAAACATGCAGTAATGTGAGATACTACAGAATGGGCAGATGGTATTCAGGAACCAATATGTGTATTGGATAGTGTTGTGTCAGCTTGACACAAAAGTCATCTAATCCGAAAGAACCTCAATTGTGAAAATTCCCACTAAAAATCTGCTTCTAGGCAAGCCTGTGGTGTATTTTCCTAATTAATGATTGATGGATGAAGTCACAGGCTATTATGTGTATTGCCATTTCTGGGCTGGTGGTCCTGGGTGGTCTATAAAAAAGCAAACAAGCAATCTATGGGAAGCAAGCTAGTAAGCAGTACCCCTCTAACCTACTCAACAACTCCTGACTCCAGGACCCTGCCCTGTTTGAGTTTCTGTCCTAACTTCCTTTGAGGATGAATAGTATTATGGATGTATACACTAAATGAACACTTTCCTCCCCAATTTGATTTTGGTCATGGCATTTCATCACAGCAGTAGTAACCCAAACCCAGAGAATAGCTATGACCAGACTAGATAGTATATGAGTTTAAATAAAAAAAAGAAGATTTTTTTTGTAAGAAAATCATTTCAGGACTATAAATATCTTTTCAATTAGAGAATTTGAATTGATAAAGTCCTGAGGTAGAAATGAGCCTATATTTCTCTGTTTGTATTGGTCTTATTTGTCTGTTTGTAAGCTTTCCTGTAGCTACTCCACTCCCACCTTTCAAGGTCTCAATATGAAACCACCCCCCCCCCACACACACACACACACATACACACAGGCTGTACTATAACTCCTTCTACTGCTTCAACCTCTGGAGAGCTGGGAATACAGTCATGCAACAGTTTGCTGGCTAAGTTTGACCCTGTCTCCTGCTTGTTCTTTAAGTATTTCCTTCCTTCCTTCCTTCCTTCCTTCCTTTCTTCCTTTCTTTCTTTCTCTATTTTGTTCTCTTTCTTTCTTTACTTTTTTCTTTCTTCTCTCTCTTTCTTCCTCTCTCTCTCTTTCTTTCTTTCTTTCTTTCTTTCTTTCTTTCTTTCTTTCTTTCTTTCTTTCTTTCTTTCTTTTTCTTTCTCATTTTGATCCTATTCTTCTCCCTCCTGAAATTTCCACTTGATACCTTCTATCAAGTGGAAATTTCCTTACCTATCCAACCTTTGTCCTTTCAATACCACTCTATTTCAGGTAATTAGATCTTTTTATATGTCTCCCCAGGAAAAGTCACACAGCACAACATTTTAAATGTTTTTCATGGTAACTATCAACCTGGAAACATGAAGTATAAAATAATAATAATATTTATTTATTTATTTATTTATTTTTGGTTTTTTGAGACAGGCTTTCTCTCTCTATCCCTAGCTGTCCTGGAACTCACTCTGTAGCCCAGGCTGGTCTCAAACTCAGAAATCCACCTGCCTCTGCCTTCCAAGTGCTGGAATTAAAGGTGTGTGCAGCCACTGTCTGGCTATAAATTTAAATATACAAATGAAGCTGTCTTAAAACTATTCACTATTTAGGGATATCTGGAGATCAATTAGTGATATAGGTTAAATGTAGAAAGAACTAAATGGAGAAGACTCCTTCGACCTAAGTGTTGATCTTTGTAAGACCAAAATTATTATAGAAGAAATATAACAAACATGAAATCAAATTGAATCACGATTAGAATCATGAGAATATTTTGCTAAGAATAAAGCAAGAGGAATTGCTTGTTTCACATAAAATCTGATATAAAATATCCCATTCCCAACCCACATGAAACCTCTTCTATTTCCTCTTATGAGTGGTTCAGAAATCTTTTTAATACTCTAAATTCTTTCTGTAAATGTTGACTTTTATTTTAGTGATTTGTTTGGTGTCAGCTTTGCTTATGTGAGTGCCTGTTCACAAGCACAATTCTTCAGCTCTATCCTCCAGGCTTTGGTCCCTGAAGGGCCAATTTGGGAAGTGTAACCCTTGCTGAACTTGTGTGGTTTTCAATTTGGCCACAAAATCTGGTGCAAGATCTGTAAAATTATTCCCAGTAAAGGAAAGTATTAGAATCAAGGAAGCTATGTGTATATAAATTGAGTTCACCTTCGACATCCACGACAGGTAAACTCACTGACAATTATGTCTATCAAATAATATTGGAGCTAGTGTTTGTGAGTTACCTTTAAATATAATATATTGAACAGTGTATTTTGCTTCAGATTCAGTTGTCTAAAAAGAGAAACAATGATGTGAGAGAGTCTTTCATTCTCTTTTTAAAAGTGCAGGTTGGCCAATCCAATGGATAATGACATCTTTCTCAGAATACTAAGATAATTAAAATAGTCAGCTTCGAGTAGAACTTAGTATTTTCCATCTATTCAAACATGGATGTGCCTTTCACTGAGTAGGAAATACCAAAAACTATAAACTTGGCAGTCATTCTTCTTGTCTTCTCATCTCTACCCCTATTTGGATAAACACTGAAAGCATACAGTTTTCACAAAAAAATGTATTCTCAACATCTTCATCAAAATAAACAAGAAAAAAGAGGGATAGAAGCAGGGATTAAAGACTTGGAGAGGAGAAAAAGAGAGGTGGAACACAATATGCTCAGCGATGTCTTGGATTGATTTCCAATTCCAAATTTATTCATCTAACAGATTTGGAAGTCTGTTTAGTGTTTAAAACCCACTACTCTAACAATGGACCCAGGTTGATGTAGAAAGAACAGCAATGCCTGTAGTTCTTAGAAGTGAACAATACCATTTTCCCCAAAGAGTCAAAGTCTTATATTTAACTGGACATTTAATTTCTAGATGATACCCCAGAACATTAGCCTCAAAGTGAATATGAGCCTAAGTGCTTGGAATACCCAAGATACAATTCCCAGACTATATGAAGCTCAAGAAGAAAGAAGACCAAAATGTGGATGTTTCCGTCCATCTTAGGAAGAGGAACAAAATACTCACAGGAGATAGGGGGTAGGCAGTACCTGGGAGAAAGAGAGGAGAGGGAGGGGAAAAAAGGGGCCGGATCAAGTATGGGAGGAGACAGGGATGATATACAGAGTGTCAGGAATTTGAACAGAAGTGTGTAGCAATGGGGGTTGGGGAACTGAGGGTAGCCACCAGCAAGTCCCAGATACCAGGAAAGCAAGAGGCTTCCTGGACCCAACAGGGATGAGATTAGCTGAAATGCCTAACAAAGGGGAGGGAGAACCTGTGCAGACCATATTCAGAGGTTAGACAAGGCCTCTGGTTAGGGGGTGTGACCACCACTCATGTCAAAATTTTTAACCCAGAATTGCTCCTGTCTAAAGGAAATATAGGGATAAAGTATGGAGCAGAGACTTTAGGAAAGGCCACACAGAGACTGACTCACCTGGGGATCTATCCCATATACAGACACCAAATCCATACATGTTTGTGGATGCCAACAAGTGCTTGCTGACAGGAGCCTGATATAGCTGTTTTCTGAGAGGCTTTGCCAGAGCCTGACAAATACAGAGGTGGATGCTCTCAGCCAACCATTGGACTGAGCACATAGATCCAAATGGAGGAGTTATAGAAAGGACTGAAGGAGCAGAAGGGGTTTGCAACCCCATAGGACGAACAACATCAAACATCCAGACTCCCCAGAGTTCCCAGGGACTAAACAACCAACCAAAGAGTACACATGGAGCGACCCATGGCTACAGCCTCACATATAGCTGAGGATGGCCCTGTAGGACATCAATGGGAGGAGAGGCCCTTGGTGCTGTGAAGGCTCTATGCCCCAGTGTAGGGAAATGCCAGGATGGGGAAGTGGGAGTAGGTGGGTAGTGGGGAACACCATCATAGAAGCAGAGGGAGGGCAGATGGGTTAGGGGATTCTGAAGGGAAAACCAGGAAAGGGGATAACAATGGAAATGTAAATAAATAAAATATCAAAAAAAAAGTATCTTCTTACATACATTCTCAGATGAGGACGGAAAGAGTAAATCAATCAAAGCTGTGTATGAGGTGTAAGTGAGTGAATTAGAGTGAAGGAGAGTGTACAAATCTGTATTCATACAGATTTTCAATTCCAGGCAAGAAAAAAATGTATAGTATGCATGAATGAGCAAAATATATTCTGCTGATTTTTCTTCAGTGAAAAAATTATGTCTATTTTCTTTTATTCAAAATAGATTTCCTCATACAATATATTCAGGTTCTGTTTTCCCCTTTCCAGTTCTTGCTCTACTTCCCTTCCCCTTATGATCCATACCTTTTCTCTTTCTCTTTAGGTAACAAACAAGCTTCCTTACTCATTTCCTGGCTTTGACTAGTGAGCACTACTGAAAGGTCTGTTCTTCCTGCCTATTTGTACAACTGACTCCAGTTGATTTACTCTGTGGCTTCCATTCTTCATGCCCAAGTGTATGATGAACATTTTTTGTTCCAATTTCTGCCAACTTCCTGAGTAGCAATACATAGTTGCTCATCCACATTGCTGCATATGTATGCATGGCTCCTTGATCCCCCCAACATACTTGATATTCGTCATCTGCTAACTATGTCAGCTTATACTTTCATTACCTGTACAGTCGTCCTCACTTGCCTACTTGGATTTACTGCCCAAATGTATTTATTATGAAATATATATTGTAGTTTTGATTTTTTGTTGTTGTTGGTAGAACATTTTTCTAAAGCCAATGAATGACCAGGGTCTCCCTATATCCTCTTTGCACTATTTTTATGACTGCATTCATGGTCTTCTCAATAACCAAATTCCTTGGATAGTGGTCTAATTTGCATACCACTACCAAATTTGTTGCCCTGAGAAACAAATCAGAAAGGGTCTCATTCCATGATAAACAAACAAACCAATAAAGCTTTGTTCCGGTGCTTGGCTTTTAGAGCATAATTCAATACCATTATGGGTGGGTTAAAGACTTTTATTGCTGGGCAGTGGGTGGCGCACTCCTTTAATCCCAGCACTTGGGAGGCAGAGGCAGGCAGATTTCTGAGTTCGAGGCCAACCTGGTCTACAAAGTGAACTCCAGGATAGCCAAGGCTTTTATGGTCTGTACCAACACCTCTCTTCAGAGTTATCATGCTGACCAGTCATAAAATTAATACTTCTATTTTTGTTCTGAAAGAGACTATGCCATAAAGCTAGAATCAGGCAACTACTTTTATTTTTAATTATCACATGTACACAGGTAATGATTCGGGTTAAACTCTCTGTGATAATAAATGATCATATGATGTTTTAAATAACTTATTTAAAAATCCAAAAGCAAAAAAATAACTTGAAAAATGGGTTCTATTGACTCAAAAATTGTTCAGATGAAATTAAATAATTCAGAGAAAAATGTTGCTAGGTCTATTTGAACATATGCCAATATGAGTATATGCACGTATCTGGGTGGACAGAAAAAATATGAAGGAAGGGATGTATAATTTGAATTAGTATAGCAAAAATATTATCAAAATGTAACTTGACTTTAAGTTGCTTACATCATAAAAACGCTCATTAGAAAGCAAGGAGAAATTCATTAATTATATATAAATGAAAGTGGAACTATTTCATGATGAGTAAAATTAACAGAATGTATACTGTTATATGGCAGCCTTCATATATAATGCAACTGTCTGCTAATGTATTTCATTTCTCTTGAAAGCTGGATTGATGAAGTATGTTTTGAAAAGCAAAAAGAACAGATGTATGTTGATAATTTTATAGTTTCAAATGCCAAAGTGTCCTTATTAAAGATTTTATAAGATTGGATTTTTTTATTCCATTTAAAGAGTTTCACTAACCTCTACCAATAAATTTAATCGTTTTTGCAGTACCACTATGTACTTTGGATTTTCATTTGGGACTAAGGTCAATCAATCATGACTCGAAATTGATGCAATCTTGAAAATGAAAGGCAAGTTCTTTATCCTCTAATCTTCTTCACAATATTGACTCTGTGTCCACTAATGTTCATCATTGCTCAGGGATAAATCAGTAACATGATCTTAATGGGGTTAAATCACTGAGACAGCAACCCACATCCCCAGGCAAAGCCCTAATAAGTGAGTCAATATGCCTTACCCTTTTGCCTGTATGCAGATAATTGTTTTAGGGAAACGACATCTTTGCACACTTTCTCCTTTTTCAAGAGTCTGATTCATGTTGGATATTTAGTAACTTGACTCCAAAAAGTGAAATAGCATATTTTTTAAAGCATTCTTCCTGGTAGATTGGTTAGAATCAAAGACAAAAGATGAAGAGATACGAGAATCAGCTACAAAGAGAAAATGTATTTTAAATAGTCCATCACCTGCTAGATATAACATTCATTCATAATATTGTACAGTTTTCCATGAAGAGCAAGGTAAAGCAAACTAGAATTTCTAGGCATTCCCTCTCATCCATACCTGCTGTTGGTCTCAGAAACTTGTCTTTCACTGATATAGAATCTATGTAGATAATTCAGGTTTATTTTCAACCAAACAACAATTTGTTTGAAGAATAGAGTGATATGCAGCTGTCACTCTATCAGGGTGATGAGCAAATCATGGCAGAGCATCTCCTTCATTTGATCAATAAAAGTTAATTCCTATGAGAGGATAAATATGGATTTTCAATTACACACTTAATTTGGAGGGAAGTGGAATGATTAAGCATTCTATTGCTCTTTTCCTAGTCCTCCTTGCTCCCAACTCAAGTGTCCAAGCTTCAGTCTTCACTATTTCAGTGTGCTGGGCCCAGATGGTAAGATGAATGTGTGAGACAAGCTTGGTCGATGCTTTGTATGAAACAAAATAGACAGTGTTGCAAAAGATTGCCTGATTTTATACTAACTATTCTTTATAACTCTGGGAGAGTAGATGCTTCACAACAATTGCAAGTGTTTATGTTAAAGTGACTGAAATCATCCCATAATGCTGCTTCTGGGAAAGGTCAGAAAGTATCATGGCTCTATTGTGGAGGTCTATGTCCAACCTATGTGACATGGTGGAGCTCAGGGCAATTCACCATCATCACTAATAATTAAATAGTCTTTGCCTTGAGCAGTGACAACTCTCTGAAGAGAAATGTGTCTGCCACCAACAGAGGCACTGAATATTGACTAGATATTGATCTTTGCATTATTCTCTGTGCAGAATACACTTTTACAGCATCGCTACTGACACCGTGGTAGGATGTAAATCAACTTCTCTATCATAGTAGACTAAAAACCAAAAAAGTCAGTAACATACGTTTTTCAGAAAAAACAAAATAAAACAACAAACCAACAGTTCTGGTGTTTTCTTTTTCTCTGACATCCAGAACACATATTATTTTAAACTGGACCTCTCCAGCTTACTGGCATCCTTTGATATTTCTTTTAAAATAAAATTATTTAAATATATGTGTTCTTTAATATTATGTTCAGGATTTACATGTCACATCATATTCTAAAGGTAAAGATATCTGTTATATACTATTGAATAAAGTAAGATTTTGTAAAACAGTATGTTAGCATATATTTTAACTATAGTTAGAGAAAAGTTATTATTAGATAAAAATAGAAAAAGCTATTTACATTTTCAATATGTCAGTATCCCAAATTACTTCATATATGTGTATGTGTATATATGTATATATATCATATACATATATATTCACTATCAATATATATTGCATATATATGGCTATTAGTTAATTACTAATACTATGCTAAGGGCTCCACCAATTTATATATCTACCTCTGTATGCAAATTACTAACTTTCTCCATTATGTGGCATGTTCAAGAAAACTTCACCACTGCATCTCTCTGAAGACTATCCATGTCCCTTTATCCCTAGGATAATTCAATATGTGAAAACTATTCCTAAGCTTAACAAAGTCAGGTTTTGGGACATTTGTCTTGAATCCACACTTAATGTCTTTTGTATATAAAATATATACTTTAGGTGCATTAGTCAATCTATTATCAAAAATACTTATTTTGAGACAGATAAATGATCATACAATTAGGGATACAGAGAGTCTCACACACACACACACACACACACACACACACACACACACACACACATACTCACCCGCAGACACTCACAGAAAAACATCAATACTGATAAAATGAGATGGCAAACATTTGCCTTCAAGACAGCCAGGCTTAGTGGAGCTGTCATGGGTGAGCATCCAACCAGGTCAACTTGTGGTCAGCTGCTTTCTGACTGTGGTCTCAAGTGAGCTCAATCTTCTCAGTTAACTACATAGTCTCTGGCCTAACAACTTTAGGTGCTTTATAGTTTCTGTGGGAAACAGATGTAAATGTGATGATAGGGGATAGGTTAGGAAAAGGGACGTTATAATCAGGTAGAGTTTTCGAATACTGTTCAAAGTCTACTGTTGGAAGTAAGCCAGGAAAAAAAAACTTGTCAAATAGACACCTAGAGCAATATTGTATTTTCCTTGAATTCTGAACATTACTCATTTATAGCAGTTTAAATATCTTCCCATTCCATGAAGTTAATTTACAATAGGCAAGTAATGATGGACCATCCAGCTGGATATAGGGTCTGGTGTGTTTCATTTCTCAGAAGAGACCAGGCTATTCTCAGAAAATAGTTGGCCATTTCATCATCTCAACAGATACTTGTATATAATTGCATTTTGGATACACAGACATTCACACACTTACACAACTACATTTAAACTTCAAAGAGAAACTTTCTAAAGGGTATTTGTTTCTTATGGAAATAAAATAAAAATGAACTGAATTCAAAGGGCAAGGAAAGCTATCCACAGGAGACCTCTGTTTTATTGTGGTTTAGCTCATGGAGCAAATATGTTTAGTGGTTTCAGTCTACTTCCTTCAAAAAATGTCCACATTAAAAATGGCCACCCAAGTTATTAGACACTGGTATAATGCTAGCAGCCTAGAAAACAGAAGTCTCCATCCAGGGCCAATGTCCACTTCCAACTCTTACTAAATTTCTTTTCCTTTGGGAAGAGATTTAAGTATAGAATCCAAAGAAATTATTCTACAAGTCTAAAAAAATAAAATAAATCGTGCACTCTAAACCAAAAACCATTAAATCAAAATAATTTATTATCCTCCATTTTTAACCATAAATGGAGACCATCAACTCTGGGATCAACGAAAAGTGAACTATTCCCCAGTTGGTTACAAAATGTATTCAGATGTCACAGGGTAGTGACCTGGTAGGCTGCCCGGACTAAGGGAGGTGGAACATTACAAATGAGCAGGCAGTTGGGCTGTACAAAATTCTTTACTAAGACAGTATAGCATTGTCAAAACTTTTATGCTCATTATTTCATGTCACACTTCCTACAGAATAGCTTGTCAGCTCATTCAGATTCAGTTTCCATTAGTTGTACTCAGCAAAAGACTGATTCCAGTGTCCAGTTAAGACCAACACAGTTGAGAGAAGGCTTATTGCACCAGAAATTAAGTTCTAAACAAGAGTATGAGGATTGCTTTCCAAGACCTCATATTGCGACTGCATACAATAATGAAACAACATTCTTGAAGAATTTTCAATAATAATGTGGACTTCCAATACAAGTCTATATAGTTAGCATTTAAATAATGTTAATATCCCAAAGAAAGTGGATTAATATTTTCAAATGGAATAAGCTATGTTATTCTGAGACAATGTTCTGGAAAAAATATACAAAACAATATATGCATCTACACATGCACACACATTCACTAGAACTCACTAGAATGAGTTCAGAGACTGAGATTTATATAAAATGTATAAATATTGTGAGTTCAGTCTTTGCTTTGCCTACTCTGTGAATATTTTAGCTCAGGGTAGACGATAGCAGACTAATTTGTGTATGTTTGCCTAATGCTTTAATTTTACACAGACAATTTTTTTTTGTTTGTTTTTCGAGACAGAGTTTCTCTGTGTAGCTCTGGCTGTCCTGGAACTCACTCTGTAGACTAGGCTGGCCTCGAACTCAGAAATCTGCCTGCCTCTGCCTCCCAAGTGCTGGGATTAAAGGCGTGTGCCACCACTGCCTGGCACATAGACAATTCTTAATTAATCTTTCTTTAATATATTACATAAATGGCAATCCCTCAAACAATAACAACAACAACAGAAGCTTATAAAATCAAGATAGCCAAGCTCAAGGCTGCAAAGAGAATATGTGTGAGATGCTTTTGAAGAAGATGCATTCCTCACACATACATCAGATGCTTTACAATTATCTCCATGTCCACTTATGTTCTATCTTCTCACTTCCACAGGGACCATGCACATGAGTATCACACACAAATTCATGCAGACAAAACTGCATGGCATACACCATACACATAATATTAAAAAGAGAAATTCATTGTTGCTAGTTTAGGTTTGTTGAGTCCTGAAAAATTGCTTTACAAACATAATTCCAGAAACCAGCAGCCAAGTGGATTTCTATAATGTAACAGGAAAAACACAGACAACACAGCAACAACAACAAAGCAAGTCCTTACTTATATTTTACTAGGATACAACCCTTTGAGATTTCCTGGGTTAGTGTAGAATTTCAATGTCTAAACAGTAGTATATTGGAATGAAAGTCATAGAATAAAGTTTTTAAGAGTCAACAATGAAGTCAATTGTATAGCAAATTTACATTTATGGAAGAAACTTTGTTTGGGACTTGATGCCATTTCTTATGGCGTTTGAAATAATTTAGTGCAAAAAATGATAGAAGTAGAAAGAAGAAAGAGGTATTATTGTTTATAATAGTTGAGAAGTATTCCATTGTGAAAATAAACCATATTTTATCTATTTGTTTATCCATTAGTTGAGAAACATCTGGGCATCTGGGTTGTTACCAGTTTCTGACTACTATTAATAAAGCTTCTATGAACATAGTTGAGCAAGTGTCCTTGTGATATGGTGGAAGATTTTTGGATATATGCCCAGGAGTGATTGGATCTTGAAGTAAAACTATTCCAAGTTTTCTGAGATACTGCCAAATTGATTTCCAGAGTGGCTGTACAAGTTTACATTCCCATCAGCAATGGAGGAGTGTTCCCCTTGCTCCACATCCTCGCCAGCATGAGCTGTCACCTGATTTTTTTGATCCTAGCTTTTCTGATGAGTATAAAATGGAATCTCAGAGTCATTTTGATTTGTACTTCCCTGATGACTAAGGACACTGAACATTTCCTTGTTTCTCATCCATTAGAGATTGCTCTGTTGGGAATTCTCTGTTTAGTTCTATACACCATTTTTATGTATCTTTTATTAATCATTTTAATCATTTACATTTCAAATGAAATCCCCCTTCCTGGTTACCCCTGCACAACTCCCTATCCCATCCTCCCTCTCCCTCTCCCTTTTGCCTCTATGAGTGTGCTCCTGCACCCATTCACCCACTCCCATCTTAACCCCCTAGTATCCCCCTGTGGTTGATCATCAAGCCTTCCCCCCTCCCATTGATGTCAGATAAGGCCATCCTCTGCTACATATGTATCTGGAGTCCTGGATCCCTCCATATATACTCTGGTTGGTGGTTTAGTCCTTTGGAACACTGGGTGGTCTAGTTAGTTGATTGTGTTCATCTTATGGTGATGCAATTCCCTTTCAGCTCCTTCAGTCCTTCTCCTAGCTTTTCCATTGGGGTCCCCAGGTTCAGTCCAATATCTGTGAGTATCTGCACCTGTATTGGTCAGGTGCTGGCAGAGTCTCTCATGGAACAGAGATATCAGCCTCCTGTCAACAAGCACTTTATTTCTTGGTATCAGCAATAGTGTGAGGGCTTGTATCTGCAGAGGGAATGGATCCCTAGGTGGGGTGGTCTCTGGGTGACTTTTCCTTCAGTCTCTGTTCCATTTATTTGTCCCTGTCTTTCCTTTGGACAGAAACATTTCTGGGTTAAAAATTTTGAGATGCATGGGTGGCCCCATCCCTCAAATAAGGACAGGCCCTATCTACTGGAGGAGGTCTCTATAGGTTCTATCTCCCCTTTATTGGGTATTTTGGCCAAAGTCATCAATATTGAGTCCTGAGAGCCTCTTGCTTCCCTTGGAGTCTGGAACTCTCCAATGCTTCTCCATCCCTCACTGCTACATATTTCTATTCAGTTTCCTGACCCTCTGTACTTCTCTTCTGTCCCTTCCAATACTGGATCCTGCCCCCCTCTTTTTGTCCCCTACACATTTTAGCAGGTGTACCACTTGGTCTTCCAGTGGGTCTCCTAACAATTGCAATAGGGACAGTCTCTGAAGCTGCTGCCTGTCATTGAATCCCCTTCCCCTAACTAGACTGCCTGTTTGAGCTTCAGTGGGAGAGAATATATTTAATCCTAGTGGATATTCCAAGGGGAGCTTCCCTTTTTCTGAGGAGAAGGGGAAGGGGTAGTGGGAGAAGAGGTTCGTAAGAGTGAGGCTGATGAGGAGGGACTAGGGCAGGGCAGGGAGCAATGGAAATGTAATGTGAATAAATTAATAAATAAATTTAAAAAAAGAAAGAATAGAGAAATGAAGTTGAAGTCAGATGTAAAGATAGAGATGAAATATGTAGGGATTTATTAGATCAAGATACCTAAATTGAAGAAGGGTTGTAGATAGTGATAGATATGGAATTAGAGAATGTATATGCTATATGCACATACATGTGTGTGTGTGTGTGTGTGTGCTGATTGAACAAAAATGACAACCATAAGTTAATAGGGAGTCAAAGTGTGTTATTAGGGGGTGTGGTCAAGGTCATAATATAGAACTGCAGTTCTGTCTACAGCTCAATGTCTTTCTGTATCCTGCCAGGATTCCTGCCATTATAATAGTGAATTCACATCTGAGCTGTAAGCCAAACACTTAAAACATTTTTTTTAAGTGAGAGTTGCCACAGTCATGGTGACTCTTTAAAGCAATAGATTTGACTTTAGATATTCAGAACAACATTTGCATGTGTTACTAAAAAGTATTTTTATTATGGTATAGGAAAATTTTGGACTAGGAAATTAATCTAATCAAAAAATAGTATGAACCCTTCTGAAAAATTTGAGACCCGTGGAAAAAAAGTAAGTGGCAGAGACCTTGATGTCTGTAACTAGGTTACCTACCTCCACCCTCAACACTTGTATCCCACAGAATTGATTAATATTACTCCATTTTATTTTACCTTGACACCTTATGTGTACCTGAATTCATGTCTTCAGCAAATTAACTAAATTACAATTTTCTTAAAAGCAATAGTGTTGAGATGCAGTCTGCTGCAGAGACACATACTGTGATGACAGAACTGGTGAGTGAGAGATCGTGATTTTCTACACAGACTGGCTGATCTTGCTAGGTTTCTGCTTACTGAAGGGCTTGGCATCAAAAGGAAATCAATGACTGCTTTTGAATGGTTGAATTAAGCCTCTTCACCTTGTGGTAAAATTGCTATTTTAGCTGCAGATTCATCTTGTCAACTAAAACCACTTGATAGTTTAGGTTTGCTTTAATCGCTCAATCAATATCTTAAATTGCATTGTATTTGACTCTCAAGTACTCCATGTAGAATGACAAATAGTGCTACATGTATTGTCCTTAATCAATTCAAGTAAGTTTACTAAAACTATTATATTACTATATAATGCAATTATATCTAGATTTCAGTGATTAGAAGGAACATAAAGGGTTTATTTTTGGTGAGAAATGTTACTATTATACCAGTTTTCCTAACAACAATTGAAAGGAAACACAGCTTCCAATGAGTGATATTTTCAGTACCATTTACATCACAATTCTCTACTAATTTGGGTTTTTGTTTCTTTTCAGTAGAATAGAACAACGTCAGTCTCATTATGATCTTTTTCAATTAAAATGTACTCATACAAATGGGCAAATATTTGCATTGTTATAAACTGGATTAATAACACTCACAGCAACATTGATTAAATCTCCTATTACCAACATTTAATTGGTCTGATTTTAATCAAGTCAATGAAAAGGACAATTGAATAAACCCTATATCATTCTTTGTGTTTGCTGTGAGGCTTGATTCTTACACACAGATTACTGTTCCCATATTAAATTATCTCAAAATACCATAAACTAGGAAGTTAGCATGTTTGTGTTCTCTTTCTCTAAGACAACAAAATGTGGTAATTGATACTTTCCTGATGAAAATGAAAGTTTATATATTCAATTAATGAGGTGTAAATATCAATCAAGCATAGTGGCCAATTCACAAATATGGGTCAAGATAATTGCAAACATAACTGACAGTATTTTTGACAAGCCCTATACACTTGTGTTTGTGCATTTTCCACATAAACATCATGCCTAACTCTACATAATTGCCCGGTAGCAGTTCCTGTCAACCAGATAGCAGTAAAATGGTATTTTCTGAGGGATATTTACAAAAAGAATGATGTTAAAAGATGATCTTAGTGTAGGCTTTGAGTAAGCATTCCTATCAGGTTTCAAGGGAATGTTGGTTTGGCTGGACAGGAACCTTATTTTGAGGCAAAAAAATTGATAGCTATTTTTGTCTTCCTCAGTTATATTTTATGAATTTAGCTATCAAAAACTGACAGAGTGTACAGATATACCCAACTGATCATTCATAATATTGATCCATTCCTTTGGGGCTGGTGGATTTGCTAATGAAGTTTTATGAGTCTAACCTGATAGTGTTTGCTGATCTGATTAAGTCAAAGAAATTCAGTATTAATAATAATGAAATGAAAAATGCCTGCTGTGTGTCCAAATAACATTTGAACCTTTTATGAGACAAGAAAACATCCTGGAATTATTAGTTTATATCTCTAATTTTAATTTGTATTGGCTTTGCATTTGATTAATTTTCAACTTATGTAATCAGTGATCCAATTATTCCTAAATTACAACAAATGATATTGTCTACCTATAAGGATATTTTCATATGCCCAAAATTTCCTGTATGAAATATAATGATGATAAAACAGCACACTTTGTTTTCTACAGATCTCATTCATATATATATGTGTGTGTGTGTGTGTGTGTGTGTGTGTGTTTTAAGTTTGATATACTGAAATTTTTGAGTTGCCTGTCTTTTATTTGCATGATGAAGAATGTGTCAATTTCTTATATGTGAACTTCTGGTGCTTTTGTTTAATACTCATTATAATTTATTCCTATCTTTAATATGAGAACAGTCCTTCACTCAGTGTACTAAATGTATTAAAATTTATTTTCTCTATGCTGTTGAAGTACTTGCTGTTCTTGCAGAATACATGTTCAGTTTTCAGCAAAAATATAGTGCAATTCTAGTCCCAGTGAACTAGACACCATCTTCTGGCAAGGGCAGGTGTTACATTTACATGATATACATACACAAGTGCAGAAAAATATTTAAACACATATAATAAAAATTAAAGAGACATTACAAAAAGTGATTACTGCCTTTCCAAAATGGGAGAAAATTTGTTCATCAATTTTGAGAAGAAATTTAAAATAAAATATTTTCTAGCATAATTTTCTTAATTTGTATGATTTATTTTATTTTCTGAAAGAATTAATATTTTAAACATAATTATATTTTTTTAATGTTTTCACTCTTCCTTGGTTTTATTATCAAAATCTACTCTTCCTCTGACTAACATCCAGTTTTTTACAGTTTTCACTCCTTTTATCTGGTCAAGTCTTTTCTTATGCTTTCCTATGGAATAAGTCCAACCAAGAATCACATCATCCCTGAGCACAAAGGATCATGGAAACCTGTACCTCATACATGTATTTGATACATGTAATTTTCCACATTGGGGTGGTGATTTTCCAAATTGGCTGTTTCTTTTAATTGATAGCAATGATTTTTATCAATACCATGGAATTACTAGAACATATGGAATTCTTTCATTTTAGAATCCTTGTAAAAATCTTTTAAACAAAGTTTTAACACCTGTGATTTGAGCTATCACTCTTCATAACTGTGATAGCTGTCACATGATTTTACCAAAGCTTTATATTTTCAGCATTTGCTCTAAAACACTTTTATTTAGTGTTCTCTTCCAAATTTTGTGTTAGAAACATTTTTGGAAGGGATGGTAAAATAGATAGTAATAAAATTATGTAATAGGTTAAACACATATTGGCACATAGTCCCCTATTTCACCTTAGAAACAAATCTAAAATAAGTTCCCCTGACATTTATTTATCCTTTAGCATGAACCTTTATTCATTAAAGATCAACAAGGACTTTCCATTTTCGGTGTTAGTTACTTAAAATTAGACATGATCATAACATCAACTGCTCCTTTTTATGTGATTTTCATCTTGTGTAGCAATTAATTCTCAGTTTCCATATCATACTCTTAGTGTATGCCAAACATTGATGCATGTATTTAAATGCTTAAACTTTAAAAGAAAAACAGTTAAATTATTTTGTCACACATTTATTTCTACATGTACAAACTGTGGAAGAGAAATTCGTCAACTACATTGTAGGTTAAAGGCACTCTTAAAGATTAGTTAAAAGAAGAATAAGAATCAGAAGGAAGAATAAGAACAGAAGTAGGAAGAGAGTAGACAGGTTGATGAATGAAAGAATACAAAGATAAGTATGTATATCTCATTTGAAAAAAAATTCATCAAATTCAATAATGTACAATAAAGATTTATGGAAATTTTCCATCAGTTGTATTACTTAGTAGTGTTTACATCAAAACTTACTGTTGAGATGTAAACTATTATTTGAAATGAATGGTAGAGAACTGAATACTTGAACCTGGCGACATTGCTCTCAGACAATGAAGAAAAGTAAAATGCTCCTTTGTACTCAGTTAACATTTCCCCTCTGTGTTTGCAAGAAGTTAAAGGACGGTATGTGAAAAAAAACAGTAGTAAAATATCAAAAATCTTCATGACTAAACAAGCGATTAATGATCAGAGAGAACAAGGCATTTCAGAATCCTTTTATCCGGTCTTTACTATGTGCCTAAGTCTGCGAATTGCGGCAACTGCTGAAATTGATCACAGCTGTAAGCCTTTCATCAAAAGCAGATGCTTCATCTGTTAGAGATGTGGATGGAGCTCATGCTGATTTTCTCCCAGGTTAACCCTTATTCTGTGTAGTGGGAATGCTGTCTAACATTCCCTGCCTTGAAACTGTTTGTATCACTATCTTGATACACTCTTTCGATAGTCATACATTACAGGTGCTCAATTTTCCTAATTTTATTTCATTAATTGTTAGAATTTCCTGATTCAGAAAGTAGGGATAAAAAGATCAATTTCGATCAATGCTTTGAATCCTCTCCGCAATATTCAGTGTGATTGTTTGTATATTTTTTGTGTGTGTATATTTGTGTGTACAGACATAAGTTCACACTATCTGAATATCAATTCACTAAATTAATTTAAAAATGAATATATTTACTACATTTTAAGACAAGAAATGGTAGAAAGCAATACAATAAAGCAAGAATCTGTTACCCATTCAGCTCAACTAAAATACTTGGCAGGTTCCTTTGTATGGCATGAGTAATTTAATGATCAATGGATATAAAATAAAGGGAGCCTGCATTTTTCACATATGCTTTTCTTTTGAAGAAATACTAGGAAATACACATGTCTGACAAAGCATTTTCATTATACTTAACAAATGTTGGTTTTCTTAATTTTTAAGTAGTGGGTTGAATGCTTTAAAGATGGCAATTTTTTAACATAATTTTTGTTTGTGTGTATGAGGAGTTCTGTTCATGCCATATTTTGTGTAAATATTTCAGAAGATAACATATAGAATTCACTCCATCACTATGTAGTTTATGGATATTAAACTGAAGATGTCAGGTATAATGAGAGCTTTTATTTAATCAAACATCCATGGCTTCCTGGTGTGAATTTGTTATCCATCTTTGTTACAATTTTTACTTTCTATAAACTTTTCTCATTAACCTGGTCAACAAAGACTTACTCTTCCAAATGCAGTAGCTGATGTCATTCTTTTTCTTCCCACTGTCCTGAATTGTTCTCTTTAGTATTTCCATTTGGTTAAAATTAAAGAAAGATTTATATAATTAGAGATCTGCCATCAATTTACAGTGAGCATGGATAAACAAAATATCAGGCCTGATAGCTCACTGGGAAAAATGTAGAAAAATAAATTCATCCATTTGTTACTTAATAATGTGTAGAGTAAGAACATAAAATCTATAAAATTGTTGGTGTCATGTTGTCGTTTGGCTCTCATGCCTCAAATGCTTATACAGATTATAGTAATGCATGCAACTTGAACAACTTTACTGACCCAAAAATCATTCACTTACTCTTCAGAAATGGTAGCAAGTATAACGTTTTTCTTGTTCTTTGCTTCTCCTTTTAAGTGAAGAAAACTTTGCCTCTGTGAATAAAACGTTAGCAGGATGGAGTTCCTCTTATGTATTTCTTATGTATTTCTAAGTAACTACTAATAGAGGTAAAAGCAAAATCTCACCTGACTTTTACAGTGTCATTGTGATATTAAAAACTCTGGACTAAAACATCACTCGGAGAAGATACGGAGCACTTAAAGATATTAAGATTCCAGTAATATATAAGAGCCTGAAGGAGACAGAGAAAGTGTAGTTCAGCCTGACCAGAGCTGGGGCCCTCTTCATTCCTATGCTCTCTAGTTGTTATTCTCTTCTGCAAACTAGAACTACATAATAGGAGCAGCTAGATCCTGAAGTTCCCATGAATCTTGGGAAGAGCCTGTTGATGAGCATCCTCCAAAGTAAGCTAGGTGGCATCCTGAGTCAAAGTGAAGTTAGTATGAATCAATGTAGAGTTACTTCCAGGCAGACTTGTGCCTATCATACTAAGAGATGATTAGCCTGAGTAAATATTGGGAGTTTTAAAGACATGTTTGGGAAATAACGGTATTGCAGGCTTGAGCGTAATGGTATCTTTCACATCCTGTCTGAACATGAACTAAGGACATACATTGATCTTCCCGTGCTTAACAAAAAAACCTGTGATAGAGAGTATGTTTAGTGTTTTAGGCCAATGAAGATTAATGATGTGTACTTCTGTGTGCATATGCAAAGTGGATGAAGGTTTTATAAAGAATTATTAGAGAAAAATAAAAAATGAGGAATAATAAGAAATTAAATAAATATGAGGGAAATTTTCTATAGTGGTAGGGGTTTCCAAGAGGGAAAATACAAGCTTCCTTATCTAGGGATTTTTGTAGAGCAATAGCAGAAACTGAGAAAGAGTTGATTAATCCTTCCTGAGATAGTTAATCATCTGGTCTGTCATGAGACAAAGGAGAATCCATGCATTCAATGTCTGTGCTGTGGCTCACATATAGAGATTATTATATGCTACCCATGTAATAATCTGGGCTACCCATACAGAAGATATTGTCTAAACCTATCTTGTCTACCTGTGTCGTGTCCATCTTGTAATCTGTACTTATTAGTTGTTAACCTTGATTGACTGTCAGCTGTCGGTTTGTGGCTGATTGCTGCCTCTGATGTTGCTGGTATCTTTAGTTCTATTAATTGAACTTCCTCTGTTCTTATATTATTTTTATCAGCCTGTATCCTTACTTCGCAGAAAACTTACTTTATCGTATGAATATATAACGGCAGTCATTTTTGGTTATCCTATGTAGACCACTTGTTGATAAGGTAGTCTGGAATATCTAGTGTATAAAAGCTTCTGGACAAAGCAATTTTACTTATAACTGAGGCCATTATAGTGCATTATATTCAACACAAGAATACCTGTTGCTTGACCTATTATGACTCTATCAGCCACCACCATTTGCAAAAGGAGCCTTCCTAGGCAAATAGTTAGAATAATATAAACTATGAATAAAAATATAAATATTTAGAAGGGAGGCCAGTTGTCCTACCATCAGTAACTAAGAGCCTTGTCTTTCCTCTTATCTATTTAGCTTGACTATTTCAAACCCAGATGCAAGCCCCTTCTTAATTTCCCTCAATAGATTAGACTATTCTGTTTGAAATCTTAATCTTTCTTATAATCCTAATTTTCTCCGTTTCTTGTTTGTTTGCTTGCTTTGTTTTGTTTTATGAGACAGGATTTCTCTGTGTAGCCCTGGCTATCCTGGAACTCACTCTGTAGATCAGGCTGGCCTCAAACTAATAGATCCACCTTCCTCTACTTCCCAGTTGCTGAAATTAAAGGTGTGTGCCACCACTGTGCAGCTCCTAATCTTCTCATAACATTATGTGTAAACAGATTGTAATTTTTAACCACAGGCTCTTCCTACAGAAAGATGAGTCCCACATCAAAGAAACAATCTTGTGTCCATGATCTCAACTCTTTTCTAACAAGAATAATTATTTGTTAAATCAGTGTATATGTTTGAATAAGAATACCCCCATAGGCTGGGATATTGAACATGTAATCTATAGTTGCTGATGCTGTTTTAGGAAGTGCAAGAAGTATGGCCTTTTTGGAGGAAGTATGCCACTGGAGAAAGGATTAAGAGTTTGGTGAACACATGTTTCTTCTAGTTTACTCTCTCTTTTAAAAGCTTGTGTTTCAAGATGTGAGCCCTCAGCTTACTGCTTTTGTCACCATGGTGGACTGTAACCCTCTAGAACCATAAGCCAAAACAAACTCTTTCTTTTATGAATTGTCTTTGTGTTAGTGTGTTACCACCACAAAAAAAAACAATCAACCAGATACAGTACTATCAAGAATACACCCCAATGGAGGATTTAGAGGAAGGACTGAAGGAACTGAAGGAGTTTGCAACCCCATAGGAAGAACAATAATATCAACTAACCAGATCCCCTAAAGCTCCCAGGGACTAAAACACCAACCAAGAGTACATATGGAGGGACCCATGCATCCAGCTGTATATATAGCAGAGAATTGCCTTATCTGGCATCAATGGAAGGGGAGCCCCTTGGGCCTTTGTAGGCTCAATGACTCATTGTAAGGAAATTCTAGGGTGGTGAGATGGGAGTGGGTGGGTGAATAGGGGAGTACCCTCATAAAACTAGGCAGAGGAGTGAAGCAATAGAAGGTTTTTAGAGGGGAAACTAAGGAGGAGGCTAACATTTGAAATGTAAATAAATAAAATGACCAATAAAAAATGAAAAAAGTAAAGATTTATATGGTGGCTCTCTTCCTCATTGAAACCTACTACAGTTATGTCTTCTCTTTACCCAGATCTATTGGTAATTCATGTTCTTGTAAGAGTTAACAATCTAGGAAAAAACAGGAAAATAAAGTTGTATTTTTCTTTGGAATTATTTAGATAAAATACATGTATGCTAAAATTTCATAAATCAATATTTATGAATAAATAATTGTAAGTTTTGTATATGCCCAGAATTGTTATTTCAACAATAGTGATTAATTCACTGTAGGGTGACATTAAAGGAGTAGGATTGGTATTAGTTCTTGATCATTTACAACATTTAGAATCTAATAGATTTCTACCCTAAAAAAAATCACCATTTTGAAAGGATGAAGGTAAGTATTTTTCTCAGGTGCTAAGTTTTCCGTAAGAAATCAAAGGCATCAAGAAAATAAAGGCCAGCAGTTCAGAAGAGATCTTCAAAAAAAAACAAACCAAAGTGAAATCCGGGTGTCCAGCAGGTCACAAATAATCCTATCAGGAATGGCCATCAGTAAAGAAATGTGGCCATGTTTTCTATCATGCGTGACTAGACACTTTAAAAGCAAAAATTCAATGAGTGAAAAAACAGGTTCTCGTAACAATACTAGTCACATCTCAACATCCCATTGGTAAGCATAATTCAAGGTGAATGAAGGTAAATGAAAAAAAGTTCTCTGAGCATGTGTATCATATGAGCATGTGTATCACCCTGCAGATGGAAGACATTTAAGAATTCATAGAAGAGGGCTGGAGAGATGGCTCAGTGGTTAAGAGCACTGACTGCTCTTAACCTGACCTGAGTTCAATTCTAAGCAGCCACATGGTGGTTCACAGCCATCTGTATTGGGCATCTGATGCCATCTTCTGGAGTATCTGAAGACAGAGACAGTATACTCACATACATGAAATAAATAAATAAATAAATAAATAAATAAATAAATAAATAAATCTTTAAATATCCATACAAGAAAGCTAATGAGACATTAAAATCAGTTCAGAATGAGTTTCTGAAAGTATTTCATATGGCTGGAAACTAAGTCTATGGCATGCTCATGAAATTCACTAGACAAGTTCTTGATTCAGCCAGTTACCTCTTTCCAACATCTGTCTTCTGCTCTCTTTCTCTTTTTCCTTGCTTCATGCTCCAGTTTTCTTCCTTTTCTATTAAGCCAGTATATATATAAATATGGCTTGTTGCATGAGTCTTTAGGGAGTATTTGAGTGGCATATTGTCCAAAGAAATAAAAGCTATAACTTCAAGATAACCCTCACTGCTACTACTCTCTATTTTTCTCCCTATGTTTGTTGTTACTCCAATGTCAAGTGTCATAAAACCCACATTGTCTACTAGGAAAAGACACAACTTATTCTCTATTTGTCATTTTCATTATGAATGTGATTTGAAAAGGGATTATATTTTAGTCATGATGACTTTCTAGGTATCAAGTTACTTATAATTTTAAATTGTGATCTGAGAAATAAACAACTTAAAGTCAAATTGGTAAGCACCATAGTTGTGAGGCAAGTAGTTGTTCCTGCACAATGCCATATTTGTGTTCTGAAGTCCTCCCCGACACCACTCCCTCTCTCTCTCTCTCATTGCTTTTGACAGTCTCAAAATCTGATCAACAGTTTACAAAAGAGACTTCAAAAATATTTGTTTAAAATATCTAGTAATATTGTAATAACAACATATGCAATTTAAGAGTAGTACACTCTGGAATTCAACAATAGAGTAACTGTTATTCTAGCTCTGAATTCTCCTGATTCATACAGAGTGGTATCTTCTTTGGAACAAACCATATATCATACCTGAGAACTGGCCCTGTAGGAATAATTTGGGACTCTCTAGGCCTTTTAATTGATAGCAAATCACCAACTCTACATTTTTTAATTCCATGGAGTCCCACATCTTTCTGTTTTCTCTTGCAATGAACATGTATCATAAGACATAATTGTGTACTTTCCATTAGCCATGTTTAATTGTGCCCCTTTTCATTTGGAACTGTGTGAAGGCTTTAGAACACTCAGAATTACAATGGGTGAATTTTGTTATTATTTCAGGAGAAAGACTATGTGGAAAAAAATTTGTCTTTTAAAAATCATAATGAGGTATTAGAGTCCCTAGAAAATAGCAATTGTTTAATAATAATCAAACTATATAATTATTATTATTATTACTCAGGTTAAGTTGGTTTTAGAATTATGAATATATAATTTCTATAATTATTGATGCTCTAAAATTTAATACTGTGCTTTTTGTCTTGTCAATCAAAATATTCTTTGTATGTTCAACACAAATCTGCCTTATTATTTAAGAATGTTTATTTCTTACCTTACAGACATTAAAAAATTATGGCCTAGAAGGAAGACTCGGCAGCATTAAAAGCATATAATGCTCATCTAGACCATCTGAGTTCAGTCCTCAGGATTTTATGTCCAGAGGCTCACAGCACTTTATAACTTCCCATCCACAGGCATACACATACATACACAAAGACTTACACCAACAAACACACACATAAATGTAAAAACAGTAACAAAAATTATGTAAATCATGTAGTCATTTATTTTTGAAAACATACTTGCCTTATTCTTTGGATTTAAAATGAAATATTTACAAATCATATAATTAAAATTTAAGTAAAATTTGACATTTACTATCTTGAAGAAGCATTTTATTTCCATGATCAATATTTTATGTGCATTTGACATATTAGAAATATAGATATTTCACATTATCTTAGTCTAGTATTTTATTTTTATTATAATTACAAATACTATGCAATAATATATCATGCACTGCATAGATAAGGGCAATATTTGGCAATTTAGGCAAGTCTATGAGCATGAGTTAGTATGACTGGCGGTGGAGTCCATGTCTCTGGCTTGTGCCCTCCCATCTTCCATCTCCAATCAGAGATTAATATTGTTAGGTATTGTCATAATATCTATCCTAATTTGTATTTTAATAATATTACTCTCTGTGCTACAAATATGAACCACAATGACATCTCCATGAATTTCTGGCTGTTTTTACATATTCCTAGCAAAGCAAAACAATCCTGAGTTTCCACCTCACACCAGTCAGAATGGCTAAGATGAAAAACTCAGGCTGGGCAGTGGTGGCACACAACTTTAATCTCAGCACTTCGGAAGCAGAGGCAGGAAGATTTCTGAGTTTGAGGCCAGCCAGGTCTACAGAGTGAGTTCCAGGACTGCCAGGGTTGCACAGAGAAACCCTGTCTCAAAAAAAAAACCAAAAAGACCAGAAAAAACAAACCAAACTGAACCAACCAACCAAGCAAACAAACAACCCAGATGACAGGAGATGCTGGTAAGGATCTGGAGAAAGAGGAACACTCCTCCATTGATGGGAGGACTGCAAGCTGGTACAACCACTCTTGAAATCAGTTTAGACATAGAAAATTGGACATAGTACTTTCTGAGGACTCAGCAATACCACTCCTGGGCATATACCAAGAAGATTCTTCAATATGTAATAAGGACACATGCTTCATTATGTTCCTAGCAGCCTGAAGCTGGAAAGAACGTAGATGTTCCTCAACAGAGGAATGGATACAGAAAATGTGGTACATTTACACAATGGAGTACTACTCAGCTATTAAAACCGATGAATTCATGAAATTCTTAGGGAAATCGATGGATCTGGAGAATATTATCCTGAGGAAGGTAACCCAATCACAAAATAACACACATGGTATACACTCACTAATAAGTGGATATTATCCCAGAAGCTCAGTATATCCAAGATACAATTCACAAACCACATGAAGTTCAAGAAGAAGGAAGAAAAAAGTATGAATACTTCAGTCCTTCTTAGAAGGGGGAACAAAATACCCGTTACAGAAGTTACAGAGACAAAGTGTGGAACAGAGACTGAATTCTGGTTCTTATACATAGGATCTGTTCCCCTTTTTTTGTTGAAAATAAATCCTTCTCTCATACATACCACAGTTTCACCCTAACTGCTCCCAGTCCTCAATAACTACCATCTTCAAAAACATATGTTTCATATGTTTTATTAATTTGAATATAAATTGTAGCAATATTTTAAATAAGTAAGGCACACACATTGATAAATTCATGAATGCCTATGGATATGCATGTTTGTGGCATTTACTGATATTCTTGCTTACTCTCCAATATCAAATACTAAGTAGAAATATTACCATATAATGAGTATTCTAAATATTACATATAAATACATTACTTATAAACTGTTAGAATTAGTGGTTCAAGGCCCCTGAGGAAAATACCACATACTTGACACAAGTAATCTACACCTGAAGCAGACTTTGAAAACATGAATATTTTTCTCTTTCTTCAATGCATTTTGTTTTGCATTTATAGAAATAAAAATAAAATGTATTAAAAGGATTCAGTGAAAGTCTGTGTTTCCCACTGGTTAGCTCTCTGTCTCATAGAAATGAACAGATTTATATATCTCCAAAATAATACTTGTAAAAAAACTTCTTATAGTTCCACTGGAGTGTCATTTCACTACAAATGACAGCAACTTTGATAACTGTGAGATTGAGAAGGAATGTGCTCACTCTGCATTGAAGTGAGTATGATCTGCTCCCATAAAGCACTGAAACACAGAGGAGTATGCAATTCTTACATTTTCCAAACGAAACATGTTACAACAGTTGGCCTATAGTCTCCCTTCTGTCACACAGGAACATTGCAGATAGCCAGTTATACATGTGTGTCTTTTCTTCATTTATAAAATAAATACCTGAAGGAGAAAGGTTTCAGATATAATTCTGGAAAGCTGGCACAGTCTTAGACATGCTGAGTTGAGCGATTAGCCACCAAACACAGGATAAATTAACATGTTCTAATTAGTGCCCTATAGTTGTAAGAAATACTGCATTGTAATTTTAATCTGCTATCTATGTCTTCTGATTTCCATTTACTGTACTATGGTAAACAATCTGTGTCATAATCTTCATGAATATAATAATAGGCACTGGGGAATTTTGAATAAAATACCCTAAAGCAATAAATTACTTACTGAGTGATTATTATAATATCTTCTTAAATTTTTAATACACATTGTGAAATATTGAATGGGAATCTTATTGTTAACTGCAGACTAGGTTAAGGTTGTAATTCTGATCGAGTTATCCTCGGTGAAAGACTCATGATGGTGTGGGATTCCTGGGCTTATACAAAGATGTTTTTTTCTTCATTCAGCTTTTTCTAAATATTGAAAGAAATTTCAAGTATTTAAGCCAAAATTTGATTTAATAATAAGACAAATCTACATTTAAATTACATAACATCTTGTTTGTTTTACTGGTTACTGAATTAGTACATTAATGTTGAGATGGGGCTCTGTTCTCCCATAAGTTATTATGTATTTTACACTCTTCTTTTCATATTATGCCATGTTCAGAGAAAATGTACTTTAGAAGGAAATTTGGACTCACTCTTAAAGTTGGAGAGTAACTTCTCCTGGACATGTGAGCCACACAGTCTGTAGTATAGCACAGAGTGAGTGAATTATTACTGGCCTGGAAATGTTACCTATACATTTGTCAGTGTGAGCTATAGCTATAGGACACATGGGGGATTAAAATCATAGCAGAGAGACCTGCCTAGAGAACTTCTTGAACGCAAGAGATCAAGGGAAGTGTAATTCTTTCACCTGAGTGTGTTGGCCTCCAAAACCTGTCATGGGAGCAATCAATGTGTGCATCAAGACACAGGGAGATAATTCTCCACCGACTCAGGGTCTTCAGCTCTACTAGGTTCCCTGTTGACACAGCCCATTCAATCAGATTGTCATTTGCCCGTCTTCCTATTGGCCTGTCTGGACCTGCAGACCATCTGTCCACTTGTCCCTTTGGATATTCTTCCTTCAGCTCAGCTCTGACCCTGCAGCCCAAGTTGGTAATCAGCATCTCTTCTCCAGTGATTTCCAGATTGATGTTTTTCTCAACAACAGAAACTTTTCTTATTTTCTTCCAGTCTGTGTGCCTCTTAGGTAGCATTTCCTGTGTAACCCCTTGCAGACCTTTTGTAACCTACACACACCTTTATAGAAACAAGTTTATTATGTGATGTAGTATGTGTGATCTGATAGTCAATATTAGTGTTTAGCATTAATATAAAAGGACAGAGTTACCAAAAAAGGTAAAAACTGGCAGATTGCTGCAGTTGAAACTGCCACAACTTGTGGTTTATTGCTATTCAATACATTCTCACTTTGTATAAAGGCACAAATGTGATTGTCATGACAATAAAACACAGTGAAGTTTGACAAGCAGTGATTATCTATGAACTTTAAATCAAATTATACTCACTATTGAGTTGATATAGTTCTTTTAAAATGTAGAACATAATTTGGCATGAATCTAAAGATTCCCAGATATTCTTACTGTGCCATTTGATGCAATGCTTCACCTGCATTCTGATTTCAAGGTTCATTTCCTACCTCACTGCTTTAACATTACTAATTTTTTTATAAAGAATACTACATCTGCACATGTTATATAAGATTTTCTGTTGATGTTGTGTCCAGAAACACTAGATGCATAAGCAATGATTTTTTCAACATAATAAGATGATATATGTTCATAACAGTATTTATTCCATCAGTCCAGAGCAGTTTATATGCTACAATATTTAATTTTTTAAGATTATAATATATTACATCTCTCCCATCCCATCTACCCTTCCAAACATTCTCTTATACTGCACAGAAACCACTAGAGAAAAACGCAATATTAAAATATAGAGTTGTAGAGGCAGTGCTTTCTGAACATAGCAGAGCAGTTGCATATGATAACTCAAAGCAGGTGAGAGCACACCAAAATCCAGGTCCTTGGGCCAAATCAGATTCCAGCATAAAGAAGGCAGGTCAGCATGAGGACCTACCTTTAGCTCAGGAGCAATTGGAAGTTGATAGCTGCTTGGAGAAGGAAAATCAGTCTCCTTATGGGTGTGGGCACTAGTAGTCTGATCACTCTCCAGGAAGGCAACAATATGCAAAATTATACATAAACAATAGGCAATAGGCAGAACATTAGCAAAATTATACATAATGTGTTTTAAAGAAAAAAGAAACCAAGTTTTATGGCTCTGAGAGGGTTGTGGTGGGTAATTAGGATCGAAATGCATTCTATGAAATTTTGAATGAACTAATACAAAAAGAGAAAAAAGAAAACAAAACAAAAAACCTCTATCTCAGAACCAAGGTTACCTTGGTCCCATTTACTACGGAAATTCCAGGGTTATATCTTTGCAGTTATGTTTGTTTAGAAAACATAAGTCTGATAGAATTGATTCTCTTGTCTAAAGAAAAAATATTTTTTTCCTTAAGTCATTTATACAAATAAACATGCTTCTGCTTTGTTTGTTTATTTGTTCAGATTGCTTTGGTATACTTAAAGGAACAAAATTTCAGTCCTACAGAATTGAATATTAGAATTACAAATTTTTTATTTCTCTAATATGGTAGTTCTTTACCTTCCTAAAACTGTGGCATTTCAATAGTGTCTCATGTTGTGGTGACCCCAAATCATAAAATTATTTTCATCACTGCTTAATAACTGTAATTTTCTGTTTTGAATCATAATATAAATATATTTGTTTTCCAGTGGTTTTAAATGATACCTGTAAAAGGGTCAATTAACTCCTAAGGGGGTCGTAATCCAGATGTTGAGAGCCACTGCTATAATGTGAAGCTCCAAAATTTAGGTTTAAAAAATATGAAAGTGAAAGAAAAACAGGACAGGAAAATTAACTGTGGACATCTGAACACATTAAAAACCAAACCTTGCTCCATTCATCCTCTCTCATCTCTCAAAAAGGTAAATTGGTTGTCCAGTAGTAGAAAATCAGAAAACATTTTCAGAATATTTTATTAAAACATTTTTACAGAATGGAGTGTTAATGAAACCTATTATTACTTATGATTTTGACTTCTTTTAAAAATACTTTTAGACCTGGGTGGTGGTGGTGCATGCCTTTAATCTCAGCACTTGTGAGGCAGAGGCAGGCAGATTTCTGAGTTCAAGGCCAGCCTGATCTACAGAGTGAGTTCCAGGACTGCCAAGGCTACACAGAGAAAACCTGTCTCAAAAAAAAACAGAAAAAAAAAAAACCTTTTAGAAATTTAATGGCTAGTAGAGCTTATCAAAATCCCACAGTATGTATCATGTACATTAAAAAAGCACAAACAAGAGTAACTGAAGCACCTTACAAGTAGTTTGTACATTTATCTATTCATGACAAGTAAAATATCAAATAAATTATATTCTATCTTCAGGCTAAACATATTCTAATTAATGGTAAGCATTTTGTAAGAGGATGATATTTGTTGTTATATTAAAACAACTCATGTAAGAGGGAGCTTTGGCAGAACAGGCCCTGGTGGGTCTGTAAGTGTTGTTGAAAACATGCTTCATTTTGCCATTGGCAAAAGCCATGTACTGATTCAACTGTGGCAATACACTTGCTGGGGCTTTCCTATTTTTCTGTTTCTAAGTACCACTGTCCTTCAGAATCCTTAAAAATCAACATTTGGATCACAAAATTTTCTTAAAATGTATCAGCCATTTGCTTTCTTCTGGTAAATGGAAGAAAATAATGTTTTCTTTAAAAAATTATATCCAATGCTTTAAGCATAAAAAGTAGGTTAGTTTTCTAAGGTTGTACATAACATTACTTAAATATTTCTTAAATTTCATATTATCAAGGCAGTTTTCCTTTTGAGTATTAAATTAACAAACCAATTAAATTTTTAATTACTTCCAACTGAGATAACTTTCACCAAATAAGTAATATATTATAAAGAAGAAATGAAAAGGTATAGATTTATATATTCGTTCTTTTGAAAAAATATGTGACATTTGTCTAGCAATGTGTTCTCTCTGTCTTTCTGTCTCTGTCTTTCTGTCACTCAGTTTCTGTCTCTCTCTTTCTCTCTGATCTTTCATCTCTCTTGGCCTCTGTTTCTCTGTCTCCCTGTCTCTGTCTATCTCTGTCTCTCAGTCTCTGTATCTACCCCCCAACCTCATCTGTCCAAATCTTCTGAACACTGATGTTCACTTCTAAAGTTATCACAGGTTTTAGGCATTTTACATTCTTCTCTTTCATTTTAGGAGATGAGAAGTTTCCAGAATGCTTAAGACAAGTAAATGGAAAATATGTCTGTAAAATGACCAAACAATCTTCCCTATACAAAGCCAAAACCTGATCAACAGAGTCAGAACACTTACTACTCTTTATCATAGTGTGCTTTAAAAATTACAACTTAATAGGGGTATAAAACTCTTAGCAGTGACCAGATAACTGTTTTCTTTAATGGAAGGGTATATATTTGAAGTTCTACTGTTTCCAAATTAATGTATAAACTTACTGACAATATGCATTACACAGAATTTGTTTTGAAACTAGATATATTGGCTTACAAGTGAAATTTTAAGCAAAGCATGTACCAGCTTCTCTTGACTGTAAGTGCAACTGTGCATTTCTGCACATCTTATGAGCAGAGGTAATGACTGTGTGTGTTCAGATCACCTTTTCCAAGACTTCCTCATAACAACAAACTGAAGAGACACAAAAAGTAGGAAACTAGTATAGAACATATTGTAATTTATATAAACACAATGTCTTCTTCTGGAGTACTTCTTTGGGATCTTTATAAGTTCTCCTAGATAACTGAGTGATGGGTTTGTTCTGTTAACAATTTCCAGATATAAATTTTAAAAAGGCCACATTTAGCTGTTGTTCTAGGTCTTAATTTTAAGGTTACTTAGCATTTCATCATAAATTCACATTTAGCTATAAATGATGTTTGGAGTAAGGGCTGGAGAGAGGGCTCACCTGTAAAGTACACTTGATCTTGTTGCAGAAGTCCTTTGTTTGATTCTCAGAACCTAAACTTGTGATCCTTCACAACCATCAGTAAACTTATTTCCAGAGATTCAGTGCTGTAAGCATAGCAGTGGACTGGGCCCTCCTTGTGATTTTAATCCTTGAATCTTCTGCATTCAGCCACCTCTTCACGTGCATTGCTCATCTCTCCCTTCTCCTGCTCAGTCAAGTCAAGCACTTGCAAGGGCTTTTTCTTCTTCCTGAGATGCCCTTTCCCTAAAAATTTGAGTAGTTTCTTTCCATCATTTCTTTGACATGGTTGCTAAAATATCACTTTAGCTGAAATAGTTTCACATGCAATGACCTTTCCATATTTTCAAGCTTCATTTATTTTTTTTACAGTTTGTACACAGCTTTGTGCTTAATAGGCCTGATAATTTTTGTCCCTGCCCTCCACTTAAACTTGAGTTCTTGGAAACTGGAAGAATTTTTCGTTTGTTTTTCTCAAACATATTCCCAAGTTCCAAGAATATGGAATTGTTCCTATTACTCCATCTCTAAATATTTGCTGAGCGAATTTGTATTATTTTATTACATGGTTAATTATTGTGAAAAACATGTCTTGTGTTTTCAAACCTTCTGTATTTTTTATATAAAAAAAGACAGACAACATCCCTTCCATTAGGCCCTTTAATTCACTTAGTTAAAATTAAATGTTCTCTCTGAGAGATTTCAAGGTACTTTTTATTTCTATTTTGGAATCTTCCACATTCTACCATGCTTTCAAGTTACTAAGTACACTGCTGTGTCTCCAGCAGAATGTAAACTACTTTTAGTTACGGATGTTTTGGAGCGCCAGTCTGCCACAGGCCCTGAGGGCCCCCTCTATGTAGGTTTGCCAGATAAAATAAAGGATACTCAGTTACATTTAAATCTCAGATAAACAACAAATGCAATATTTGGAACACAGTTATACTAAAATATTTATGTACCTGAAAGTCAATGCAAATTCGTGGGTATAGCTGGCTTTTATTTCCAACCTTTCTCATGGCATAAAAGCAGACATAATATCTTCCAGAAATGAATAAGGGTGAATCTCCAGAGTTTATGGATTTCTCTTTCAATTTTCTTCAACTACTGAAAGTATACCTGGGTCCCCCAGCACTTAAGAAAGACGCAGATGCTGTTAAATTTACTCACTATTTACTTTAAGCTGATTAATAGCCCTCTTCCATCATCAGCCCGAGCCCATCACATGTGCTGCTTTCCAGCTATTTCTCCCTAAGAACAACCTGGCACAAACAGCAATGACATTTTACAGAATATCAGTGATGTTGAATCTTGAAAAACTAATGTGTACTGACATTAAATTTATAGTTAAAGTATAAAGAAGATTCAAAGAATTCCCAGGTCCACCTCCTCTGATTATTTGCAGTGTACATTGGGTGATGCACAGTGGGTTCATGTTGGTTCAGTTGTAGGTAAGTGACTGGGCCTGGCATAAATTCCAGAAGTTTGCTCACGTGTTTACTGCAGGTGCCATCTGAGATCACACTGAATCCTTATGGTGAGTGGCCAAGTGTTGTCTTCATTCCTCTTGCTTTTCATAAGTTCGAGATTTGAATAAACAACACAGGTTTGTAGAATGTGTTTCTGTTTTTGCTCCCCTTTGTATTTTTCTCTGAAATGGCTGATGACTGTAATTATTGTGTTTTGGCTGCTATTATTTTCTAGGAGAATACCACAGAAGCAAACTGTCCGCATCACATTTTATCTGAGAATCACAATGGCAAAGCAACATGTCACCCTGTTAACACTGGGCACATGAGTAACTGGTTTATTTTGCCAGTTTTGTGTATTATAAATAACAATTATTCTCTTTGAAATTAATGAACTCACTATAATTACCTAAAACTCTGGTTCACAAGCCACCACTTTTTGCTATGAGCTTGGAGAGGGATAGCTATTCTGTAATATATAGCATGTCTCATTAAAATGTTTTCCCTAGATGTTACTCATACCAGAGCTCCTATAGAGTAAAGTTACAACTAACAACATTAGATCATTCAGATAAATAAACAAAAAAAAGTGCACATATGTAATATTGTGTGCATCTCAATAATGATCACAGGAAATTTTTCTCTAAGTCATTGAAGATGTTCTCAACGGACTGAGTTAAAAATATTGTTAGAAGATTAACTTGGACCTAATTGATTGAAAATAATTGCATGTAGCCGGGTGGTGGTGGCACACACCTTTAATCCCAGCACTTGGGAGGCAGAGGCAGGCGGATTTCTGAGATCGAGGCCAGCCTGGTCTACAAAATGAGTTCCAGGATAGCCAGGGCTACACAGAGAAACCTTGTCTTGAAAAACCAAAATAAATAAATAAATAAATAAATAAATAAATAAATAAATACATGTTTTATTGCTTTATTTGTTTTAAATGAAAGTATAATTCACACTCTGTCGTAGAATCCCATCTGATACTCCTAACTCTCCAACAGGAGGTGCTCTGAGAAAAGGCAGCGAGAGAGATGAGAAGAAACGTAAGAAGCAGGAAGCAAGGGCAGTGTAACAGGTGAGGTGTCGTCAAAGAGGTGTGCTGACTTCTTAAACTGTTGTGGACAGACAGAGCAGAAACTCAATTGAGCTGTACAAAGAAGAAGGAAATTAAAGCACTGCGAGATAATTGATCTGTTTCCCTGACTTCAGCGTGGCTCAGCATCACCATGTTACTGCCTGAACTTTGGGCTGAGTAGTGTTCTACAGTCAAGAAATTCTCAAGAATTTTAAGTAAGTTCCTTAGGGGACTCCATTTTACAAGGTGTCTTAGGTAGCCCACTTTTCTGTTAAAAAATGTTTTTCCAGGTACTTTCTCATATATTGGGTCTTACTCATAGAAAACAGCTGTATTTCGAAAGCATATATCCCTAAGATGTTATTATCTATTGTTATAATCGTAAGAATCACCTCACCCTACTTGTATGACAGTAAAAATCAATAATTTCAATGTTCTAGGAATGAAATATCATGTCATTTTTATTTGCAGTTTTCTATTCATAATTAAAGAGAATAGATGACCAAAACGTTTAAAATATATCACTTTTGCTAAAGAAGAAATACTGGATGTAAAAGCAGACATGTAAGAATAGGGGAAGAAGGAGACAGTAAAAAGCATAAGGGGTTAGGCATGTGCAAACTCAAGGTCAGTATGAATAGAATGTCTGTAAGAAAATCTGTGGGTTTATATGATAATATATAATTTTAATTAAATTAACTAAATAATATACCACTTCATGATTAAATTCTCTGTCATTCATACTACATGAGTGTGTGAGCAGGGCAATATTCTTTTATTAGATGGTAAGACCCTGTAGGAATGTCACCTGTCTTGAGATGCCTCAGAGTTCTAGGGCCTCTTGATCCTCCCTACAAGTCTATGTATTTCAAGCCTCGTTTGTCCTTTTGCTCATACAGTGAAATATTGTCCATTCATATATAAGCCTCTTTGAGGTTCATTCTCACCACAAGCCATATTACATCCATATCATTTAAATTCAAGTTGGCTTTCACCATTACCACATTTACTACCAGAGGACCCAGCTATACCACTCTGGGGCATATAACCGGAAGATGGTCCAACATGTAATAAGGATACATGCTCCACTATGTTCATAGTAACCTTATTTATAATAGCCAGAAACTGGAAACAACACAAATGTCTCTCAACAGAAGAATGGATACAGAAAATGTGCTATATCTATACAATGGGGTACTATTCAGCTATTAAAAAACATGAATTTATGAAATTCTTAGGGAAAAGGATGGATCTGGAGAATATCATCTTGAGTGAGGTAACCCAGTCACAAAAGAACGCACATGGAATGCACTCTCTGATAAGTGGATATTAGCACAGAAGCTCAGAATACTCAAAATACAACCCACAAACCATAAGAAACTCAAGAAGGAAGACCAAAGTGAAGATGCTTTGTTCCTTCTTAGAAGGGGGAACAAAATACCCATCTAAGGAGTTGTAGAGATAAACTATGGAGCAGAGACTGAAGGAAGGACAATCCAGAGACTGTTACACCTGGGAATCCTCTCCATGTAGAATTATCAAACCCAAACACTCTTGTGGATGCCAGTAAGTGCTGGCTGACTTACGAGCCTGATATAGCTGTTTTCTGAGAAGCTCTGACAGTGCCCGACTTATACAGTAGAGGCTCACAAACATCCATTGGACTGAGCATAGAGTTCCCAATGAAAGAGCTATGGAAAGGAGCCAAGGAGATGAAGGGTTTGCAGCCCCTTAGGACGAACAACAATAGGAACTAACTAGTGCCCTCAGAGCTCCCAGGGACTAAACCATCAACCAAAGAGTACACATGGTGGGAGTTATGGCTCCAGCAGCATATGTATATCAGAGGATGGTCTAGTTAGTCATCAATGGGAGGAGAGGCCCTTGGTCCTGTGAAGGTTTATTCCCCAGTGTAGGGGAATGCCAGGGCCAGGAAGTGGGAGAGGGTGGGGTGTTTTGTTTTTGTTTTTGATATTTTTTCGGAGGGATAACCAGGAGAGAAGATATCATTTGAAGTGTAAAAAAAGAAATTATCTAATAAAAGACATAATTAAAAAAAGAAAAAAAGAAATTTATGTGCTTCTATTTTCTAACTTACATTTTATCACATGACACAGACTTACTTTCTGGCCCAGCGTCTTGGACTCCTGCAGGAACAGACATACTTCAGATTAAGCTCTGGGTTTTCTAATTTTCCTTTATTTCTCCAAGCTTGAGTAGAGAATCACAAAATGAGATGAATTCAAACATCAAGGAAGCCACAGAAGTGGCTGACAAATTCATACCCTCATAGTTAAATTATTCTGGGAGAAAACTTTAGAAAATAAGGAGGAGAGACAAAGACTACCAACAGTCTAATTATTACCTACATGTGATTGGATTGGTAGCTGAAATTGGAGGAGTTTGACTTTACAAAGGTGTTGTCTCTAAAACTCACACTCCCATTACTTCACATATAGGAGACATTCAAAACATAATTGTTCAATTAATGTGTATCACTATATTTAAGATATCACCAGAGATCACCTCAAACCTACTAACTCATAAATTTGAAGTAATTGACAGCAAAATATGCTAGTGAGGTTGAGGAGTCATGAGGTTCTCTATGCTGCTGTCAGGGAAGAGAAGTACAGCATTTTTGGAAGACCATTCAGCATCTTCTCCCATACGAAGAAGAAGCAAACCTTAAGTGAGAGGACATGCTTCTTAATATTTACCTGTACATGTTTGTGCTTCTACCCATAGTAGGGAAAGCCATTTATATGTAGATGTGGGAAGTTAATTTTCTAATTAACTTCTTTATGGTTTTCCTGTCAAATCTAAGGTTGTTCTGAAATAGCCTATGAAAACCATTTAAGTGCTCTCCCAAATAAAGCTGTTCTTCACAAGAATTTTAAGAACATTAAAAAGTTAGTGTTTATCACAAATGATAAATGACCACATTTTAGATTTCATGGAGCTGTGCACACTATCTTCTCAGAAGGACTGTGTGACAGATTAGTTTCCTCCTGATCCTACACAACTGTGAAATACTGAAATGATATCTTTGCCAATTCTGTTAGTGTTCTCATCTCTGCCACTCTGATTCACATGCTGCTACTAGTCAGGTTGAATGAACTGAGAGCTATAGGGTAGACACTGTGGATGCACCTCTGTCTCACCAGAATTTTATGATCTCAGTTTAATTTTATAAAAAGAATAATGAAGGCAGGCTGGTTACAAGAGTAGATACTTATGACACTACTAATGATCCTTTAATATATATATATATTAAAGAATATAAATATAGAATATCACTGTGTACACTATTTGTCAGTGTGTGTGTGTGTGTGTGTGTGTGTGTGTGTGTGTATGTTGTTTGGGAACATATATTAGAAACTGTTTGCAGCCGCATAGGCAGAACAATAATATGCAGAGCTCCCAGGGACTAAACCACCAACCAAAGAGTACACATGGTAGGACTCATGGCTCCAGCAACAATTATATAGCAGAGGATGGCCCAGTTGGTCATCAATGGGAGGAGAGGCCCTTGGTCCTGTGAAGGCTCTATGTGCCCCAGTATAAGGGAATGCCAGGACCAGGAAGTGGGAGAGGGTAGGTTGGTGAGAAGGGGGAGTGGGAAAGGAACAGGGTTTTTTTCAGAGAGGAAACCAGGAAAGGGGGAACATTTGAAATTTAAATAAAGAAAATATCTAATAAAAATAAATAAATTAATTTAAAAATTTTTAAAAAGAGGGAACAAAAAAGAAAGTGTGACTAGGTTTTGGGGGAATTCTAGGTGAGGTGGAGAAAATGAGCGAGAACTTCTATTTCTGTGTAATTTACATCTATGTGAAGGAAGAAAAACTATGGATCTGCTAAGTGTGTGAACAAGAAAGCATCATGGAGATGGAAAGACAAAAGTGTGTAATGAGACTCCAGGTGCACTAAGAAATGTAAGAGAAAATGGTGTGTTCAATTCTGCGCGTTGAAAAACACAAGAGGGAATGCTGTGTGTTTCTTTAGCTGCATTCATAAGACTGGTAGAAAAAGAGAAGAACAATAGAACATAATCAAGATTCAAATTTTTTTCTAACCACAACTAATATAATCATTGTTCAGTTTGATTTTGTTAGCTTATGTGAGTTAATCTCTCCAAATGTTGTACCATACCACAATCTCAACCTTTTCCCCATAGGTCCCCTGAGCTTTTATTGTTTCAGAGAACTTTGGACAAAAATAAATGTAGGACCAGTTTTAGATTATTTTATGCTCATAAGACCATTGGTTACAGACTTCATATTTGTATAGGCCCAAACCAATGTTTGTTAGGTCATAGAGACTAACCATATAGAACATTTTAGGTAACGAACAGGGGTGCTTGAACAAATGTCTCTGACAGAATCAAAATAGCTTTAGAAAAACTGGCTCGTTAAATTAAATCAGTATAGAATGATTTAATTCTAAGAAAGAAAGGCACCTCTGTGGTTATGTGAGACCAGACAAAGTTAGAAATCAGAAAACTATATTTTTTTCTCAGTCTTCTCATATGAGCTGAATTAATCTTTCTCATAGTAGAGAGGTTTCACCCATTGAGCAAAACTTTTCTGTGGACAGCTCCCAAGACTCTTCAGCTTTGACTATTGAGAAATAACTTATTTGGAATGGAATCCACATAAAAATCCTTGGGAATATTTTTTTTACTAACTCCATACCACTGTAGACATTGGGTCAAGTTAAGAAAAGAAAAATATTAGCCCTCTATTGGAAGTAGGGTTAGTAAAGATCTTTTTCCAATCTGTTTGTTGCTGTTTTGCCTTATTGACAGTGTCCTTTGCCTTACAGAAGCTTTGCAATTTTATGAGGTCCCATTTAATCATTCTTGATCTTAGGGCATAAGCCCTTGGTGTTCTGTTTAAGAAATTTTCCCCTGTACCCATGTGTTTGAGGCCCTTCCCCAATTTCTCTTCTATTAGATTGAGTGTATCTGGTTTTATGTGAAAGTCTTTGATCCACTTAGACTTGAGCTTTGTACAAGGAGATAAGAATGGATCAATTTGCATTCTTCTACATGCTGACCACCAGTTGAACAAGCACCATTTGTTGAAAATACTATCTTTCTTTCCACTGGATGGATTTAGCTCCTTTGTCAAAGATCAAGTGACCATAGATGTGTGGGTTCATTTTTGGGTCTTCAATTCTGTTCCATTGATCTACCTGCCTGTCTTTGTATGAATATCATGCAGTTTTTATCACTATTGATCTGTAATACAGCTTGAGGTCAGAGATGGTGATTTCCCTAGAATTTCTTTTATTTTTGAGAATAGTTTTCAGTCTCCTGGGTTTTTTGTTATTCCAGATAAATTAGGAAATTGTTCTTTCTAACAGTATGAAGAATTGAGTTGGAATTTTGATATGAATTGCATTAAATCTATAGATTGCTTTCAGCAAGATGGCCATTTTTAGTGTAATTAATCTTGCCAATCCATGAGCATGAAAGATCTTTCTATCTTCTGTGATTTTCTTCAATTTCCTTCTTTAGAAACTTGAAGTTTTTGTCATTCAGATCTTTTGCTTGTTTGGTTAGAGTCACACCAAGGTATTTTATATTATTTGTGACTATTGTGAGTGGTGCCATTTCCTTAATTTCTTTTTCAGCCTTTTTATCCTTTGAGTAGAGGAAGGCTACTTGCTTATTTGAGTTAATTTTATATCCAGCCATTTTGCTGAAATTGTTTATCACCTGTAGGAGTTCTCTGGTAGAATTTTTGGAGTCATTTAAGTGTACTATTATATCATCTGCCAATAGTGATATTTTGACTTACTCCTTTTCCTTTATATCCTTTGACCTCCTTTTGTTGTCTGATTGCTCTGGCTAGGACTTTGAGTACTATATTGATTAGGTAGGGAGAGAGTGGGCAGCCATGTCTAATCCCTGATTTTAGTGGGATTGCTTCAAATTTCTCTCCATTCAGTTTGATGTTGGCTACTGGTTTCCTTTATATTACTTTTCCTATGTTTATGTATGGGCCCTGAGTTTTTCATCTTTCCAAGAATTTTATCATGAAGGGGTATTGGCTTTTGTCAAATGGTCTGATAGATGACTAATATCCAATATGTACAAAGAACTCAAGAAGTTAAACTCCAGAGAACCAAATAACCCTATAAAAATTGGGTACAGAGCTAAACAAAGAATTCTCAACTGAGGACTACTGGGTGGCTGAGAAATACCTAAAGAAATGTTCAACATACTCTTTAGGGAAATGTCAATCTAAATGACCTCAATCCAGTCAGAATGGCTAAGATCAAAATCTCAGGTGACAGCAGATGCTGGTGAGGATGTGGGGAAAGAGGAACACTCCTCCATCGCTGGTAGGATTGCAAGTGGCTTCAACTATTCTGTAAATCATTGTGGCAGTCCCTCAGAAAATTGGACATAGTACTACCTGATGACCCAGCTGTACCACTCCTGGGCCTATACTCAGAAGATTCTCCAACATATAACAAGAACATATGCTCCAATATGTTCATAGCAGCCTTACTTATAATATCCAGAAGCTGCAAAGAACCAGGATGTCCTTCAATAGAGGAAAGGATAGAGAAAATGTGGTACATTTACACAATGGAGTACTACTAGCTATTAAAAACAACGAATATATAAAATTCTTAGACAACTGGATGGAACTAGAAAGTATTATCCTGAGTGAAGTAATTCAATCACAAAAGAACACACATGGTATACACTTACTGATAAGTAGATATTAGCCCAAAAACATGGAATACCCAAGATACAATTCACAGATCACAACAAGCTCAAGAAATAGGATGTCCAAAGTGTTGATACTTCAGTCTTTATTAGAAGGGGAATAAAATACCAATGGGTGGAAATACAGAGACAAAGTGTGGAGCAGAGCCTGAAGGAAAGGCTATCCAGAAATTTCCACACCTGGGGAATCATCCCATATACAGATGCCAAGCCCAGGCACTGCTGTGGATGCCAAGAAGAGCTTGCTTACAGGAGTCTGATATAGCTGTCTCCTGAGAGGCTCTGTCAGAACCTGACAAATACAGAGGTGGATGCATGCAGCCAACCATTGGACTAAGTACAGGGTCCTCAATGGAGAAATTAGAAAAAAGACTGAAGGAGCTGAAGGGGTTTACAACCCCATAGGACTAACAACAATACCAACCAAACAGATCCCCCCAGAGCTCTCAGGGACTAAACCACCAACCAAAGAGTGCACATGAAGAAAACCATGGCTCCAGGTATATATGTAGCAGAGGATGACCTTGTAGGACATTAATGGAGGAAGAGAGCCTTGGTCCTGTGAAGGCTTGATGCCCCAGTATAGGGGAATGGCAGGAAGGGAAAGTAGGAGTGGGTGGGTGGAGAACACTGTCATAGAAGCAGAGGAAGTTGGGATGGGTTGGGGGCTTCTGGAGGGGAAACTAGAATAGGAGACAACATTTAAAATGTAATAAAGAAAATATTTAATAAAATTTCAAAGAAAAAAAGAAAAAAAAGGATAATTATTGGAACAGGAAGAGAAACTGGGCCTGACTAGGAAATAAAGGTATAATCATTGTGACTCAGAAGTTAAGGGCTGGAGAAATAACTCAGTTGTAGAGTACATGCTTAGAATATGTGACATTCTAGTTCCAATCCTTAAGGGCCAGAAAGTTTCATCATGTGGATTCAAAACACAAATAGTTGAAGGAATCAGACAAAGGAAAGACATCAAACTGTGACCTTGATCACATCACACATTAAATGTAAGCACAGATCTGGGGTTTTGTTTGTGTGTTTGTTTGTTTGCCTGTATGAAATAAATAAATATATTCAAAAGTGAGGCCTTTAAATTTTAATACTTATGCTGGATAGAGGAGTACAGATTAAGTGACTTCTCAAAGGAGAAAACAGAGATTATATATTTTCATCTTATCAAAAACACCACAAGGTTTTAAACCCTTCTGCTTCTGGGGAGAGAGTGCTGTGTTCAGAACTGTCCCTATTGGTTTGGGATGCTGCACAATGCCATCCATCTTTGGAGCAAAACTGAAATCAGTTCGGATTCAAAACCCTGCATAACCCAAAGATCAGAGATGTTCTAAATTCCCTCATCTGGAAACACAGATGTTCAACTTGTTTGTTTATTTTTTCTTCAGTTAGAATGTGAACCACTTAATCTTGTTGAGTTGATGCGTTCTGAACAGTTTCTACTTTACACAACTAGGGATCATTTTTTAAAAAAATCAGTCTAGATAAAACAGACTGATGTTTATGCTCATTGTTCAGGTGATTACAAATTGATTGAGATGAAAATGATTTTCAAAATGATATAGTATAGAATGTGAGTGATTCCCTGGAACCTTCTAGGGATAGTAGGAGTAGATTAGAATTTTTTCTCTTCAAAATATCTTTGGCAGCAGTGATAGTGTCCAGTCATAGGGAAGTCAGCTTCCACCAACTGCAAATGAAAATGTTTACAAGCATAGTCAAATTGCTGGCTAGGATTTTAGCATCATATAGCTGGGTTACAGTATATATGGGCACTGTGAATGAACGTCA
>NW_022196905.1:150108771-150135444 GCF_008632895.1 Mastomys coucha | reverse complement strand
AAAAAAGTAAGGTTCAGACATCCATGTTCATTGTGGTTATCAAGAAAATTAGAATCTTACTCAAAGGCTATATGAAGAGTGGCTGGTGAAGTCGATAACCTCTTGACTGTTGCATGAGAGGGAGCAGTATTCTTACCTCTGACTGCTATCGGTTATTGTTCTCTTACATTTTCCTTTTCTTTCTGTTATCTCTCTTCATATATTCTCTCCTTCCTTTCTTCTCCCACCCATCTATTACCTTTAGTCCTTCATTCTCTATCCCTTCTTTCTTTTAAGACACTGTGATGTTGCATATCCCCTGGTGACATCAAACTTATCATATTGCCTAACATAGGCTAGCCTCCATGTATGTCACATTAAGATCAAATGCTCAACTTTTAAAAAACATGGCTATATGGATGGATCCCTACCTTACTTACCTCAGCTCTACCAAATAACAAACTGTGGTATGGAAGTCAAGCATCATATTATTAACTGTTTTTTCCTGCAAGTGATTCTAAATTTCAGTGCAACTTGTGAATGTAATCCTGAAACTTCCAGGTCACTTGAGATGCTATTTGCTACAAAAGTGGGTGTAATAATGTTAATTAATTATAGTGAGGGAGCAGATCAGACTGTTTTTCTCTCTTGTGAACACATTGAGCCTAATTTATTTGAGATAATACTCAATAATAATGCTTTAATTAAAATGCCTTTCAGAAGAAGGCATGAATTCAAAATAAGTCAGTACATACATGATATTTCATGTCCAAAGATAAGGTCTCCAAGAGTTGAATAGAATGAAGGACAGTGGCACATGAAACTTTACACATGAGTAATATCAAGCTATGGAAAGGTCAAGGAAAGAAAAACTCTCCTGCTTGGGAGCATAGAAAGAAACTATGAAACACTTTGGTAATGGCATGTGATGACTTGATCCAGTCACTGGCTAAGAAATTGCATAGCAAGGAAAATTGGAAATGCCAAGAGTAAAGCAGCCCCAAACCAGAAGCAGATGAATTCATTGGAACAGCCCAGCAAGTACTCCCCTAGACCTTAAATGAGGGTCAGTTATTGTAAAACTGAAATGAATAGAGGGAATAAAGACCACATCCATTATCTTAGCTTGAATAAGACTATAAGTATCTCTACAATGATTGATTTCATTACACATTAAATTCCATAAATTAATTAACTTGCTTTGAGTAGATGAAGAACAATAATTAAACCTTAATGTCTTTCCTTTGGGGGAAACATAATCATGGAGCAAAGGGTATTACTTAGTATTTTCCTTACTTGCACCCAGGGAAAAAAACAAAACTGTACTTCACAGCTAATGAGAGTTCTGGCAAACCTTTTCATGACTGTAAACCACAGAGGTTATTCTAGACCCTGAAATTTAAATATGCCATTTCAATATTTAATAAAATATGATCAGATCCAATTAAATACTCAGTATTTCAGAATCAAGTCATTATTAGTGATAATTGAATTAAGAACAATTAGTTCTTACCTATTTAAAAATGTTTAGGGCCTATAGTATAGTATCAATTCTAATTAATAAATTCAAAATTGTTTTAGAGTTTTATAAAACTTATTTTTTTTTTACTCTAACTACATTAGACTGTCATGTCAGATCTAGGAAAATCCATGTTTCAATGACATCTTCCTACATGGACACTGCTATAGCAGTGATTGATAGGCACCTCAAGGAGAAGTGTCACTCGTGCACCTGTCTGCTGTGGGTGGATCTTTCAGAAGACCATGAATCTGAATTTAATTTCTGGCTTCAGACTAGGAAGGACTGCAGGGAATTCAAGTAACTCATCTTCTGGAAAAAAGAGCCCTGATACCAATAAGATTGCTCTGAGAACCCAGGGAAAGTTTTCATGTGAAATCTGGACCACAGAATGTCTCAGAAATAGTAAACCATAAGTGTTAGCATTCATAATTTCTCTAAACAACAATAATGAAATTTGTTTCCTAAAAGCTTAAATCTTTTTAGACTAATAACAACCAATGTTAAAAGCAACACATGGTAACAGAGATGGCCAATATGCAAATTATCTGAGGATCAGCACTGGTTTTATGGAAAACAGTAACACATTTTAGAACACACACAGAATATGAACATCAAGTCAAGAGTCAGCTAGTAACTTGTATTCTACATTATCTCTTACCTGCATTTATGTATTAAATGGGTACAAAGTTCAAGAGGAGTCACACTGATTGAACAATATTATAAGGCTAAAAATCTCTTAAAATATTACACTAACATTTGAACTTGAATATGAAAGACTGTAATTAAATATAATATTCTATACAGGAAAAGAAACTCAGAAAGTACCATGGAATTATGAGCTTTATAACAGCTATCAAGGTCATTCTATATTACCCAAGTAGACAAAGACTATCCTATTCATGAGGTTTTTTTTCACCCTCTCCCTCTCTTGCTACCCTTGTATGTGTTTGTGTGTGTGTATGTGTTTGTGTGTGTGTGTGTATGTGCCTGTATGTGCTCTTGTGTGAATGCACATGTTCCTGATGGATCAAAAATGACATAGATTAGCAAGGAGACATCACTTTGTTTTGTTTAATGGGTTCTCTCACTAACCCTGATTTTCCATTTCTTTTTTTTAACCATATTTTATTTTGTTTTCATTGATTTGTTAATTTATTCACTTTACATCCTAAGAACAGCCCCCTTCCTCCAAGTCACTCTTCCCCTCACCCCTCCCTTCTCCTCTGAAAACAGGAGCACCCTTCCCCAAGGTACCATCCCACACTTGCACATCAAGTCACTGCAGGATTAGGCACAAACTCTCTCACTGACCAGTCAAGCAGGTACAGTTAGGAGAACAGGATCCACAGGCAGCCAAGGGTCAGGGTAAGCACATGTTCAGTTGTTGGGAAACCCACATGAAGACCAAGCTGCACATCTGCTGTATATGTGCAAAGGGACCTATGTCCAGTCCATACTTCGGTTGGTAGTTCAGTCTCTGGGAGCCTTCATGGGTCCAGGTTAGTTGATTCTGTTGATTTCCTTTTGAGGTCACTCTCCCATTAAGGTCCCTCAATCTTTCTTCCAACTCTTCCACAAGAAGATTCTCCAGCTCCACCTAATGTTTGGCTATGGGTCTCTGCATCTGTTTCCATTGGCTGCTGGGTGGAACTCTGTTATGCTAGGCTCCTGTCTGCAAGCATAACATAGTATCATTAATAGTGTCAGGGATTGGTACTTTTTCATGGGATTGGTGTCAATTTGAGACAGTCATTGGTTGGCCATTCCCTCTGTCTCTGCTCCATCTGTGTCCCTGCACATCTGATAGGCAGTACACATTTAAGACTTTTGTTTGCAGATATGTAGAAAAACAAATACAATAGGTCAGCCATCTAGTGTGGGAAGAGTGTAAAAGACTTCCAGAGATATTTCTCCATAAAGATGACGGAATGTGAATGAGAATGAATAGAGATCTGGATTGAATTAGTAATATTAAAGAAGAATGAGCCTTAAAAACATTTGTTGGCTGGCAAATAAGTGAAAAATGATAAACTAAAGTTCGCTGTATAGTTAGATTCTGATCACCAGAGAGCATTCAGTCAACTGGCCTAAATTGCATGTGTTTATACACAACTATAGGATTGAGAGGAAGGCTAGGAAAATCTATTCCAACATCATAGGAAATAACTACTGCTCAGGATTGATATATTCACCAGGGATATGAATCACAAGATTCACACATTTGGAGCTCCATATCATAGACTCAATTCAATATACACATTCAGAGATATTTATTTATCTACATATCTTCATCTATATCAACAATTAAACAAAATGATACAATGCACTTTAGAGAGAGCACATAGTTACATAGGAGATGGAGGAAGTAAAAGTGTGGATCAGTGTGTGTATGTGTGTGTGTGTGTATGTGTGTGTGTGCAAGTTGCCAGTAGTATAGTGAGAAAAAGGCAGCTACTTTCTCTCTACTATGTAACCTTGGGAGTGGGTAGAAATCATGAGTTATATAGCAGCAACTATTTTAGAGAGAAAATAATAACTGTTGTGTCATACATTTTCTTTGCAAAGTGAACTAGTCTTCTAAGAATATCAAAACTTCTATAGTTCTTCTCAAAGCAATATTGCTCTATTAGATCAGAAAAAAATCTATAACAAACTGTACTGTGGAATAAACTATTTTTCCCAGAGTTGCTGAAAGTAATATCAGATGCTAGAATGAAATAATAGACACACAGAAAGTTAAAGATAGTGAATAAATGAAATATAGACAAAAATTCATGACACAATTATATTAGGATTAAAAATGAAAATGAAAAAAAAGAAAAATTACAATTAAAATGCTCCATACCTGAAAATAAATATGAAACTACCATAATTCCATTATATTTATTAATGACTTAACTCATAATAAAATAAGCAGCACTAAATGAATCTTGCATTTTACAAGAAAGATAACATTGTAGTATTTATGACAAAAAAACTTGAAGAATATAATGTTTAGTACGTATCAGTTAATATAATTTCCTAAGCAGGCCTAAATAATGAATCTTTGTAACTTCACAAACAAATTTATTTTGGGAAATATGAAAATATTTTATCTATACATGTAAATAAGGGAGACTGAAACTTTAGAAAGCTCATAGAAAGAAAGAGAATATAAAAGTTTATTTGAAATGAATTGCAAGAATTAAGAACAGTTAATGACAAAGCAATGTTGAAGTGCAGAAGAGCTTGAGTTGGTTTGCAAGAATAAACGAATGTTTAACTCTAAATCTCTTTAGAATTGTTTTGCTGTTGGCCTGGAAGAGAATCGGTAATTGACTCCTCAACTCTGCCTTCCTCAGTAATTCTCTAAAGACATTTCACATGACCTCATCAAAGCTATAGAAATTTGACACAAAACCTCCTAAGTGTTTTAAAAGGTAATTTCCATGTTAAACTCCTTTTCATTCTCTGTTGAAAGGGATGCCATTGTCCTTTCCAAGCATGTGGCCAGTTGTCTTTCCATCAAAAAGTTTTCCAGTCCAAAGGCCTTTCATCTATGTCTGTGGTCCTTAAATGTCCATATGTCATAGCTGTTCTTGTCATTAATTCTGCAATTTGGCTGCATTCACGTAATGTTGCCAAAGCTTTTCATTTATTTATACTTTTCTTCTTTTTGACACATATATAGCAATCATTTTCAATGAAAACATTATTTCTGTGCTTGCATTTTTAACACGTAAATTTCAGCCTGAATTGTTAATAATTTCACCAAAAAGATCTAGTGTTATAAATTTAAGTCATACTTTATTGTTACATTTTATTCATTTATACACACAAATACACACACACACACACACACACACATACACACAAGCACACAATAATGAGTATGAAATGGTTAGAGAACAACTTCCTGGATTCTCTTCATTTAGTGTGTTATTCTAAGGATTCAACTCACTTTGTCATACTCCATAGCAAGAGTCTTTACCACTGAGTTATCTCATAAGTTTAAGCCTCATGATTTTTAAAAATTTATTCTTAATATAGCAGACAAAATTCATGTATAACTTGGTATATATAATAATCAGAGAGCTCACAAACTCCTATAATTCTACATTGTTTTTAGTGCTGGTTTTAATATTTTCCATCCCTTGAAAAATAATTTAAATATTAGGACTAATTGATCAAATGTGACAAATTGATGATTGAGAAAACTATTAGAAATTATTCTTGATCATACTATTGTTGATCTCAACCTAAATTCTAATGCTTAATAATTCTTAATAATTCCTAATTTTAGATCCTTATTCTTGATTTGGAATTTTAACTATATTTGGGATTAATTTGTCAAATGAACTGAAATGAAAATTTAAAATTTTATATTTGTTAAACTCATGTGTTATAAATTCCTTTCATATAATGCAGCTAACTTGATTTTTTGACCCTTCTGTTTTGAGCTATGTTGTCCTTGTTTGATGCTACCTCAGCTAAATTTTATTCTGTGCCTTTATTTTTCAAAATACATACATCTTGTCATCTTCTTAAGATCCTTATCCATGATATTCACTATCATGATAATTTAATTTGATTTGAATTTTAAAATACTCTCTTCTATGGTCTTAGTTCATCTTGTAAATAGAAGTAGACTTTTCCAAGTTTTGAAAATGATAATTTATTTTAAGAATTATTATTACAGTATTAAAAAAATGAATCAGAAATCTGATTTCCACAACTAGTTATATATCGTGGCATGTCCATTTCAAATAAAATTAGAGTGCATCAAATGCACATTCTATAAACAAGGGCTTTATCTCTTTGAAATCTAATAAAGCAATCTCACTATGTCATTCAAGAGTTTCTTCAGTATTTTCATAGGAAAGTATTTAAATTCTCATCTATTTAGTCTACTTCCGCACTCCCCAAGTTCAGAAGAAAACAGAGTGAAACATCAAGTATCAAATTTTTCTATGAAAGTAAATTTATCCTCCAAAAAAATGTGAGTTTCTATTAGCATGCTTTCCCAGATTGTATCAGCATGTTGTTCATTATCAGAAATCATTCTTGCTAGAAGGACAGTAGGGCTAAAGAAGGAGGCACAATATGTTTGGACATATGGTTCTTCAGTGGGATTGGACAGTGCTAATTATTTCTGCTTATTTCTCTATCAACAGTGCTCTTTGAACAATTTAACCATCTTCAGTGACCTCATGACCAGAGATCATAGCCCCTAATCTTAGGAACACTGAAGGCAAACAAGAGTAATTGCTCAGAACCATGTTATTTTTGAACTGCAAAATGGCTACCACAGTTAAAAATAGAAAGCCGAATAAATGTGTCAACACTGACATAAATGAAAACACTGCCTCTTTTTTCAAACTCTAGATCACTGCCTGAAAGACAGCACAGTGCTGACACAAAAGGTCAAGTAATGGCCTCCACATGAGGACAGGACGTCAGACATTTCCTCTTACAAAGTTATTTTTATTTTAAAAAAATTTCCTGAGTTCTTATAAAGCATCCATTTAGGAGTCCATGAATCCATTTTATGCATAATTGTATTTAAATATAAATCCAATTGTGTACCCCAAGAAAAGAAATAAAAATTCCTGTACATTCTGTAGTTAATGTGCCAGCAATACACAAAAACAAATGTAGACAGTGAAGGATTTGTGGAAAATATCAATAGATATTCTTCTTTGGTTTTCTATTAATAATATTTCATTCTTATAGTTTAAATGCATGGCAAGTAGAAAAAACCAACCCCACTAAAACCATATTTTGAAAATTATGTCTTTAAAAATAAAATTTTGGATATATAGGCATGATTTTAAATGGTACAGTATTTCACCTCATATAATAAGTTTGGAAGTTTTCCAGAAGGAGACATGGTATTTCAAATTAAATCAGAAATGAAATGCATGATAGAAAGACAATTATGAACAATTACATTTATAGTTAAAGTTACTTATTTTTAATTTTTAAATCTTGCATGCTTTATCTAATTAGAATACAAACTGCTATAAAGGACCATGCTGATTAGAATATGCCTGTAGTATCCCATGCTGTGCTAGTTCATAAAATGAACTGCAGCAAGGTGGTACAACCACTCTGAAAAACAGTTTGGCAGTTCCTCCGGAAATTGTACATAGTACTACCAGAGCACCCAGCTATACCACTCCTGGACATATACCCAGAAGATGATCCAACATGTAATAAGGACATATGCTCCACTATGTTCATAGCAGCCTTATTTATAATAGCCAGAAACTGGAAACAAACCACATGTCCCTCAACAGAGGAATGGATACAGAAAATGTGGTACATCTACACAATGGAGTACTACTCAGCTATTAAAAACAATGAATTTATGAAATTCTTGGGGAAATGGATGGACCTGGAGAATATCATCCTGAGTGAGGTAACCCATTCACAAAAGAGCACACATGGTATGCATTCTCTGATAAGTGGATATTAGCCTAGAAGACCGGAATACACAAAGTACAAATCACAAACCATAAGAAACTCAAGAAGAAGGAAGACCAAAGTGTAGATACTTCATTCCTTCTTAAAAGGGGAAACAAAAATACCCATGGAAGGAGTTGTAGAGACTATCTATGGAGCAGAGACTAAAAGAAGGACAATTCAAAGACTGCTCCACCTGGGAATCCTTCCTATATTCAATCATCAAATCTAGACACTATTGTGGATGCCAGCAAGAGCTGGCTGATAGGACCCTGATATAGCTGTCTCCTGAGAGGCTCTGACAGTACTCGACTAATACAGAAGTAGAAGCTCACAGCCATCCATTGGACTGAGTACAGGATCCCCAATGAAGGAGCTAGAGAAAGGAGCCAAGGAGCTGAAGGGTTTGCAGCCCCTTAGGGTGAACAACATGATCTAACTAGTACCCTCAGAGCTCCCAGGGACTAAAACTCCAACCAAAGAGTACAAATGGGGGGACTCATGGCTCCAGCAGCATGCGTATAGCAGAGGCTGGCCAAGTCTGTCATCAATGGGAGGATAGGATGTTAGCCCTGTGAATGTTCTATGCCCCAGTGTAGGGGAATGCCAGGGCCAGGAAGCAGGAGGGTGTGGGATGATAAGCAGGGGGAGGAGAGAAGGAACAGGGGGTTGTTTTATTTTTTGTTTATTTTATTTTATTTTATTTTATTTTTTGGAGGGGAACCTGGGAAAGGAGATATTGTAAATTAAGAAAACATCTAATAAAAAAATGAACTGCAGAATTTGGTTATTTTCTTCCATTAAGATATGTATTGTATTGCTCATAATCATTTATTATATGCTTATATGAGGTCTTGTGGTACATATAGTATAAAAAGAGACTCATTTTAGTAAATAATTACAGAAACAAATTTAATATTTTCTATATGTGCAATTCATAGATATACTAAAGTTTTTTTTAATATAACAATGTTATTAAATAACCACAGTGGTTATTTTATTTTTTTCAGTTTATCTAATTTTCTTTTAATATAAAGGAAAATGTAAAGATTGGCTTCAAATTCATTTTTAGCAACATAAAATACATAAGCTTTATTATATAAAAACAGACATGATCTAAAAGTTATTTATCCAAATTATTTTTAAATGTATGTGAAATTGCAAAGTAAGATGCTTTTTCACCAAAGACACTTGATATACTATGCAGAGATAGGATAAAACAAATGTCTGTTCACTTCTGTCCATTTTAAAGTCACTGTATTGAACGATACATCATGAAATCAGTGGTTGTGCACCTAGGGAATTTCCCAATGGAGCTCTCTTCTACTGGTGTGTATATTTTAATTTGTCTCATGTGGGTATCTCTTCCATTCTGGTGATTGACTAGGACAGCAATCTGTATCATGAAATGTGCGAGTTGGCTTCTTATGATTGTCGGTCAAAAGAACATGAATCCAGACACTTGGTTCCACCAATTCAAATTGCAGAATTTCTTGAAAGTTGTGAAAAATCTTTTTTTTAATTTTTTTATTCTTTAAAATAACTTCCTTTAGACCCCACAGCATGTCTCAGAATGTAAGATTGGCATGCATACTTATTTACTTGACTTAGATACTGAAGACCTGAATAAAATGAGAAAAAGATAATGAATCTAAGAAAGTTGAAAAACAACATCCAAATACATACTCCTTTATTCATATTCATCTATTCAATAACCATGTGTATCAAATACATTCTTACTACATTAAAAAGCTATATAACTGGTAGTTGGCATTTTTGTAACAATAATTTAGAATTACACATAGTGGATTATCTGTACGTGAACTGGGTGTCACTGAGATTAAAGAACACTAATCCTTACCCACTGTTTCATTGACAAGCAGTAGTTTTTAACTTCATTTGATATGATTTCTTTCGTTGTTTGGGTGGGGGTGTTCCCCATTCTGTTTAAAAGCTTTCATTCTCTTCCGTGCCATCTAATTAACTTTTTCTTTCTGATACTGTATAATTTCATGTTTGCTGTGCCACTCAGGTGATATGGTAACACTTTTGTTTCTTGAGTTTTATCTCTTTATATGAATGTTTTATATCTTAAAGTAGATTTTTAATCTTTCACAAATCAATTAATTTATTATATCTCTGCTCAGAGATATAACATGGTGTATTAAAACAGTAGTATGAAGATCAGTGGCAAGATACCTGCACACAACTATACCCTACTTGCCTTCTAGGAGGTCCACAGAAATCAAAGACACAACTGGGACAGTGACGGGGCTAGCTGATACATGACCCATATCCCATATGCCATACCCCGAGTTCTACCCTTTTTTCCTGCTTCCTACCCAAGCCAGATCAGTGCCCAGATAACCACCCACATGCCACAGTCTGCTTGCCTCCTAGAAGGTCCACAGTAACCAAGGACACAAGAAGCTTGCTCTAACCAGAGACACAAGAGGCACAACCTAACCAGAGACAGTAATCCCTGCCTCCTGGGAGGCCAGCTCTAGTAAGAGACACCCAGATCAATTAACACCAGAGATAACCAGATGGCCAGAGGCAAGTGTAGGACCATCAGTGGCAGAACCTAATGCAATCCAGCACCAAGTGCACCCAGTTCTCCCACCACAACAAACTCTGGATATTCCAACATATCTGAAAAGCAAGATAATGACTTCAAACACCATCTCATGAAGTTGATAGAGGTCTTTAAGGAGTTTATAAAGAACTTCCTTAAAGATATACAGAAAAACACAGGTAGTAAACAGGTGGAAGCACTTAAAGAGGAAACAAATAAATCCCTTAAAGAAATAGAGAAAAATGCAATCAAGCAGGTAAAGGAATTGAACAAATCTGTCTAATAACTAAAAATGGAAATAGAAACAACAAAGAAAACACAAAGGGAAGCAATTCTGGAAATGGAAAACTTAGGAAAGAGATACAGAGCTACAGATGCAAGCATCACCAACAGAATGCAAGAGATAGAAGAGAGAATGTGAGATGTAGAGACACCATAAAAGATAGTGACACATTGGACAAAGAAAATTACAAACTGTAGAAAGATCCTAACCCAAAAATATCCAGGAAATTCAAGACACAATGAAAAGAATAGGAACGATGGGAATAGAAGAAGGTGAAGAATTCAAGCTCAAAGGGCCAGAAAATATCTTCAACAAAATCATACAAGAAACCTTTCTTAACTTAAAGAAAGAGATGGCCATATATGCACAAGAAGTCTACAGAACAACAAATAGATTGCAACAGAAAAAAATTGTCTTGTCACATAATAATCAAAACACTAAATGCATAGAACAAATAAAGAATATTAAAAGGTATAAGGTAAAATGGCAAGTAATATAGGAAGGCAGACCTATCAGAATTACACCAGACTTCTCAACATAGACTCTAAAATCAAGAAGATCATGGGTAGATGTCATCCAGACTCTAAGAGTACACACTTGCCAGCCCAGGATACTATATCCAGCAAACTCTCAATCATTATAGTTGGAGAAACCAAAATATTCCATGACAAAACCAAATTTAAACAATATTTTTCTACTAATTCAGTCCTACAGAGGGCACTGGAACAAAATCTCCACTATAAGAAGGTCAGCTATACCCAAAAAACCAGAAGAAATTAAATATTTCACAACAAACCCAAAAGAAGAGAATCATATAAAAATAATACTACCTCCAGCAACAAAATCAATGGTCTCAATTCCCCAATAAAAAGACAAAGGATAACAGACTGGATAAATGAACAGGACCCATCATTTTGATGCATACAAGAAATACACTACAGTGGCAAAGACAGGCACTACCTCAGAGTAAAAGGCTACAAAAAGTTGTCTAAGTAAATGGTCCTAAGAAACAAGCTGGAGTTGGCATTCTAATCTCCAATAAAATAGACTTTCAACCAAAACTTATCAAACAAATTGAGCAAGGACACTTTGTTCTCATCAAGGGGAAAGTCCACCAGGAGGAAGTTTCAATTATGAACATCTCTGCCTCAAAGGCAGATTAATCTCGCTTATGACTATTGGTGCAAAAATACTCAGTAAAATTCTCACAAATCAAATCCAAGAACACATCAAAACCATCATTAACCACAATCAAGTAGGCTTCATCCCAGGGATGTACATTTGGTTCAGTATAAAAAATTCCATTAACATAAGACACTATGTAAACAAACTCAAGGAAAAAAGCCACATGATCCCAGCACGGGGGAATCAGAGGCAGGTGGATTTCTGAGTTTGAGGCCACCCTGGTTTACAGAGTGAGTTCCAGGACAGCCGGGCCTACACAGAGAAACCCTACAGATTGAGAACAAAGTTTTGACTAACCCTACATCTGACAGAAGGATAATATCCAAAATATATAAAGAACTCAAAAAGTTAACATCCACAAAACAAAATAACCCAATTAAAAGTGGGGTACAAATCTAAACAGAGAATTCACAACAGATGAATTTCAAATGGTTGAGAAGCACTTAAAGAAATGTTCAAAGTCCTTAGTCATCAGAGAAATTCAAATCAAAAACAACCCTGAGATTTTACTTCATACCAATCAGAATGGCTAAGATGAAAAACTCAAATGACAGCACATGTGGAGAAAGAGGGGGTGATGATGGGAATGTAAGTAAATAAAATAATAAAAATTGAAAAATAAACAGTAGTTTAATCAAAACTATTTACCAAATAAAGCTGACAAAGAAAAATGTAGCTCACACTTGATACTGTACAATTCTTCCAGGCATCTGGGCATTATACCAAATGAAAATTTTCATAGGCTCCAGTTAATAATCACAAGTTAGAAAAGAAGACAAGTAAAAGAGTTGCTATTTTTGTTGCTGTTTTGCTTTCTTTATTGCTTTTTTTCCCTCATAAGCCATTACTTATTTTCAGTTGCTATTTGCTTATTGCAAACTCTATCTGAATAATTGCATTTGGTTGCAAGTAAAACTTGCTAATTTATCTATGTGCCTCCTGCAGCAGGCAACCCAGAATCAGCAGGGAGAGAGCAGTCTCCTCTGGGCAGGTCTGGAAATTTGCAAAATCAGCACAAACTTGTCCTTAATATACAGTGCAATCCTTGTTTGCTTTATGAAGTCTTTCCTACTTCCTGAGGCACCCAAGGCTAATGATTTCTCCCACCATAATTCCAAGGTAATCCATTAATAACTCATGCTTCATTGTTTTCTTGTATTACAATTGCATGGTTTCAGGATAGACTTTTTTACTGGGTGATATTTTCCTACGAATATAGAGTATCTTCACTCACACCATGCTCTGTAACTGTTGGAACAAATCATTGTTTGCTTAGCTATAGTAGCATTGGAATAAACAGTGGTATCCATTATAAGTGTCAATGTAAAATATTGTGGGAAAATATGTGTGCATGGGTTATAGAGAGAGAAGGGACAAGAAAAAATGCAGAGTCACGCATTGTAAACTGTCTGATTTGGGTCATGTGAACATATAATTTATCTTTCAATCAAGAGATATTTATATTGAAAAAAATAAGCCTTAAATAATGATGATGGTCTATTCACAGAGGTCATTGTACAATGGACAAGTGTTCTTTTCATCTACATACCCTGAATTGTAATAGCTGTGTGCCTTGGACAGAAACAGCAATCTAATCTAATGCAATATTTTTAAGCATTTTATTCTAAACACACTGTTGCACATGAAGTATCATAAAATAATATTTTGCTCTTAGAAATAATCAGCCAATGTTTCCTATTAGTATTACAAATTAGCTATAAAAAATTAACACACACAGACAGACAGATAGCACATTAGTATAAGTATGCTAATTTGAAGTTTCTCTATGAAAATTTAATTCTTTTTTTAATCAAGACCACCCCTTCTTAACTTTATAGTTAAGATACAGTTAAGTCAATTTTTATGTTCCTATAGTTCATGGTTTTAAGATTCCTATACAGAGAAACAGGATAAAATGTTGTAACTTTGATAGTACTGAACGCATCTGAAGTCTTCTTTTTCTGTTGAAGTAATTCTGTTATTACCATTTCTCCTAAACAGAACATAAAACCACATTAGCCCCTTTCATTAATTCACCCATTGCTTCCTCCTCTAGAGTAAAATATTAACATAATCATAGATTATATTCTTATACAATCCAGGATCCAGTTTGAAATTCTTTCTGTTTCATCACTCTTTGAGTTCTTTCTGGAGACAAACAATATACATTAATTCCTAATTCAATTGATATAGTTATAAACACAAATCCACCTTTTCTCTTGCTGGATTCCATTTCTAAAGTCAGGAGCAAGTTTAGTCACAGTCTCGTTCCTGAAGAGAAGGTTCCAAAGACATACTGTGGATTTTGATTTCTATTTCCTTTCCCTTCCCAGAGCTTGGGATCTCTCTTCTCAGAACCCAATAAAATTCTTAATGATGAGGTTCAGTAATGTGTTCTACACTTATCTATAAAATGCCAGGTGCTGGGAACTTTCCTCTCTCCTCCTAATTAATATTTAGCTAACAGTAATTCTTTAAGTTTACAATCAAGTGGACAAGCTTTAGAATCAATGACTTCTGCCTCTAATAAACAGAACTTATTTATGTCTCTGCTTTGTTTCCCCAGATATCATGGCACTGTGTAATATATTGCAGTATTCTGATGATTTCAAGGAATTCACTGAGGTTTTCTGATGCAACAACTTTTCCTTCCTAAAATATAATGTGTTTTCTAATTTATTTTACTGGAGGAAGTGAAACTTTATCATTTTGATAAAAAAGGATTCAGTACAAATCTATATATACTTAAACAGATATGGATCTTTTTTCAAAAACCATAAAAAGTTATAATTGGAAAATATCTAGAATGTTGCTTAGGAATATAAAATTGCTCTGGCTTCATTTACATGTTTCTCCCCCTACCGTGCACTAACAGCCAAAAAAAAAAAAGTCTCTAATTTTAAATATATTTTGTTTCGGATCATACTTCTGCACTACTGCCTATAGCCACTGTACTTGAGTTATTTTCCAAACTCTTGATGTGTCAAGATTAAAGGCAGAAACTTTCACTGAAGAAAAATTAAATAACTTATTTTAGGAAAATTTTACATTCATAAAAAGTATAGACACTACATGTACAACATAATTTAACAAGTGAATGAGTGGCATATGGTAGAAGTCTAGTTGCTCACTGCCGAAGAGGTTATTTACAGAGAGTCATGACAAGGATAGAATGATCCATGTGGTGGGCATGGGAGTAAGAAACACTACCATGAACCCCTACTTAGTTTAGTATAGATACAGATGGCTACATATAGAAATATTTACCCATATGTGTATATTCATAGTTACCATACATATATATTCTATGTGTTGAGAGGCTCTAGGAACAATCTCACTACTGTAGCAATCTGCTTAAAACTGTTACTTTCTAATATCACTATCAGAAGAAGGCAAGCAGGAACCACCAGAAGGATCTTAAAAAAAGTAGAAAACATACATAAAATATTAAATTTAAGGATATTATAATATCATTTACTCAGTAATTTAAAAAGTATAGAAAATAGACAACATCATAAACTCATCTAGTTGATGGGAACTTAACACTCAAACACAGATTCCTAACAAAGAAGCACATAAGGACCATTTTTGTAACAATATGATCACCAAAATAAATGAAGAAAGACTGGATTATTGGCCACACTATGAAATTAATACGGGTGAAAGTGTCTTCCTACAAATAAATGATAAATATTTGAATAAATGAGGACAACAAAACATATATTCCAAGTAGACAATTTTCAAATATTTCATATATGTTCATATATGTTCATATATGTTACCCATTAATAGGTAAAGAGTATTTCCTAAATGAGTGCTGTGCAGAGCAACTTTCCTCCAGAGAGTACAGGGTAGGATTCCAGTTTTACAGTAGAAATTCCTGGCCAGCATCCCCAAGCAAACGGTCAATGACTGAGATAAATAGTTGAAGTAATAAATCTCTTTGATACAATGTGAAATTTTATGTGTTTTCCTCTTTCTTCAAATAAATAAGGACAATCTAGTCAGTTAGAAAATATTAACAAATCCCAATGGGAACAAGCTTTCCTTAAATTGTTCAAGATCATCAAACACATAGAAAGTGTAAAATCAGGACTAGAGGATGATTCATCAGTGAAAGCTTTTGATGCTCTTGCTAAAAGAATTGAAAACAAAAGAAAAATAAAATAGAGAGAAAAGTAACAAAGTATGAAGTTTAACCCTCCATCTCATTTAATAGAGTAAAAGGATTTCTAGCCACAGACAGATGCCTGTTAAGGTGGGTTTTTCTGGTGCTGATTTTTATTTCAGTGAACCTCAATGCTCCTGTAAATTCTCAACACATGGCTTTTCCTGAGCTCTACAGATTGTGAAGAAAATCATTCTTCAGTTTAGAGCTGCATACTAAAGACAAACGGGATGCTTCGGGGGTGAGATGGGCTCCTGGCATCTATGTGTCATTGAGAGTTTCTCAATCACCCATAATTTCAGCTTCAGGGGATTCAGTGGCCTTGATTGGCCTTGCTGCACCCATATCCCAGTGAAAATACACTCTCAGACACAAACATATAAATACTAATAAAATATACCTTTTTAAAAAAGCTAGGAAAGTTTGAAAACCTGTTGAAAGGAAAGGGATGTGTAAGAAAATATTTGAAGTAATTGTATCCTGAATTGTCTTCTATAATTTAAAAAGGCTTTTAGATTAAAAAAATAAGAAGTATGAATATATGGTCATTATTTTACAAAACAAATCATTCTTGTTTCATTACAACAAATAAAACTTTCAAATAGTAAAACTTAATAATAAATGAAATTGTCTGTGTAGTAAATCATCTTCACTATGTCTCTAAGCATCACATTTTTTCTTAGACAAGTATATCTGCCACTCAATCAAAAAAATCTGGATGTGTCCAAAGCAAATAATATTTAGGAAATGTAGATGTAACTCATAATAAATTGCATTTATTTCCTTATTCCACCATCTACTGGGAAACTAGTTTAGCATTACAAATGCTCCCATGAAATTGTCAGTGTTCCCCAAAGCATCCCATTTCTCTTTAACATGCAGCTCTGAACTGAAAAATCATTTTTCTCACAAACTGTAGAGCCCTGGAAAAGCTATGTGTTGAGAACTTAGAGTGCATTGAGGTACACTGAAATCAAAATCAGCATCACAAAAAAAAACCTAACAAACAAAACAAAACAAAACAAAACAAAACAAAAACCACCTTAACAGTTTTCCCTCCATAGGTAGAAATCCTTTTACTCTATTAAATGACCTGGAATGTTAAACGTCATACCTTTTTCTTCTCATGATCTTTACTCAGAGTCTGAAATGCTATTATGCTAATTGTTCCATACACAATTTCATGAGCTTCACTTTAACATTTATGTCCATCTTTCTTTCTTTTCTTTTTCTTTTTTCTTTCTTTCTTTCTTTCTCTCTTACTTTCTTTCTTTCCTCCTTTCTTTCACTTGCTGAATCACAAAAAGTGTATTTTTAAGAATCTTTAAGCAAACTAGTATGATGAGCCCCAGAAATTTTGTTCCAAAATATCTATAGCTATGGATCAGTTATAATGGCTACATAGAGCCTTTTTACCTGTTTGAATTATGGTGTTTTGAATTTCCCTTTAGCTTGACTGATTTTCAGGGATAATAGAAGAAACTGCCTCTTTACCCCCACATCAGTTTCCACCATAGCAGTGTTTCCTTGAGGATATGGTAGAGGAGATTCTAGTGTCATTTTTTGATGGCTCCTGAGGGAACGGCCTTTATAATCTTAATGTCAGAGAGTGGGAGAATGAGAGATGGGAATGCCTTTTCACATCCTTACCTTATTTGAAAGGATTCAAAACTTATTATATAAACCCTAAACTTGAGTGTCTGCAAATGAAAGCTTAGGTAATATTTTAAGAAATATAAAGGTGATTTTTAAAAAATATAATAAGAATAGGATGTATCTATCCTCCTACCTGCAGAAAATAAAGGTAAACAAAATACACACTGTGAATGAAAAAAAAAAAACCATAGACCCTGTAAATAAAAAAAGTGACAAAATTGCACACTGAAAACAAACAAACAAAAAGACAAAATAAACCACTTAAGATTACTTTAAAAGCTAGTGTAAAACCTGTGCTACCATTGAAACATAAAGGAGTTAAATTAATGCCAAAAAGAAGGAAACAATGTCATGAGGAGGCTAAGATGCTTGTATATAAAAAGTACTATTTATATTATTGTTAATAGTTGACTGGGAGCTTTCTCTTATTTTGCACATTGATGTGTTGAACCTTTTTTTATTTTATCTAGATTTACTTTTTAAAAGTATGTTTTCAGAGCAACTGTAGGTAGTATACTATCGACATACCAAAATCAATGCTTATCATATCAAAGTTTAGATTTAGAGATGGATAGCAGACAAAAGAACGAGATTGGCTGTATCCAAAGTATAAAACATGAGTTCAATATTGAAAACATTAATTGAAATAGATAAAATAAACATGAAACATGCAACATGTGAATACTAAATATGAAGAGTGGTGCACTAAATGATATACTAAAATTATGTTGTATACAAGAAGAGACAGAAATACATGGCATGACTGGCTTTTACATATTTTTCTCTCTCTGATGAATCAAGTAAATAAAGCACAAGTATTTTATTAAAATAATTGAAGATATAGAAACCACAAGCATGGATATTCTATGTCTTATGAACACTGAACAAAGGGAGGTAGCTAGATGGATGGCCCAGCTGTTAACAACACTGTCTGCTCTTGCAGAAGGTACAGAGTTGACTTTCAGCAACCACATGGCAGCTCAAAATGATTGTAACTACAGTTCCAGGAGATCAAGTTTTATATCTTAGTCTATACAAGCACCCATCACATGCATGGTACATACATTTACATGTAAACAAACCTATGTACACATAAAAATAAAAGTAAGTCTTAAAAATATAGTGACCAGTGTAGCTGGCATTTGCTACTTTGTGAGTTTTTCTTTTTTTCCACCCTTCTTCATCCTTTAAACCCCCTAACAATAGATAAAAGAAAAAAAATTATAGAGAGGAAAGGGATCAAGATCACTGAATAAAATCATAGGTCAGGAAAAAGGCAATGTTATCTATCATTAGACTACTTCCTCCTGATTAGGGTCATAAAGTTCCTCAGGTCAAATTTGATCTTTGCTGGCAGGATAAATATTTTTATTTTTTTAGACACAATTACCTAACATACTGTAACCAACAATGCCCCCCAATACATCTCTGGGTTCTATCATTTATATATCCTCTAAAACTCCCCAGAATTCCAAACATCACACAGTTGCAGAAACTATCTTCAGGTGGCAACATCACACCCCTGTTAGAGCACAAGGCAAATCATAATAAGCTGCTATGGACAATCTGAAGCATCCCAATATCCCTCACCTGGATTAAAACAAAAACATTCTTATAAGCTCCCTGTTTATTTTAAAGAAATCAAAATTCCAAAATTATCATTACAGACCAGACTGTCTTTATAATGGTCACTGAGGTACTTTTTCCTGCTATATTTGGTCTCATTCCAAGTTGCTAAGGAAAACATACAGGGTCTAGTACATATTTTAATATAAATGTAAAAAAGATTAATTGATTAGGTAATTGTGTGCTTTTAAAAAATATATCACTAAAATTTTATCAAAACTCTAAAAGAAACTTTAAAACTATAAAACAAAAACTATTACTACTGAAAATTTATATAATTTTAAAATGAAAATCAAAACATCGTGGAAATGAAAATGCAATATCTGGATAAATTCAATATAAATTGCAATTGTGAGGTCTAAAACATAGTAGAAGTGACCTTTCTTATCTCAGTGTGGTGGGAGGTTTGTTCATGAAAAATGTCCTTCAACAAGACTTTTCCAAAGTCTGAACAAAATATAGCTGTCCTCTGAGAGGCTCTAACAATAGCTGACTGAGACAAATGTAGATACTTACAACCAACCATTGGATTGAGGGGTCGGAGACTGACTTTCCTTCAGAGGAAAGACTGAAGGAGCTGAAGAAGATTGCAACCCCATAGGAAGAACAATAGTGTCAACTAACCTGGACACCTCAGAGTTCGCAGAGACTAAGCCAAAAACCAAGAAGCATACACGGGCTCTTTTGTGGCACATGTGTAGCAGAGGATTACTTTGTATGGCCTTAGTCAGAGGGGATGTGCTTAATTCTGTGGAAACTTGATGCCCCAGGGAAGAGGGGTGATAGTGGGGGTCAGGGAGGGTGTAAGTGGGTGGGGGGAGGAGCACCCTCTCAGAGGCAGGCGGTAGAGGGGATGGGGTGAAGAACTCAGGGAGGGGGAACAGGGAAGGGGGAAACTTTTGGAATGTAAATAAATTTAAAAAATTAATGAAGAGAAAAGAAAAATGTTATTCACATGCTCATGAATTTGAATACTTATTCCTGAATTCAGGGTACTACTTGAGGAGATTAAGGGAGTTTTGGACTAGGTCACTTGCTAGTGGAGGTATGTGTTGGGACTGTTTCTTGAGAGTTTACAGCTTGTTTCTACTTCTAGATGTTTCTGCTTGTTGTGTGTATCTGAGGTGTGATCTCTTGGCTTCCTGCTCTATCTGCCTGCTACTGTGTTTTCTCTACCACTATGGACATTCAGGTTCCTGTAAATATAAGACAAAATGAATTCATCCTTAAGTTACATTTGGGCATACCATTTTATCACCACCACTCCCATAACAGCAACAACAAACACTGAACAATCTTCAAGCTCTATCTTCATGTTCAGGAAGTAGTTCATATACCTCACACTAATTCCAGGTTCCTGTTACCTAATCTTGGTATCTACATGGAAAAGGGCCACTTGCCAAAGTCAAATTGTGATTGCATCATTATTGACTGACCCAATAATATTGAGTGTGTCTGTGTAATGAAGATGGAGAGGAAGGAAGATGCTGGTACCAATGGCTTTCTCTCAGGATTCTCATGCTCATCTTTGCTGTACAGGCAAATAGATGAACATCTAATAAGAGCAACTGAATCATCTAGGTTGAGATCTAGGTCAATGGGTATTCAGAGACTACAGAGAGGATGAGAATGGAGAAAATGCATTCAATTAAGTCTTCAGGATGCATTTTACCAGCAGGAGATGGTGTTTGTTTTGTTAATGACCTTCAGAAAGCTTTGCAGAAAGAGCAATTAACCAGAATCTTAAAATTGTGACAACACAGAAAGAACTTAAGGTGAAAACAAACAAATAAAAAACAAAACAAACAAACAAGCAGCAGCAACAACAACAAGCAGTAATGAATTGGAAAGACAATTGACTGCTTTCAATCAATTCAGATTTTAAAGCTAAACCACTAATTTTATAAAATGTAATAAATTATCTAGACAGCAATAAAAGCTAAAAATTAATTATTTAGAAATATGGTAAGGCAATCATCCCTTTGAATAATGCTTGAGGTTTGGTCATTTCACCAAAATGTTTTACAAGAAATAGAATACTTTATTTTTTAAATAGTATTCCACAGCAGCAAAGCTGCATAAATGATTGATAGGCATTATTTATGAAATAGAGATAACAACATATCTTAATAGGAAATTTAGTGTTATAACATCAAGCTTAGTTTTCTAAAGTAAAGTTTCTTCCATAGCAATGTGAATATTTCAATAACGTTTTAGTTCAAATGTGGATATAATATACAACTTATCTAAAAATATATACAACTTACCTGAATTTTGTACAAAACTTTTGTTATGAGTAAGAAAAATAATTTAGATGTTGATTATTTATGCATCTATTTAATCAAATATTAAAACTTTATTTATAGTATTAAAGAAAACAGAATAGCAGATAAAAAATAGGGAAGAAAAACAGAGTGCAGAAAGGGAGAGAGGGATGAAGGAGGTGGATTAAAGGGGCAAGAAAGAAAGGAAGGAACTGGAAAGAAGGAGAAAGAAGGATGATATTATACATGGCCCTTAAATCCTATATGTGAAGTTATAGCTTGCAAGACATCACAATGGAGAAGAAATATTTCCTATCTGACAACTTGAAATGGGCCAGATATACATTAAGGACTTAAAACCTTCATTATAACAACACGATTATTTTTAAACTCTAAACTCTAGAACACCCAGAAATATGAGGAAAAGAATGTATCTTCATCCAGGAGAAACACTCATCAAAGTATGCAGAATTCAAAATCACTTCTCCCAAAAGAAAAATAGTACTATTGACCTAATGGGAAAGATTTTTGTAATTAAACCAAGTCAAGCTTAAATTATAAACAAGCATGATTGTATCAAAGTTGTTAAAGTTTTGGTATCATACAAACTCTCAAAATTTACAAAGTTTGTATAATGATTACAAAATTGTTGTAGGTGAGATATGTGTTTAATATATATCTCGAAATGCTACTTATTCTCATTAGTACTATATAATAAAATGAACAAAAACTCAAGATTTGTGATAAACCCATGCTCATTTCAAACATTTTATTTCTAAATGAAATAATATTTTAGAACTACAATTTAATATTGTAGTTGATATATAAATAGCAATACACTCTTTGACAAATCAACATAATAAGGATTTATTTATTTAAAAAATAAACTATAAGTAGGTTAAGAGTAACCAAAGACAAAGGGACACATAATTAAACACTGAAATGAAGATTTATTCAGAATGAAATTTAAAAAGACCAAAATTATAGCCATGAAATGAGAACATTGGTGGAGGTCAGAGAGCAACTTTTATCTTGGGAGACACCTAGCACATGAGACTATAACAAGGACATTTCTGGGCTACCTCTGAGTTAGAGGTTGCAGAAGATGGCTTCCTTGAAGCTTTTGCCTCATAAACTGCTGTCATGCAAAGTGTGCGTGGCAGACCACATGAAGCTCATGAGGAAGGAAAACCAAAGAGTGGATAGTTCAGTCCTACTTAGAATGGGGAACAAAATTATCAAGGAAATACAGAGACAAAGAGTGGAGCAGAGAATGAAGAAAAGACCATCCAGAGACTGCCCCACATGGGAATTCATTCCACATGCAGACTCCAAACCCAGACACTATTGCAGATGCCAAGAAGTGCTTGCTGACAGGAGCCTGATAAAGCTGTCTCCTGAAAGGCTCTGCCAGATTCTGACCAATACAGATGGAGATGCTCACAGCCAACCATCAGACTGAGCACAGGGACTCCAATGGAGGAGTTAGGGGAAAAACTGAAAGAGCTAAAAGGGCCTTATCTGGCATCAATGGGAGAAGAGGCCTTTTGTTATGTGAAGACTTGATACACCAGGGTAGAGAAATGCTAGGGTAGTGAAGTGGGAGAGGGTAGGTAGATGCGGGGAGCACCCTCATAGAAGTAGGGTAACAGGAGATGGGATAGAGGGTGCTGCAGGGGGGAAACCTAGAAAGCAGATAACATTTGAAATGTAAATAAATAAAATATCCAATTAAAAAAACACACCAGGTATGTTAGTTGAAGGAAGCTGCCGAAGGTCCATTACTGAAGTTTGTTTAAAGCCAGGTGACATGCCACACACCTTTGAATGCAGTGTCTGGGGGAGGAAAAAGATAACCAGTTGTTACTTAAAGGTTAGCCTGGGCTATGTGAGGTTATCTCTGAACAGCAATGAAGAGTTAAAAAATAAATAGATGATAAATAAATTAGAGATAGATAGATGATAGATATATAGGTAAGTACATAGAAAGATGAATAGTAAATATTCAAGAAATCACAAAGAAGAACAGCCATAATTTTCAAAAATAACATTTCTGTATCTCTAAAACTATTAGTTGTAGAAACTCAGTAATATCTGTGATACATAAATTATACTAAAGCAAACTATAATTGTTTTCTGTAAAAAGTAATATTTCTGTTTAGAATTTCAGCTACATACACAATAACACCTAATGGATTTTTAACAACTTTATATATGAAATAAGTTAGATATTCTTCATTATTGCTTCTTAAGGTCTGAATGGTAACTGAAATTGAAGGATCAACAATGTGGAAACTACAATTGCAGGGATATTGCCAAAACTACTTCCTAAACACAGAGCCTTATTTTATACTTGTTCTCAGATCCCCTTAAGATTCTCTGAGCAGAGAACTTGTACAACTACAGAAATAGTTATCACTTACAGGATCTGCACACATGTGCATATACACACACACACACACACACACACACACACACACACACATACACACACACTCACAAACATTGAAGCAATGCCATCTGCCTTCCCATAGTAACTAACCCAGAGAACAAAACAAATCGAGACCTTGACTTGTAGAAACTCAGGTCCTTGAGTTGTAATGAATGTACTTAAGGATATGACAAAACCCCATCATCCAAATATTTGACTTCTAATAATATGCAGAAATCTCTTAAACTGGGCCTACTATACTGAGTACTTTAAATAAAAAAAAAAATGTAGAATGCACAGAAGGAACCAGTATTTTTTTCTTTTTTTTTCTTTCTTTATTTTTTATTAGATGTTTTCTTTATTTACATGTCATACAATATCTCTTTCCCAGGTTCCCCTCCAAAAAATAAAATAAAATAAAATAAAATAAAAAAAACAAAACAAAAACAAACCCCTGTTCCCTCCCCCTCCCCCTGCTCACCACCCCACCCTCTTCTGCTTACTGGCCCTGGCATTCCCCTACACTGGGGCATAGAACATTCACAAGGCCAAGGGTCTCTCCTCCCATTGATGACTGACTTGGCCCATCCTCTGCTATACATATGCTGCTGGAGCCATTAGTCCCACCATTTGCACTCTCTGGTCGGTAATTTAGTCCCTAGGAGCTCCGAGGGTACTAGGTAGTTCATATTATTGTTCTTCCTAAGGGGCTGCAAACCCCTTGGGTCCTTTCTCTAGCTCCTTCATTGAGGACCCTGTACTCTGTCCAATGGATGGCTGTGAACCTCTACTTCTGTATTAGTTGGGTACTGTCAGAGCCTCTCAGGAGACAGCTATATCAGGCTCCTGTCATCCAGCACTTGCTGGCATTTACAATAGTGTCTGGCTTTGATGATTGAATATGGGAAGAATTCCCAGGTAGAACAGTCTCTGGATTGTACTTCCTTCAGTCTCTGCTCCATAGTTAGTCTCTGCAACTCCTTGCATGGGTATTTTGTTCCCCCTTTTAAGAAGGAACAAGGTATCCACACTTTGGTCTTCGTTTTTCTTGAGTTTCTTATGGTTTGTGGATTGTACTTTGTGTATTTAAAAGCTTTACAAGAACTTAAGCAAAAGAAGAAGTCAAGTTTCAAAAATCAAAGCAACAAAGAGTTTTATTTATGAATTTAATCCCAAGTATCCACGTTCTAGGAAAATCTTAAACTCCCAAGTTATCTCTGATGTATCAGATAAGGACCTCTCTCATTTGTCTATGAAACCATGGCATTTTCAAAACTTCCACCAAATAACAAATGTGTTTGAGTTTATATTGGAGTTTCTTGTTTTGGTCCAACAATTTAGTACTTTTGTTTGGTTTAAGTCCTGCAATATTGTCCACAGTTCTTAGTGATAAATTGTGTTATATTAAGTTGAAGTAGTAATGTTTGGATATCAATATATCCCTAAAGTATGTCTTCTGGAGAATAAAAAATGTTAAACCTGCAGTCTAATACAATGTCAAATGTGTATTGTTGCACTGTGGCCTGAATACAGGTTTCTTCTGAGTATCAGTCTGAAAACTGGTGAGTGTGTCCAAGATTAATGCAGAGGCCTAGCAGACAGTATCTATATGTCATACCAAGGCAACTATAAAGAAGGCTCGGCATCTCATTAGGTTAAAGAATCCAACCCAACTGTGCAATATTGATCTGTCTTTCACATTGACCAAACAGAGGGAAGCAAGATGCTCTCATACTTTATGGCTCATCTTGAAATTCTTACCTCCTATAATGTGCATTGATAGTCTCTCATGAATATAATATTTACTTTGGTTTGATATTAGATGAGAGATAATGTGGCGCTTGATCTGTGATCAAGAAATGATATAGATACTCAATCTATAGCCTGACAACTTTCTATCCTTACATATTTGAATGAACCTTTGTGAAAACTTTTCCCTGGTCTTCACATGCTGCCCCTCCACCAGTGAGCTCCCTATGCCTCTGTGCATGAAGATTTTCTTCTTTGCAACAAGTGTTAACTTTGACTCTACCACTAGTTTCTAGATGGCTCATTTCTTCTCCCATGATCCAGCATCACAGATGGCCACGGGTCCTTTGGAAGTGCTTAGTACACGTACCTAGACTCTTCCCACACACTGATATGAACTTCCCCTTATTCTGAGATACCTTGTGAGGTGATTGGACTTTTGCTGAGAAACGTGATGAGACACTGGCTTCTCAATGCCACATTTCTCCTTTCCAATCACTGTCTTTTACAGCAACAATGTCCACCCATATACACAAGAACTAACAGTTGTGACAATACCAATACATTTATATAATATATTTATTCTACAATGGTATAGTTTTCTTAATTCATAAAATATTTTTTCTCAATACAGGGCCTTACTATACAATGCAGGCTTCTCAAAATCTCTATATAGCCCAAGCTGGCCTGTCTTTTAATAGTTTTACCTTGATTTCTTACACACTAAAATTACAATCATGTGTCATCACACTAAATTTTATGTTTAAATCATATATATATATATATATATA
>NW_022196905.1:150107304-150108761 GCF_008632895.1 Mastomys coucha | reverse complement strand
TATATATATATATATATATATGTAATATTTATATATGTAGATTGTAGTGGCTATTCCTGGTTGTCAATTTGGCTATATCTGAAATGAACTACAATCCAGAATTAGAAGGCTCACCTGTGGCCATAATCTGGAGGCTGAGAGATACAAGTTTCCAACCTGAATCTTGGTATGGAGATCTTGAGGCATAGTGGCTATGAATCCCAGAAGATTAAGATAGGAAGATCTATGAGTTCAAGATCATCTGGGATTAAAGGTGTGGTGGTATAGTGGCTATGAATCCAGAAGATTGAGATTGGAAGATCTATGAGTTCAAGCAAGGTCATCTGGGATTAAAGGTGTGGTAGCACACACCTTTAATCTGGGCCACACCTTTTGCTGGAGACCTATATAAGGACATTGGAAGAAGGAAGGCTCGCTCTGCTTCGCCTGCTTGCTTTGTAGGACTAAGCAACTTCTGGATCCTTGGACTTCCATTCACAGCTGCTGCATTGTTGGGAGTTGGACTACAGACTGTAAGTCATCAATAAATTCCTTTACTACATAGAGACTACCATAAGTTCTGTGACTCTAGAGAACCCTGACTAATACATATATGTAATATATGTATATACATAATATTTATATATATGTAGTATATATATATATATATGTAATATTTAACATTCCCTTCACTCAAAATTTTATATTGGTTTGTGTCCTAGAATCATCATAATAGTGTTATGATTTGAGAAGGAATGGATTGAGATCTTAATAATTTTTAATTAAATTTACTTATTGTATATCTATGACATAGTATGCATATGGAGGTCAGGTGAGAATTTTGGGTGAAATGTTTAGGCAAATATATGGCCTTCTCCTGTGATGATTGCATAAGTCATCTATATATTTACATGAATTAATTAATCTCAAGGCAAATAAATACCTAAAGGAAATTTATTGCTTTATATTCCACTTAAATCACATAAAGGTAAAAAAGACTATTAAAACTTTCTTAAAGTAACAGAGTCTTAAAAACTAATTTAGTGTAAAATTTAATTTCTTATTAAATGTGATTTTAATTGACCTAACATAATTTCCTTTTAACTCTCATGTCAATGAAAACCTATATTGGCTGGCTAACTAATGAGAAAATTGAACATCAGTGTCAAAAATAATTTTTTATTTGTGTCACATCATCCTGAAAGTTACAGTTGAATATGATTTTGAGATTAATCTAAAGATTTTATACTTTTAAATTCTGTGAGAAATAATTTTTTCTTGAGGGCAATACTTTGATTTATTCTGAAAAAAATAATAAAACAAGTGAAGTACTCTGTTGATACATATTTAGGCTAAAAGACTTGGGAATGGATCTAATAGAAATCATTAAAAATCAAAGTGAATAAAATAGCTGGGTTGGTGCTGTGTCTCAAGCCACCTCTGGTTCATTACATTGTCAGTGCATGCATGTGCATGCA
>NW_022196905.1:150093896-150107294 GCF_008632895.1 Mastomys coucha | reverse complement strand
CTTTCCTGTTCTTAGAGAAAATGATTGTATCAGGCTGAAAGACAGGCTTTTAATAATGAAACCAGTTGTTTGTATCTACTTTCCATTGATTTTTTTTTCAAAATATTATTATACCAGCAGAGAAATTCCTTCCCACCCCAATGTCATTAGTTTCACACAGCCTAAACCACTTTGGTGTGACAGATTTCATCTTTTGACTACTGCACAAAGGAAGTCACTCACCTCATGCCAACTCCTGGCTTCTGCTTCTTCCTCTTCCAACTACTTCTTGCTCCTCTCCCAGTGTCCTGCCTGCCTCCCTACAGTTTCAAGTGCAACAGGATGATGCAAATCAAAGCCTTATGGTAGGAGCATGCTTACATGAATGCAGAGAGACCTCTGAACTTTATGATTTCCTAGTCTTTAAAAAGGCATATTCAGTTAGTATCTATTTATATTTCTGTACATTTTGTGGTAAATGATATGATTGCATCTTCTATATTAAATGCTTTATGGTGCCTTTACATTTAATGTTTTTATCATTTATTCAAAATTATAAATTTTGAATTAAGCACACCTATACACAATTTTTTGTTTTATCCAAACAGATCTCTGCATTAGTTGTGCTGTTATTCTGGAGAACTCAAGAAACATGAGCAGCCACATCTCTTGGGAAAAAGTTGTAGTCCCTTTTAAAACATGTGGAATTTAGTACACCAACTACTGATCTAAATCACTTCAGCACTGCTGTATATCACAAGAACTTTAGCCAACCTCAAACTTTCCAAGGTATCTTCACTAAATTTAGAAATATCTACCAAATAACCATAAATTAGAATATCATATTAAATACTGGGAATCAGTGATTTACTGGCTTAATTTGTGGTAAATGCTATCTATGTATGTGCTAAACTACCATTTTAATATTCTAATTCAAGCAATGACACACCTTAGGAATTCATTAAGAAATACCATCTTATATTGTTGATTTTGATTTGGAATATTAAGGGAAAGAGTGTAAAAAATCGGCTGGGTGGTGGTGGCGCACGCCTTTAGCCTTTAATCCCAGCACTTGGGAGGCAGAGGCAGGCGGATTTCTGAGTTCGAGGCCAGTCTGGTCTACAGAGTGAGTTCCAGGACAGCCAGAGCTACACAGAGAAACCCTGTCTTGGAAAAAAAAAAGAGAGAGTGTAAAAAATCAGCAGAGCTAGGGACAAAAAAAAATAAGCATTCAAACTGAACAATGAAAATAGCACAGTGGTGCTGAGACTGGAAGAAGGTCTCATACTACAGAGCTGAGGGCTAAAAAAGTGTGTAATCCTATCTGAACTATGAAAAGAACATAGTGCAGAGAATGAAAGAAGCATTAACCATTTAATACTGAAAACTAGTCATCCATAGGAACTTAAGTATTGCATTTGAAAAGCCTACTATGATTTTAATTTCTTCATCAGAGAGGGAATGCTGTCCCTGGATGGGCTATGAATATACTCTTGCAATCTCATGCCAGCCTCATTTCATGGCCCAGTTAACCTGATTCAGATTGATGATCTTGTTTGTACCCTATAACACTGAAATCAGTCACAAGTGACAAGGTATTTATTTTGGAAGCAGTCTACCAATTTTCCAAATACAAAGATGTTGGACAATGGATGAATGTGGATACAATGTTTGCACATCTGTGTCTCTGTCTATATAGGTGAATTGGTGAATGGAAATATCAACATACTGATATAGACCTCTGGCAATATATGTTTGTGACATTTATTATATAGGTGAGTGGGTATGTGAAATATAGGAAAAATCTTACTTAAATCTTATAAATCTAAATTCAAGAATATTCAGGAAAATGATTTATAAGATGACAGAAAAACATTGACAGCTCAGTAACACTGATCTATGATAGAAAACAATGGACAGATGGTATTCTGTGTTCTGGGAATTGCATTCAGCTACCAACCACTATAAAACCATTTGGAGAAGTCTATACATATGAAATATCACTTTGGGCCATCAGTGTTGCCAACCTTAGGACCTAGTAGTACTCACTTCAGAATTCAGCCTTTTTTCACATATAGCTTAGTGGGTCAAATCCTGTGCTATGGTCCAGATAGCCCAGTCTGTTATTCTTGACATATTTGAGCATTTCTTCGTCTTTTAAAAAATCTGTCTTGTAGCTAAGAAGTGACAGAAATGCTTCAACTATTCACTTTTCTTCTCTATTTTTCCCATATCTTGGAATGCTAATTACTAAGATATCACTCCTGCTATCTCAGTGACTAAATAATAGTTTGTCCACAGTTTGCTTTTACTTAAAACAAGATCCATTAGGGTAAAGGGGTGGAAAATATAGAGTGCTAAAATTCCTTCAATTTTGTGGTCTCTCTGCCTACTATGCTGCAGAATTCTTCACTGGACTCCTTAACTGAGTCAAGCATGGGTAAGGCTGTGAAGTGTAGAGGAATAGTCAAGTCAGGGATAGGCCACATTCCTCCTTTCTTCTAATCAGGACATGGTCATTTAGCCCCATGATCCCAAAAGAGTTTTTGAAGAATATAAGTTTCCTAAGATCCAAGATAAAAAATAAAATGATAATACATAATTGTAAATAAATATCATTATATTTTATAAACACACACATACATACACACACACACACACACACACACACAACTTATTACCAATATCCCATTCTCCCTTCTATTGATAAATAACTACTAAAATGACTTTAACATAACATTTCTTTTAATCCAGTAGCCAAGGACAACTTCAACTAGACACTGCTACAATAAATTCAGATTGTTGTGGAAATGATACTTACTTAATCTCTCTTTACAATCTTTTAAATTTACCATGAATAAATATTCTCTTTCTGACAAAAAGCTAGAGAAAGAGGTTTATTTTGTGCACATTTATGCCTAGTAACCATGGGTAAAATTCTGTATAAATAGCAGGAAAACTTAAACTTCAGTCCTTCTGTTAAGAGGCAATATGATGCTTACATTTTTTAGTACAAATTGAAACTAACCTCTGAACCTAAAGACTGGTAACTGATGAAGTTAAACAAACAAACAAACAAAACTAAAACATGATGTTGAAAAGAAAATTAGTAGTGAGATGTGAAGGAATCAGAATAAATAAAATTAAAGATAGTTGTAACAAAAATACATTTTGAATGAAATTCTTAAACATCAGTGTGAGGGGAGGCTATAATGCTTCTAATCCCAGTGATGAAGAGATAGAAATTGATTTTTTTCCTAAAGAACTTAGTCAAATTGTTGATGACTACTTACAAAGAGAGTACTTGTCTAAAACTACATAGAAAGACATTGAAAAGATACATGACAGTCTCTAGTCTCCACTTGAATATGAACATATATACATATATACATATGAATGCACCAAAAAGTAAGAAGAAAACAACCTAGAATTTAAAAACATATCACAATGATTTCTTGGAGCTCATCAAAGGAAATATTTCATATAAAACTCTATTGTATTAGGCTTAAATATTTAAAATGTTAACAATGCATAGGATTATAAAATGTATTTATATGTATGAGTATTTTACTGTTTCTTCTTTTAAATATAAATTTTAGGAATTTTCTGTAAGTTATATACTGGAATTACTCCAGGTTTCTTTCAATGTATTTGTTCATCTCTGAAACCTTTTGTATTAAGGACATTTTCTAAGATCTACTCAATACATAAAAAGAAAAAGATACTCTAAGATCCTGAAAAAATTATACTTCAGAAGTTCAGACCCTGGGAAAAAATTTAAGTCACAACTATGATAAATTGCAATGTGGCTTGTGTAAGAGTGGATTCTCTCGATAACCTGTTGAGTGACACTATAGTGGGAGAGATGGACAAACATGTACTCAGGTCAGATAGGAAACTGTTAATAGACCAAAGTTCAGATATCACCAAAGTCTATTAAATAAATCAATGAATTTTTATTGGGTTACTTACAAAGATGTGAGCAAGATGTTACTAACATAAGCAAACATGATTTCAAAGATAATTGTATGAGCCAACCCTTATGTGTTTAACAGCCTAGGAAAGCTGGAGTCTTATCTCGCCTCTTAGCACATCTGATTTCCTCCCTGTAAATATTCTATACCTTAACACAGTTCCCCTAAGATGGAAAGATTTTTATCTTGGAGGGAAGAGAACCATGTATATGAAGAAGGAATTGCTCTCATTTAAAGCTGCTCATTCCTTATGTTGTTTCGCAAAAGGAAGCGAGGGAATCCAAATAACTCTGAAGGAGTGGCTCCTGCTTACATTGATGAGGTCCACCATACGTACTGAACATAAGCAAATGAGATGTGAGGGTTGTGTGACTCACATAGAATTAAACACTTGCTTCTGAGCTGTGCAATTTAACTCTTATGTTCAGTACCCTCAGAGCCCTCATTCTTCACTGTTCAATATTTAGTCTGACTGTGATAAAATTCTATCTATTTAAAGAATAGTAATGAAACTGTGACAAATAGCTTTTTAAACTAATGTGGGAAGATATTGCCATGGAATCCTTGCTTTGTTTTATGATATGTAGAGTAAGGTGTCTGGGACAAATTGACAAATCACAGAATGGAGATTTCACCTCTCTGATTCTCCCAAATGGCTGATCTTTTGGGCTAAGAACTGGTTGTCCAATATGATGCAGGGTGAACATTATGTCACAGATATTTTTTCTCATTTCTGTTCAAACTGAAAATGTGGTAATATATGGACTATTTAAGATATGTTTCTTTATGTCACCTAAGTTTGTTGCTTATTCCCAAATGAATGTATTGCATTATTTAGAACAGAATAAAGAGCTTATATCATTATACTGAATCAACATGTACCCTTTATTAACCAGCACCATTGCTCATGTGTTACTTAGAATTATGAGGAGAAATGGCTGTCCATCTAACATTAACATATTTCTGATCTTCTTGCAATCATATGAATCATATACTTTGAATATCTGAAAAGTGAACTAATATGCAAATTGTAAAATCCTGTCCTGCTATTTCTAATATATAGACTTGGTTTATGTTCCAAGCCTCCTTATAAGTTTGCACATTACTCCTTTAGAAGAAAAACTGTATTAAAGATGAAATTTTCAGAGATAAGTCTGTGACTGACTGTCTTGTAACTTTTTGAAGTAAAATGCAGATAAAAAACCATTGGATTGCCACTGAAAACAGCATACATTTGTTTTCCCTTTCATGGTATAAAAAATAATCATGTTCATACAATCAATAATACTTTAAATCTTTTGAAACTTCAATAGTACGAATCATTGTGTAATCAATTCTTTGAATAGCATGCACAAATGAAGCTATTTTGCAGAACTAAAGAAGAAACAAACCAAGTTATTTTAGTAGCTTTGATAACACATAGGGTTTTCCTGAGAAAGGCAATTGAATCCATAGGATTCTGTGAAGTACATTTGATGAAGTTAACAAATGCTTCATTAACCTCTTCTTTCGGATGCTGTCAAAACCGTGCTCACTTTTTACCACTTAAGCATGTTTCAATGCAAATGTTGGAAAATACAATTTAAATAATTTGCTTTATTGACACATACCACCAGAGGAAACCAAGGTCATCCAGTCTTTGGCACAATGGAGATCATCAAGTCCTAGCTGATGTTGTGTTTGTTACACTCTTCCATGTGATATGCACTTGTAATGCATATCTTAGCACAAAACTGCTGTGGGTGCCTTGCTCCTGAGAGTGTAGCTCAGCACTGCAGTGTTACCTAAGCATGCACAAAGCATAGAGGTCAATCCTCCAAACTAGAAAAGACCCATAAATAAATATAAATATAAATATAAATATAAATAAATATAAATATAAATATAGTATAGGTTTGCATGAGGTAGAGTTCAGCCAAGAACCTTACAATTTTCATCTCTCTCTCTCTCTCTCTCTCTCCCTCTGTGTGTGTGTGTGTGTGTGTGTGTGTGTGTGTGTGTGTGTGTATGTGTATGTGCATGTGTGCAACCCTATACTTCAGAGGTCAGAAGAACATTTCAGACTTTCTGTTTAATTTGTAGGCAGTTGTGAGATATCATAAAGGCTGAAAGAAAAGCAAGTGTTAGCACATGAGCCATCTCTCTACCACCAAGAAATTTATTTTTACTGTAATAATTTGAAATGTGTTTTTCCTGAACCAGAAGCCAGATACTCCATATTCTGGTTGGCCTATTTTCAATCATGTGTTTATGGTTGAGGTTACTGTCACTCAAATTACAGGGGGTGGAAAAAATTGTAAATATTTTAAGAACAGCTGTTCCCCACATAAATGGTTTACATATACAAATAACACATAATGTGTATATAAATATTTAAGTCTATTATACACATTTATAAACATGAAATTATGCATACACTCAGAAATAGTAACATTTTGACATTTTAAATGTTAAAAAGCCACATAAAGTATTTTTTGAATACTATAAAACTAACAATTTTGAACCTACTTTCTATTAAGTCTTGAACAAGACAGACTTAGTAGAAATGAATATTTGTAAAGAAAACTAGTTATAAATTCAAATCTAGAAAATTATATTGTTATTTGTTTTGTTATTTTCTCATTAAGATGAAACATTTGACTTTTAAATACACATTAAAATTCTTAATATTAATCATTGATGGAATATTAATATTGAGGACTATTAATTGCTTTTGTGCCTCATAGAAAAAAATAGCATCATAATCAATAAGGAAATGGGTTGAATGCTGAGGACATGAAGTTTCTGGGGCATAATATAAATCTTCCTTACAAGAACAAAATCATGCATGATTTTTCTGTCAAGCTTCTGGAAATCGCTCTGAATCCTCCCAGCTTGTACAGAACCACAACCTTACTCCCTCCAGATATAATTACCAGGCTGATTTTCCTCATAATAGTTACCATAATAACTAAAACTAAGCCTTAGCTTGTTAAAGTGGGGGAAAATATCTATCTTAATCTTTCACCATGACCAGAAATGTGACAATTTGAAAGAAGGGAACTATCAACAATTACTTAGTACTGCACATAGAATTATCCAGTAACTATCATTACATCACAAACTTCTTCATCTAATAATACATGTAGAAAACAAAAGCTAAGCTACATAAACTTTAACCTTTAAAAATTGATCTTTATGGAGAAGATTGGCATGCAATCTGGGGGTTTAATTTCCAACTTAATCTGTTTTAAAAACTACTTTTTGAATTCTTGCTAAATCCAATGAGCAGAAAAACCTGTACCACATGTCAACACCCATGGTGTTTTTCATCTCAGTAAACACTGTTGTTAGTATTTAATAGACATGGAAAATCAGTATGGAAATGAATAAATACCCAAATCAAGACCAGGAAGAATATATACAAAGAATGGGCCTAGAACTCTTTTGACCTAACTAAATACAAATTCTTCACATTGGAATTTCCTGGAGTATATTCCCAACCATGTGGTTTATCTGGGATACTGTAAATTATGAAAAGAATGGGCTAGAAAGAGATAGGAGGAAAAAGTTGTGATGTTGTCCTGCCATGGAAAATCATAAAACATGTAACAAGTATTTATTCCCTAATTTCTGAACTCAGTTTTCACAAATGTTTCACTCCCTTTATCTCTGTAGAAAATTTTAAAATGTATTTATAATGACCTATTGTTTCTAACTTTTAGAAAGTTGAATAGATACAGATATTTGCAAGGATAAACTCCTAGCACCTATGACAAATAAGACTATCTATACATTTTTAATTTTTGTTTTCTTACACCACATGATACTTAAATTTAAGTTTCTTTGACTATTTAAATTTAGAATTAGTCCACTGATGCTCAATTTCTATACAAGTTCTCTTTATGACTTAAATAAAGAAAGAAACAAAAATGGAAAATAGTGTAAAGGAGAATACAGGAGGGGGAGAGAGAGAGAGGAAGAGACAGAAAGAGAGAGAGAGAGAGAGAGAGAGAGAGAGAGGGAGGGAGGGAGGGAGGGAGAGAGAGAGAGAGAGAGAGAGAGAGACTACTACTGTGTAGCAGGATTTTCCCTGTCCAATTAATTTAAATATTAATACAAGAATCCTGTGATTGGACAGGGAAAAAGGAGGTGGAGCAAAGAATTACAAAGAAAGGGATACAAGAAAAGAGGAAGAGAAAAAAGGAGGAGGGACAGGACGATTCAGATTCATGGGGTTGGCATGGCAATGTCCTGCCAAGGGAACTTGACGAGTTGGGTGAATACATCTCTGGAGCTCCCGGCCAGTCAGTGTGCCAAGATGAGAACATCCCACTGGAGCCATGTGGCCCAGTTCATTAAAATTGTCTTAATCAGGGTTTCTATTCCTGCACAAACATCATGACCAAGAAGCAAGTTGGGGAGGAAGGGGTTTATTGAGCTTACACTTCCACACTGCTGTTAATCATCAGAGGAAGTCAGGACTGGAACTCAAGCAGGTCAGGAAGCAAGAGCTGATGCAGAGGCCATAGAGGGATGTTCCTTACTAGATTGCTTCCCCCGGCTTGCTCAGCCTGCTCTCTTATAGAACCAAGGACTTCCAGCCCAGGGATGGTACCACCCACAAGGGGCCCTACCCCCTTGATCACTAATTGAGAAAATGCTCCACAGCTGGATCTCACGGATCTCCACTTCTGCAACTGAAGCTCCCTTCTCTGTGATAACTCCAGCCTGTGTCAAGTTGACACACAAAACCAGCCAGTACAAAAATGAACTTTCCACTCATTTTAATATTTCCTGCAACACCACTGGGGAAGTACAAAATGAACTGTTATTTGGAAAATAGAGGTACACTGCTTTTGAACACTGAGGGTCAGAAAGTACACACACAGAATCAAGAGTTAGTCTACAAAGCATCATTTGGGTGCATTTGAATTCTATTGGCGCTTTAAACCTTTGCATTCAGTAATCCTACTATGAAAATCTTTATTTTTTTTTCAGTGATTTAAAGTCTGCCTCTTTCTTTCATGAAACCGTGGTGGTGAAGGGAATTTGGAAAGTTTAAGAGGAAAAGAGAGTGAATAGTAACTGTTGGCTTGGAGGGGAAAGACAATTCTCCTAAGGGATGTGGTAGATAATACAGCATTGTGGACTATGTCTGTGACATTGAAGGCATGCTTCAACACACACACACACACACACACACACACACACAAATTAAAGATTGAACAATATATTAAGTCTACACAAATAAAGATGACAGCCATCTGTAATGGGTAACAGACAGCAAAACTGATGAGTGAGGGCTTCAGGGATGCATTAAAAAACCTTTAGAATTTTCTTACAAAATCCCTAAAATCTCAGCAATACAATAATGACTACTGTGAAGGACAACGTGTTCTCAGAAATTTTAGAGTTTCATGTAATTTTCAAAAGTTTGAGATTTTGAATCCCACACACAAAACCCCAATGCATCAAAACAAGCAGTAAATTAGAGACAATATCATATATAGTGGTGGGATGTTCACCAGGAATGGAAAAAAAAGGAGCTCAAATATTTGAATTTCTCCAATGATTTTCAATTTATATTCAGTGAACTAGAGGAGACTATGCTAAACTAACAGACAATACTGTGATGTGCCTCTAAATTAAAAATAAAAATGTCAGTTAAATATAAACACAAAAGAACAGAAAATTTGGAGTTAAAAATTATAACTCCATTGAAAAAAGCAAAGATGATCTAATACAGCCAAGAGAGAGACAACTAGAAACTATAAGGATGTATGAGCAAAATGTACCATATCCAGAAAGTGGAATATTCATTAGGAATACAGATAATTTAAAATGGAAACTCAGAGACTAAAGACATAGCACACAGGTAAAAATTATATGCTATTCTGGCAGAACACTGGAGGTTTTATTCACAACATTTTCATTAGGTAACTAAAAACTATCTGTAACTACAAGTCAAGGGAATCTGATGCATTCTTTTGTCCTCTGTGGGCACCTGCAAGTACATCTACATACATACACAGACAATCTTATAAATAATCAGAAAAATAAAATATTTGAAATGCCATGGCATGGCATTCAAAAACTGCTTGAAGTTCAAGAGCTAGATATCTGTAAAATATGTGAATCAAAACAAATATTGTATGTATATCTATTTGATTTCTTTAAAATAAGCAAATATATAAAACAAGAGGTGGTGGTGTGTCTGACACAATGTATGGAGGTAGAGAGGATATTTGCAATGGCAATCAATAGCCATGGCTCCACTGGTGAATGGGGTACGTGTTCTAGCATTAGGTAGGGGTGATAGTTACATACCATCAAATGAATGTTAAAATTTTAATAAAATTTCATTTTTAGTTTGATGTTTTGTCACATAAACCAATAGGAAGTTACTTTCTAAAACAGCCATAAAATCTAATATGTGAGACTTTCTTGATGTTATAATGCAAGAAAAGTACATAGAAGAAGAAGAGAATGGTTGTAGCTATGATTTCATAACTAGTCAGGGCTATGTTCAGATAGGATAAGATGCTAAAAACATCTACTAACTATGTAATAGCAACTCAATGTTGGGGGTTGGTTTTCTGCACTGTGTTTCCAGATACATACTGATTGATTACTGTGCTTAGAGATCTGATGGAAGTCTTGATGTTGGGACTGTCAAACATTTCCTGTCTCAATGTTGTTTAAAATTTATTTTTCATAACCTCCTATTGGTTAATAAAGAATTTATCGCTGTCTGGGCTGGTGCCCTGAGCAGACTTTGGGCGCAAGCTCCATAGGCAGTCCTATAAAACCCAGAGGAAGCTCCACTCCTAGGCACTCTAACACACCCAGGATCAGAGCTGAAGAGGACATAACATCTGTCCCAACATCTGGAGTAACTGGGACTGATAGGACCCAGGCAAGCAGGAACTCCACCAGTCCAGTGGCATAGATTGCTTCCAGTCAGTCTGGGCCTACCAGTGCAATGAACAGACCTTGGGCACAAATTCCACAGCCAGTCCCACAACACCCAGAGGAAGTTCCACTCCCAGATCCCAAGATCACTGGATCCCACAATCACAGGATCACAGAGACAGCATGACTCTGAAGAGTTCTGACACAACCAGGATCACAGGAAGGACAGGCTCCAGTGAGATTTAGCAAAGGCAGGTAGCACTAGAGATAACCAGATGGTGCAGGGCAAGCATAAGAATATAAGCAACACAAACCAAGGTTACTTGGCATCATCAGAAACCAATTCTCCCACCATAGCAAGTCCTGGAAACACCATCACACCAGAAAAGCAAGATTCAGTTCTAAAATAATTTCTCATGATGATGATACGGGACTTTAAGAAAGACATAAATAGCACCCTCAAAGAAATACAGGAGAACACAGGTAAAGAGCTAGAAGCAATTAAAGAGGAAACACAAAATCCCTTAAAGAACTACAGGAAAACACACGCAAACAGGTGAAGGAAATGAACAAAACCATCTAGAATCAAAAATGGAAATAGAAACAAAGAAATCAGAAAGATAGACAACCCTGGAAATAGAAAACCTAGGAAAGAAATCAGGAGGCATAGATGCAAGCATCACCAACAGAATACAAGAGATAGAAAAGAGAATCTCAGGGGCAGAAGACACCATAGAAAACATTGACACAACAGTCAAAGAAAATTAAAAAAGCAAAAAGCTCCTAACCCAGAAATCCAGGAAATCCAGGAGGCAATGAGAAGACCAAATGTAACAATAATAGGTATAGAAGAGAGTGAAGACTCCCAATGTAATGGGCCAATAAATATCTTCAACAATATTAAAGGAGAAAACTTCCCTAACCTAAAGAAAGAGATACCCATGAATATACAAGAAGCCTACAGAACTTCAAATAGACTGGACCAGAAAAGAAATTCCTCTCATCACATAATAATCAAAACACCAAATGCACTAAACAAAGAAAGAATTTTAAAAGCAGTAAAGGAAAAAGGTCAAGTAACCTATAAAGGCAGGCCTGTCAGAATTACACCAGACTTCTCACCTGAGACTATGAAAGCCAGAAGATCCTGAGCAGATGTCATACAGACCCTACAAAAACACAAATGCTAGCCCAGGCTACTATACCCAACAAAACTCTCAATTACTATAGATAGAGAAAACAAGATATTCTATGACAAAATGAAATTTACACAATATTTTCTACAAATCCAGCCCTACAAAAGATAATAGATGGAAAACACCAACATAAGGAGTAAACCTATACCCTAGAAGAAGCAAGAAAGTAATCTTTCAACAAACCCACACAAACCTAATTCTACCTCTTACAACAAAAACAACAGGAAGTAACAATTACTTTTTCTTAATATCTTAATATGGAAATTAGTATTACCAACATATCCTAATCAATTGAAATCCAAAAATATGAGGAATTAGAAATTTGTTGACTGTCATCCAATGGTCTCCCTAATTTGGTAATTGGAGAAATAGGTTCAATATTCTACAATCCATATACACTTTCAGCTTGTTTGTATGTGACAGTGTCTTGCTCTGTACAACATAATGGTCTTGAAATCTTGCTTCTCCTATCTTAGCCACTCTATTAGTAATATTGTTTATTTCATATTTTTACACTATACCATGGTTTTCAGAACAGCTTACAGATTTCAAAAGTATTTATACAGCCAAAAGAAACGTAGACAATTAAATTGGGAGGTAGCTAGTAGGAGAACAACAAAGAGTGAGACTGAATGTTTTCCTTGACATTTATAACTATTGTATCAAGTTTGAAGAAGAGGACTTTATAAGTTACTCTTTCTCTGAGATGAATGCTTTCCAAATTATTAAAGCCAATGAACCAGATTCTTACCCTCACCTAATGTCTGTGCTACCCTCCAAGCAGAACCATTGTTCATTGAAACAGTTGGTGAATGACCTTATGGATAGACCATCTTAATACCCACACAATTTCTTTAATAAATGTAACCTGTTCTATGTGGGCTGAGAATAAAATCACTCACTCAAGTCAAACAGTCTGTATCCAAAAATCGTGGCTACAATTCATTCCTTGGTGCAGCAGAACTGTCAACTCTCAGTTTAGCTAGGATGAAGCTAAATCATTTGGTGATGTGAGGGTCATTGAAGTACAGCCTTACTGTCTAAATATTGTTCTTATTTTGGGCTTGTGCCACAGTAAGAGCCAAGATTTTAAGCTCTACTAAATACAAAACAAACAAACAAATAAAAAGACATTATATATTTATGTTCATTTAAAAAAATACTAGTAGTAATGTATTATTTTAAAATATACAGTTAATATGTTTAGAATTATTCAAAATTTATATTGAGAAAAATGTATATATTTTCAGTATTGCTGTAGATAAGCATCTACAACTTTTATAATACTCATTTTTTTATTTTATTTTAGATATTTTCTTTATTTACATGCGAATTTCTCCATTCCCAGTTTCCCC
>NW_022196905.1:150055809-150092882 GCF_008632895.1 Mastomys coucha | reverse complement strand
ATATTTTATAAATTTTAAAGAATATGACAAAAAAGGTATTGCAGGTATTGAAGGGGGGTCTCTGGGAGAAGTTTGTGTACAAAAGGGAAACAAGAATGTGATTTAATTCTATTTACTTAAAGTATGTTTTTAAATGTTAACAAATTCAGATAAATTAAAATCATGCATCTTTTCTCATCATAATGCAGTAAAACTTAAATCAATAAAAAAGTGATTATTTAAAGAATTTATCAATCAATATGGGGCAGGAGAGGAGGTGGCAGAACTTTCAATCCCATGAGCGGTCTCTGGTAGGGTCCAGAGAGAGAAAGTATTCACCAGAAAAGGTAGCCATGGAAGCACAGATGGAGTAGCCAGCGTAGGAATAAGATGGTAGGTAACGGGGCACACAGCTGAGTATTCAGCAGTATAGCCAGGTTATAATAGAGGAAAACCCTGCCCAGCTATAGAGCAAGAAGGTTTTAAATGAATATACTAGGTTTCCACGTCATTATTTCAGAACAAAGGCAGATGTACAAAAACTATACTTTCACATTCAAGAGAATATCAAAAAATATCAACAATGAAAAATATGCTGGGTTGCTGTACAATATCAATTTGCCAACTCAAAATCTCATCGGTGTTCCTGAGTGTGCTGTGGTCAAGATCTGATGTGAGACAAAAGAAATAATACTTTTTGTACTTCCTGTTCTGAAACGCAGGAAGTAATATCACCTATGTATATTCTTAAAAACTTTCAAATCTTTCAGGCATATGACTGATAGGAAATTAAAGTATAAGCACCAGGAGATGTAAGTAGAACTTTAAAATGAAAGAACTTTAAAAAATGTAATTTAGTATTATTTTATTTAAAGAAAGTATAGAGGAAATGTGTGAATGTGATAGCATAAGAACCAGTGATTGGGGGGATTGTCTCACTTTCCTGGAGGTTGATCCTCAAAAGTTTTAACATGAGCTGACATACAGAACAAAAAAATATCATTACGGTAGTATTTAAGACATTCACTAATCAATTCAAGTGATTCAAATGGTTCAAATTGCAACTTTTGATGCATTTGGTTCCAATCTGTGGAGTTTGAGATTTGTCAACTAAAATAGACTGACTGCCCAAAAGATATTTGAACCTAGGATCTAATTACTTCTGCATTATCTATAGTTACACTTAACATTTTAGTGATATTTTTGTCATTGCATTAAATATGTCAAATATCATTGGAGCCTAATTTTATGTACAGGAAAATGAATCTCAGAAAAACTAGAAAATCTCCAAAGACTGTAAAATGTAAACATAGTAACAAATCTGTGCTTAAAAGGACTCTGATGATCATTGTTTTCATGATTTAAATGCATTCCCATAAAAAAAGATAAATACCTTATAAGTTTGTATTTAATTTCTAGATCACAAAATATAATTTAACATTAGGTAATGTTTCATATACACTATGGCTCTGGATAAAATTGACTGATAATTAAATACATGAGTTAATAATAATTCCTCATTTACCAACTCTTTCTCAGAAACAAAGAAATATCAAAAGATGCTTCATTCTGTACAACTTAAGATTTATTTTTAACATGGAAATCCTAATCCTGCACAGGTCAGAGAAACCATTAGAAATTCTGCTTGATTTTAACAAATCCGTTTGGCTTTTGTCATGAAAGTGTAATTAACTACAGAAAGGAAAGTTTTATACTGCACATTCTATAGAAAGCTGAAAAGAAATTCTCAGAAGATTGTCATTCTCTGTACCTATTTAAAGAATATTTAAATAAGACACCCCAGATAATTATGCTACAAAGGTACCTTTCCTATCTTTATGCATCATTTTAAGTAATGAATGCGGAACAAACCCATCAAAGTCAGAGAAGTAAAATGTCATTACTTTATACAATGATCTTGGGAGAAAAAGCACATAATGCCTTAAATGATTAAAAATTACTTGAGTGGGATAGTAAAGTAAACATGACTTTTATTATTGCAGTAATGTGCTAGGCACATGTTTTATGGAAATGAAAATTGTCATTGTTGCTAAGTTCAGAGAATGACTGCTGCTACCTCTTTCTTTTTAATGGGAATGTATTGTAGGTATTCAATGTCACTGAAATTTTTGTTGCTAGTAATCTACACTGTGAAGTTAATCAAATTGCTCAACAAATAAAGCCAATTCAATCTAAATAAGAAAACTCAGCTTTACTTTTTTGGTATCTTCTTGAACTACATATTCTGACATGTAAGGATGATACTTGTAAGATAATTTTGCATGTTATCTGTAATAAATACTCTTGTTTTTTCTTCATTTGTGGCCATCTCTAGGAGCTTAGTATTCTATTTTGGAAAACTGGGTGTGTGTACATTGTAATGGCTACCAAAGGAGGTAAGTGTAAAATAATTATACTTACAAGAAAATAAATAAAATTATAAAAATAAAGAGTTCATTACAAGTGGAACATATTTAATTTATAAAAATAAAAGTAGCATTGAGTTAAACTTTGATTTCAGGTAAAAGACTATAAGAGTGCGTCTTACTGGAAACTTATAGCACAGGAAAATTTGTTGCTAAAATATTTGAGGAGATGTCCTACATTTTATTTATCACCTATAGGATTAGTGTAAATGAGAAAAGTAATTAACAGAAATAAAATGGAAGGAAAGATTCAGGTTATCAAAATGATTTCACATACAGTCCATAACATTTTCAAATAATTTCACACAAGAATTTGTGATTATATTGTCATGGTTCACATCTATTATAAAGATATTTTCAATGATTTTAGGAAAAACTATTGCATATTAGGCTAAATTTTGTTATCAGATACAACTTCAAATGACAATCATTATCAATTAATTTTAATTAATGCCTAAAATCTCTTCAATGCAAACTCATTAGAACTCAGTTTGCTCTTATAATAAAATATTTGGTAAGCACTCCCATGGATGAATTTTATGCAAATTCTGCATTTAAATGGGGAATCTAAATACATATTTAGATTAAAAATTTTCAATTATAATAATTTTTAACCTTTTCTCAATCATCCATCATTTACAATTTCAGAATTCATATTTCTACCTACCAAGGAAAGAGATATGGTAGGATATATTAAAACAGCTTTTAAATTTCATTCAAAAAGTCTCAAATTACTTTAAAAATTATAACAAGATTTGATATTACACAATTAATTAAAGTTAATAGAATGATTAAATAAGATCTGCTTATCTGTTATTTTTTTTAAAAATCACTAAATTTTAACTAAAATAAATTGGTACTTACATTTCAATAATATAAAAATAACTTCAAATAATCTTATAAAGCTATAATATGCTATAAAATATTTATTCTTAGATAAAAATTCTTGACCTAAAATATTGATATTATACTATATGTATATCTACATACAGCTATATAAGCATTCCAGTTATATTTGTAATAGTTTTTTGCTATAACAAAACCTTAATATGTAGAATATGCTGAACATATTAGCTTTGTAAATTCCTATGAAGGAAAGTTTATAAGGCATGAATGGGTAATTTAAATTTTAATCCTTAGTGATAAATAGCGATAAAACTTTTCTAGCTTTTGTGATCTATATGATTAAAACTAAGTAGCTAGTTCAATAAATTAATATGACACAGTGATCTTATATTTATGTCTATCTACCTATCCTCCTATCTTATCTAACTAACAATATCTGTATTAAAACATTTTTCTCAGCCTCTAATATAACATATATTTAAGTACTAACAATAGGTAATAAGTTAAGAAAATAACCTTCAAACAAAACTTTATGAGAAATTCCAATGATAAAATAAAATTATAAGCTCTAATATGATACCATTTTATGGAATGCCATTATGAAACATTAGAAATATATTTTTATATTCTCTTCTCCTTCATATCTGGATGAATAGACAAGACAGACATGAACTGACTTCCAGACGTGGAAATAGTGGACAGGTTAATAACTTGACCTACATATTACCAAAAAAAATTGAAACCATTTTTCCACTTGGTTTAGAAAGAGATTATGAAAAGAAGTTATTATAACTCATATAAGGAGGACCATAGTATCTTGGGCATGAGCATATATATCTCTGGCTTACCTAAATTTTGACACAAAATTTGATGGAGTCCTTAAATGATTCATATTTAATAAAACAATAGAAAAAGCCATACTTGGGAGTGCAGGTAGAAATGTTCACCATGAAGGTTCCTGATAATATGTCTGAAAACATTTTTCTAACTTCTTTCTTCACAATGTTGGAGGTTGAACCCAGGACCTTCCATATGCAAAGCATGTGCTGGTACTGTGTTACAAGCTCTCACTTCCATTCGCTCGCCTGATGACATCACTGAAGAGTAAAATACTTTGATGTAATCATGTACTGTATCATAAAATTAAATGTGAGTGTAAATGTTTCATCACAAAGTTCTATTGCTATGTGCACAATATGAGTTTAAAAAGCCCAGAAGGCTTGTATATCTTCAGTGTATGGATAACCTATGTGTTAAGTAGTTCAAAGAGAGAGGGTGGAGAAATAACCCATGTTTAGTCAGTGTACTGGCCTTGCCCAGAAGAGGCAATGTCAGCATGCTCATCCTACTCATGGGAAGTTATAAAGCAGAATGTCTGATAAGCTGCAAAGCTACATCAGTATATGAGCAGGAGCCAACAATTTGGATGGAAGAAAGACTACTAGAAAATGGAGGGCAAATCATTTGGTATAACTTGTATGACATGGTAGTACCCTCTGAGAAAGAACACAGAATCACTAACTAGTCCAGAGAGTTACAATATTTCAGAATTTTCTTCTTACTGTGTTAGGAACTTTTGCACAATATAGATTCTCCTTCCCTTTTATTAATACATCTTCAAAAATTCCCATATACAGACTCATGACTACATTGTTAATTCCTGTATGTATAAGCATAGCATTGCTTTTAACTAGCTAACTCATTTTTCTGCTAATTAAACAAGGCAGTGTGCTTGTTGACATAAAATTTTCTGGTCCTAGGTTTCATGTTACATTGAAACAGCTGATCCTGAAGAATAGAAAAACATCTTAAAAATTCAGAAGGTTCTGGTGGTAACACTTTGTGGAGTTAGGATGGTAAACGTTATTTTATAACTTAAAAATGTTTAATAATTTCATACATGAGTGTATTTTATGAACATTATTCCTCCCTCTTCTCCCTCATCCAATTTCCTCTGATGCCCTACAAATTCTCAAATATATGATTTCTTCTTTAGGTAAATTTATATATAAATATATATATTGGTATATGTAGATATATGTATCTGTATAGATAGATATACACAGATATCTATCTGTGTATATATGTATGTATATATGTATGCAGATACATATATCCATATACAACCTACTGAATCATTTAGTGTTATAGGAATTATACATGTCCTGTTGGTTGAAACATGATTAAATAATATAAGAGGAGGCTGTTCCTTGCAAAATAAGGGTTCTTCTTCCTTCCCCAGACACTATACCTCTTTGTATAGTCTTTGATTATTGGTAGAATACATATATGATAAATATGGATTACTTTTAACCCAGTTTTCAATTAAGAATATTTAAACTTTACTAGATTACTTTCTTTAAAAACCAAAGTATTAAATATTAGATTCCAACTGCTGAGTAGCAGCTTAGAGTTGCATGCTAGTATGTTTGACCTCACATGTCCTGATTGCTCATTCTCAGACTTCAGCCTCATTCTACACACTTATTATTCCTTTGAACTCAACACTAGCCACAAATCTTTCTTTTCTATTTGCATGAAAAAAAAACTTTTTAGGTTAAGAATCTTGCTTTCTTGTTAGTCATGACTTCCCATCCCAACCTCTCCAGGGCTCGACTCAGTAGCCTTAAGGAATATCGTTAGTACACCCCTGTGCTATTACTCAATCTTTCTCTTCCCCGGTCTCTCCTACTACTCATCATAGTTAAATATCTTACTCAGATTTTGCATTTTTGTCTTCTCTGTTTCCTATAAAATGTTAAAAGCTCCCAACAGAGCACTACTGAACTTTAAGGAATATATTAATTCATTTTCTAGCACAGAATCTATTATTTATAGATGATAGAGAGATAGATAGATGATAGATAGATAGATAGATAGATAGATAGATAGATAGATAGATAGATAGGTGATAGATGATAGATAGATGATATATTATAAATGGCAGGTAGATAGATACCTAGATAGATGATAGATATAAAGCAAATACAAATATTTTCTCAAAATAATGACTGTCTGAAGATCCCTTGTCAATTTTCATTTACAAATATAAGGTATATGGCTTAATTACAGATTCTACTGTTGTGAAGGAATATGACTACAGTAAGTCTTATTAAGGAAAACATTTAATTTGGGCTGGCTTACAGCTTAGAGGTTTGGTCCATTACCATAATGGTGGGAAGAATGGTGGCACACAGGCAGACATTCAGGCAGACAAGATGCTGGAGAAAGAGCTGAGTATTCTAGATTCACAGGCAGCAGAAAGACTGCCATATTGGGTATGAATTGAGCATCTAAGACATCAAAGCCTATCCTGACTAGTGACACACCTTCTCCAACAAATCAACATATACTCAAACAAGGCCACTCCTCTTAATGGTCACTTCCTTGTGACCAATCATTCATATGTATGAGTCATTTCCTATTCAAACCATTACTGTTTCTTTCAACTGTTTTATGCAATATCAATGCATATTTGTACTGAATAATAAACTTCTTGAATTTGGCAACATACAGAATTTTCCAAAAATATGAGTATGCATTTTATGATAAGTGGAGAATTTACTTGAATAGATAAAGTATAAACTTCAAATTTGTACGTTTCTTTAAAGGCAGTTTCATCCTACATGGTTTTCCTAAAAAGAATTTACTTTATATGAGGTTCAGAAGTTTACTTGTATATATTCTGGGACAGACTCTTTGTTTACATTTAAAAGCAGGTATGTGTTGTAATATAATATGATAAACTGATTTATTATGAAATTATGAATATTTATATATTCATAATATATGTGTGTCATTTTTTCTAAACTCTGCCCTCAGATCCATTGACTTTATGTTAGAATTTTGTTGCCTACACCTTTGGTTCCCACAAATCACAGGTTTTGTTTGAAAAAAATGAATATAAAGTTAGCCTATCCTATGCAGCAAGTCTCTGCTAATAAAAATGACTGTGATAAATGAGGAATAAAGCATAAAACTCAGAGGTTTAAAAATAAAAGTCAAAAATGTCTTATTTCCTATTAGTGGCATAACATGATAGAAATTGCAAACTAGTATATTCATTTGAATTCCAAATTTGCAAGTGGTTATTCAACTGATCATTGTAATGAATTTCTTATTTTCTTAACATTAAAAATATTCATTTATAAATAAACATTAACATGTACTTTCAAAATTAATATTCAAACTATTATAAAACTACAAGTCATTTAAAAGATGAAATATGCTGTTTCAACAAATGTTATACTATTTTTATTTCACTAGTAAAAATACATTTGTAGATATAAAAAAAAGAACTTAAGAGATTTGTCATAAATACAGCACAGACAACAAAATAAGTGGGAATCTGAAAACACTCTTAGATCTTATAGAACATACACTCACAATGTTCTGCATTTGATCAACATCCAGGTGGGAAAAAAGAAAGAAGAGGAAGCAAACAATCATTCTAGCTAAAAACGTCTTAGCTGAACAAAAATACTGAGTCTCCTAGAAAATAAAATAATTATTTATTCTGTTATTTATACTTTCACAGGGAGATTCCCTCTACAAAGCAAAGACAAGAGTGTAAGTGCTGGCAGGTAGGAGGACAGCTGTAAAAGTCTGACTTCTGGACATGATATGTTTGTTGTGCACATAAACACAATGGCTTATCTTTACACATATGTCTCCATAATTAATTTTTAATGTGTAAGGAGATAAGAAAAATATACTTTCTAAAAATTACATAAGCATACTAAGTGGGCCTGGATCACATAACTGAAAATGCTTTCATTCCCATATTTATTTTCAGCCTTGAGGCAAGAGTCTATGAGTATGCTGTGTTGGGGATCTCAAGTTAATTCTGTTATTTAAATCTCAATATTTTGTATCAAGAAGAAAATTCCCTTATCAAAATAACTTTTCAGTAATTGATTCACATAGGAGAAAAATCTTATTTACTTTATTTATTTTTCTTCAATATTATCCTGAAGTCTATTTTTTAAATCATCTATTATCTATCTATCTATCTATCTACCTACTTACCTACCTACCTACCTACCTACATGTCTATCATTTCATTTATGTGGTGTGTTGGAAGGGGACATACTATACACTTAGGTGATGAGAGGACAAAGAGTCAGATTATCTTCTCTCTTTTCTTTATGAGCAATCCTGAGATGGAATTCTGAATGCCAGGTATAACAGCAAGTTTCAGTACCTATTAAGACATCTCATATTCCTTACTGGGATTTCTGCACAATTTTGATAATAGTTTGGGATCCCTACTAAATCCCAACATTGTTTGTTGACATTTTGATACAAAAACAAAAACAAAAACCCACATGAAATCTTCAGATCCATTTGGGGATAATGTGCATTACTATAATACTAGGTCTTCCAGTCAACAATCACAATATATGTATACATTTATTTTTGACTATTGTAAAAGAAAAGTGTAAAACATTTTACACTTGGTCTTACATTTGATTTTGCATTTGGTTTTACACATGGTCTACCTTGAGAGAGTTTTTAAATGTTTATTTTTTGTCTACAATTAAGATCAAAACTTCTAAGCATAGTCAGAATAAGCTCAGATCCAATGTTATCAAATCTTCACTTTGGTTATATGGAACCCAAAAGTATAAACATCAGTTCCTTTAGGACTTAAGTATGTGACAGACTTGAAGATGGACCACCATTAGTCAGGAGTATATATAGGACTAAGAGAAATTGATCCTATGTTGAGTGAAAAACTTTCTGCTTTTGTTTTGTTTTGTCTAGTCTCGGTTTGGGGGTTTTAGGTTTTTTGGGGGGGCGTCGTTTTGTTTCTTTTTGGGGTTTGTTTTTGTTTTTGATTCTTGGGTTTTAGTTTTTTTTTCTTTTCCATGCTTTTGTTGTTGTTGTTGTCTGTTAATTGTTTCAGAACTGTCCAAACTACACACAGAATGAGAGATGAACTATTTGAGCTAGACTCCCCACTCTCTTGTTGAACCAGTCAAGTTAAAAAAAAAGAGATAGGAGGCTGACATATTGAAAATTAAGAGGCTCTTCTCAAGTTATTTTCTGTGTGCCTGTATCCCTTATCTGACTCCTCTACTAAGTGGTAAGTGCTGTGTTTTTTCATTTAAACTGTTCTCACACTACCAAGACCAGCTGTCTTCCACTCCTAGTAATGGAATCATTCACCATCCCATTTGTCCTAAGGAATACGATCTGGCACTTCAAATGATGAAGAGACAGGTTCTTACAGAAACCAGACATTTTGCATAAGGAAAATATTTCTGGGGCTAGAAAAGTAACTCAGTAGTTAAGAAGACTCGCTTCTGCTCCTGTCGAAGATATTAATTGATTCCCAGCACTCACGTCTGGCAGCTCATAGCTTCCTGTAACTCCAGCTCAAGTGGTTCACACACACTTTTGGTCTCCAAAAATCTATAAAAATGCATATGCATTATTACTAATGTTGCATACTAGGGGCATACACATATACAAAGTAATACTAAAAATAAAATAATAATAATAAAAATAAATTGTATTTTAGCTTTACAACACCTGAATTTATTCTCTCTCTCTCTCTCTCTCTCTCTCTCTCTCTCTCTCTCTCTCTCTCTCCTTCTCCCTCCCTCCCTCTCTCTCTCTCTTTCTTAATTCCAGATTTTATTCTCCTCCAAGTCAACTCTCAGACTGTTCTACATCCCATATCTCCTCCCCACCCCATTGTCTTCACGAGGATGTTCCCATCCCCCACCAAGTACCCTACCCCACCAGATCTCTAATCTCCCTGGGGCCTCCAGTCTCTTGAAGGTTAGGAGCATCTTTTCTGACTAAACCCAGACCTGGCAGTTCGTTGCTGTATATGTGTTGGGGGCCTCATATCAACTGGTGTATGCTGCATGGTTGGTGGTCCAGTTGCTGAGTGTTCTCAAGGGTCCAGGTTTATTGAGACTGCTGGTCCTCCCACAGGGTCACACTCCTTCTCAGCTTCTTCCAGCTTTTCCCTAATTTAATGACAGGGGTCAGCAGCTTTTTTCCATTGATTGGGTGCAAATATCTGCATCTGACTCTTTCAGCTGCTTGTTTGGTCTTTTGGAGGACAGTCATGGTAGGTCCCTTTTTTAGAACACTCCATAGCCTCAGTAATAGTATCAGGCCTTGGGGCTTCCCCTTGAGCTGGGCCCTACTTTGGGCCTGTCGCTGGACCTTCATTTCCTCAGGCTCCTCTCCATTTTCATCCCCGCAACTCTTAAAATAAGTCTTTAAAAGAGAGAGAGACGAAAAAAAAATAAACTTCCCATGATATCAGATTGACATTAAAATGTATTATTTTTCTCTTTCTGTGTTTTTAAGGAAAATGGGATCAGCTACAGACATGTCCTGTGGATTTTCTCATAGATGAGTTTTTAATAATTATGAATAGGTGTCGTTAAAAGTCTATAAAAACATAAATGTATTATTATTAATGTGAATTTCTGTGGGTGATAACACAGTTCATGCAATTTTATCTTTATTATTCCTGCAGAGTATAAAAGGACATTCAAAGTGATTTTCAGTTCCATAGCCTGAGGCAAATAGTTCTATAAAGCAAAAAAACAACAAAAACACTTTTCCTTAAGCCTAGTTAGTTCAATAACAGCTTCCTCTTATTTTTCTAAAGCCACAGATGATTTTGTTCATTTTTTTGAGTGCATTTGACTGGCTTTAAAAAGAAATAATTCATATGTTGTGAATGGAAGGAAACTTTGACTGACTTAATGAATTGAGAAAAATATCTTGAAATTGAGTTGGACTTTTAAACCTATTTTATTGCAGGAATAATTTCTAAATTATATTTTATCTCATAAAATAATTGCCAAATAGAGTTTTTAAAATACTTATTTTTGGTATTAATTTTTCTCTCTTGAGAGTTTACAAAAAAAAATATGAGTACAGACACATTGAACTCTAAATCCATTATTTTTTTTCTCCAAGCTGTCCACATATCTTCCTATTGCATCCAGGTTTGCAATATCCTTGTGCAAACTGTAATCTTGCATGATATTTACTTGATTCTTCTTCATCTATGGAGTGAATTGATGTCTAAAATACAATGGAAATGTCATAATACCTTGTATATGGCACCTTAGTAAAGTACAGTAGCTGAAAGTTTGAAAGGAGGATTGTTTCTTTGAGTAAACATTATCTCTAGCTTCAGTTGCTTATTCCAAAGATAAATTTTTTGAAAAATGAGAAAGTTTTGCTCTAGTCAGCTTCAGGCAGAAGATGAAATGAGAGGTTTGATGACTGTCTGTATTCTATACTCCATTAAATTTTCCCATTAATGCCAACAGCCAAAATTACAGTCTTTTATTAATTTCTAACAACATTAAAGAGATTATATAAACTCAACTAAATTTTAATGAAATAATATCTGGGAGAATATAATGAAACTTATGTCCATCAAACTAATCACTATCTGTTGAGAAATGTGCATTACTTTTAAATTTGTAGACATTTTTTTCCAAATCATAAGAAGATATTTGAAATTTATTTTTTAGCATTAGAATTAGTGTTATTATGAATTGGTGAGATGGCTCAAAAAGATAATGGCATATACTTCCAAGCCTGATGTACTAATTCTGATCTCAAGCTCTTCATGAGACCCCTCAATTTGTCCGCTGACCTGCACATATGTACCATGCTCAGTCATTAATATATAAATAGATAAATTATGTAATAAAACATAATAGTTATAACCAATTATTAATACTTTCATTAGGCCCAAAATGATGGATCATATATCCATATATCCATATGTAGATATATATCTATCAATTTCAATATTTATAAACAATATTAAATACTTAATAATTTCTCTTCATCTTGTTCTGTATTCCATTTTGATGGTACTAAAGGTAGATTTTCTTATTTGTGTATGTTGTTATGTATGTGTGTGTGCCTATATATATTTTTGTGAAGAGGTAGGTTTACATGGACATATGTGTTCACAGGTTGTAGAAGTTATAGGTAAGCTTGGGTATCAGGAGCACATCCTACAAACTACATTGGGGTACCTAGATAGCAAGTCATAGGAACCTTTTTATCTCGGCATTGCTAGTGCTTGGGTAGACCACTCTACAACACCAGGGGTTTTCACATATTTTCTGGTATTTCCTGGGCTCAGACTCAGGCTCTCATGTTTCTATATGAAAATTTCACAGACAGTTATACCAACAAAGCTGCTAAACTTGGTCCAGTTTTGCTCTCATTTCTACACAGTTGTTTTATGAAATATAAGTGTTTTTATAAACCTATGTGCAGCATGTATTGTATTTGTTCTGAATTTTCCCTTATTGCTAACAAAGCAAGATTATCTTATAGAATTTAGTCTTCATTCTGCTATACGTACCTAAGAGTGTATCCTTTAATTCCCACAACATCTGTTCATTCTTCATCTGAATATATAAAAGCAAAGTTACCAGGACAAAGTTATAAACTTAATACAAGATTCATATTTTTTGTCTTTCAAAATATGCTATCTTATCAATTTTAAATAAATTAATTTCTCATTTCTGCTATTAATTCCTCTTTTATTTTATATTACATACACATTACAGATATTCACTAACAGAAATGACTTAGAGAAATATGATTTGTTATTTTTTTATTCTCATTTCCCCATTTGTTGAAAATATTCTTCTCTCATCCACTATATCCTGATTATATTATTCCCTTCCTCTTCTTCTCTCAGCTCCTTCCCCTCCCCTCCCATCCAGATCCACTCTCTTGCTTTCTCTTAATAGAAAATAACAGGCTTTTAACTGATAAAAATTGTAACAAAATAAAATGTTATAAATTGAAATAAAAACCAACATATCAAAATTGGACATGTCTATCCAACAGAAGAGGTGCCTCAACAATAGTTGATATTAGCATTGTTCTTAGCAATTTGAATGGGGTAATATATATAGTTTTAATTCAACACATAGAATTGATGAGATTGTGTTGAACACAAGAGTGAGTACATCTATGTATCAGATTCCTTTACATGAATGCATCAGTGAATCTCATCAGTGAATCTTTATATTTTATGCCTCAAAGCATATTATGTCACTCCAAGTCCATAATCAAAGACAATTTTCTTATTATTCTTCCAGCATATGGTTATAGCAAAAACATTATTGTGCTGATATAGCACTTACACATTTACCACCCCATTCTTTTTCAAGTTACTACAAGCATATAAGGGGTGCAAGTATTTGTAGTTTAAAGAAAACAGTGTAAAATATCTCAACATTGTATTTACCCATAGAAAAGCAATCTGTTGAATATTAGCTGCTATCATGAAACTTCCTGCAGTTTCATGAACTGGGTTCTCTCGGAGAAGGACCAAAAGACCTGAAATAGAGGGTTCGAAATGCAAAAAGAAATCACGAAGCCAAGTAGCGTCCCAATCAAGGCTTCACTTTACTTAGAATAAGCCAGGGTTTTTATAGTCACAGGAGAAACCGAAACCAAATCTCTAGATTACATGATATTTGCATACTGCAAAAAAGGTTCAGGTGCCAAAGTCCCCAGGTTAGAAAGATCATCATGCCTGGGCATACTCAGGTGGTGGGCATACTCAGGAGGCTTCTTCAAAGAAGAACCAACAGTCAACAGAGAGCATCTGTCTTAGCTCCCCAGGTGGTAGCCTCCTTGAAGAGACTGCCAGAAGTCCAATGGCTGAGGGGAAGAGGGAGGTAACACAATCAAGTACCTGCGATTGTTGTAACTTTGGAAGTTTCTGTTAAGCTCCTGAGCACAACCATTTTCTTCTGAGTTTTTAATCTAACACTGACATTTTGTTCATCCATAAAACTTTCATCTCTTGCTCTCTATCACATATTATCTTCATCCATTAGCACTCTTCACATACTAACCATGATTGTTTTAAAAAACAATAATTTCATCATCACTTTCACACATAAGTTTGTTTCTTATGTTTTCTCAGTCATTTGTTTCTTACTTTATATTTAAGATATCAAGAAAGCTAATTGTTTCTTGATACTTATGAGTGATATACGAGGTTAGAAGCATGACTATGCAGAGGCTTCAGTTGAGTTACTGTAAATTGTTTCTTCAAGTGGTGGGTGGGTATACAATGCCGGGATAACAACATGGTTTTTGGTTTTTATTTTGGTTGTTGTTGGTGGTGGTGGTGGTGGTGCTGCTGGTGTTTGGTGTTGGTAGTGGTTTTTGTTGTTGTTATTGTTGTTGTCCTATTTTTTGTTTTTGAATACTAAGCTGCAAGGTGATTTAGATATGCTCATGACATTTGCTCTTAGGTGAAACAAGATGCTGAAACTGGCTAGAATCTGACCTTGTCTTTCTCTCAGGCTATCATAAAGTTAAGCTCCTAAAAGACATTAAAGTTCCTTGACAGAAAAATCAGAAAGCACTGTTATACCCTTAGCTATTTTTTACAAACCACACAACTGAGAATCTCCTAAGAAGCAGAAATCTCAAGAGATTCTCCAAGTCAAGCTAGCCTGTAGTCATTTGTGTGGGTAAATATTGATTAATATGGGAGCACCCAATACATTTTGTGGATGCCATTCAAGAGGAGGGGTTTTGGTTTGTAAAAAAGCAAAAAGATAAAAGAAGAAAGCTGATTGAGCATCAGACAGGGTAAGTCATTAACCACTATTCCTTCATGTTTCCTCCTTCAGCTACTGCTTGAGCTCCTGCCTTGACTTCCCTCAGGGAAAGACTGAGTCCTGGGCATATAAACCAAATAAACTTTTCCTTGCTACGTCGCTTTAAATAATGGTGTTCATCCTAATAAGAGAACAGAAACTAGAGTATGTGGTTTATTACCAAACTGTTTTTTAACCATTCACTACCTGAACACAGGGTATATTTTTTCTCTGATCTTTACATGATTACTCAGGAGAACTTAAAATGAGAGATTACTCTGTGTGAATACTGCCTTTGCCCTCAAGGCTTAGCTCCCCTGGACTTGTCACCCCTCATCTTCTCTCACTGTATCTCTTTCTAGTAGCTCATCATTCACTGTTGAGCTTTTTCTCAAAATACAGAGCCTTGGGAGGGTTGTGCTCTGCAGCATTCCTTTGGTTATGTGTAAATTTGCCTGTTAGAGGCACTACGACTTCATTTCCCTAATGTTTCTATGAAGAAATGTTGGCTACCAGCACCAACGTTAAAGAAAGGGTTATTTTGGAAATGGAGTAATAAAGGGATAGATAGAGATAAAAGAGATAGGATGAGATAGGATGGCCATCATATACCTACCCACGTGGAAGGGTAAAAATTAGATAGGAGACTTTACTGTTCAGCCATCTTGGTTCTTTTTATTCAAACTCCTTTGTTCCCTCAACAGGTATATTAACCTGGGGCAAAAACCACTCCCCCCAAATACATCAGCATGACAGTCCAATCAGCGACTTCCTTGTTTCTCTGTGGGGGTGGAGCTTTCGAATGTAACTGGAACCAGATTGGAGGCGTGGCAAATAGCAGGAGATGGGCAGAGAGGTGTGGCTATCAGAGGCAGGTCTCAAATCAGGAGGGTTACAAAGAAACATTGGTTTATTTATATCATTGGCTTATTTTGTTGCTGTTATTCATCCTTTCATTTCTTCCAAAACCTTCAATTAACAGACTGGGTGCTAGAGGACACATTTGTGAGTGATTCTAATAAAATACCAGAGTGGAGTTTGTTGAGATAATGAAGAGGTACCAAACAAGTGATTTTTACATTCTAGCCAGACTTCTCTGTTGAGCTACATGCCCAGCCAAAACCACAACAGTCTCATTTGCTACCTAGAAAACACCATTTAAACAAAAATATCTACACACTTTTTTAAAGAATAAATAACTTTCAAATATTATAATAGAAAAATCAAACCCCAGAGGATGATACATACTCAAATTTGAAAATATATTTATGATGTGAGTAGGAGCTGACTATGGTAGACAGTGTTTTTGTTAAAAGAATGTCAGAAATATAAATGTTGTATCCCTGTGTATTCTCTACATCCTTGCTATTCGAACTCTGGTGTAAGAACTGAGAACTTCCAAAACACCTGGGTGCATAGAGTGCCATACAGAAAAGGTTTATTGTAAACATGGAAGGTTTTGCTCTACTCCAGAGTAAGTGAAAACACATCTGCATTTAAAAACACCCCAGATGATTCACAAACACAAAAGTTGTAAAACATCGCAATTATATAGAAATTCTCTATTCAACATATGTTGAAGGCACACATAGTCTTGATTAACAACATTCAATAAAATTCATTTTAATTTCCATACATCTTTAGCATCCATATGTTTTTTATAAACCTCCTGCCGTACATTACAATGTAAATTGGATAAAATGCTCATAAAGGCCAATCACATTTCTTTGAAAAGTAACATATTTAAATGAGACAGGTAGCTTTTTCATGTTTAGGGTGTACTAATGTCATGTGAAGGACTGAGCAGCAGGAAATAGATGGACCTAAGTAACAGGGAGCTGGAGAGCCTCTGGGTATCTTGTCTCCTGTGTGAAGGCTGTGTGCTATCATTGTCCTCTCACCTTTAAAGTGAGCTTCTTCACAGAAGTGGTTTGACTTCCACCTACATCCACATATTTCTTATCATTCTATTTAAGAAAAAGAGTTGTCATGTAGAAATGTTTTCTACATCCATATCTGAGCTGACTATAGTAGCAAACCTCATCTACCAAGAAAACGGAAGGAATGATTAAGATTACCAACAGTTATATATATTTATATAATCATTTTGGAAATGAGGTTCTTGATAACAAATTATGTATTGTTCATACTTGTGTGGTTCCTTGCCCTTGATACTTCCAAAATATGTTTTACTCAAATAAAAATAGAAAATAAGATTAGAAAATGTGGGTCTTAAAATAATTTCACAATTAATGAAAATTAAAAAATTATTTATAAGTTATAAATAATTTCCTTTGGCTTTTCTGAATTTACCAGTGCTTTATGGTCATAAAGAGTTATATATACATGCATATGTATAGCTGGTGAGAAATTTTTATGAATATGCATATGCTATATTTTGCATAGATAATGAGTACCTGTGGCATACACACCAGTATATCTAAATTTCATGCTTTGGAAGTTTACCACCCAAAACATATGTTTGCTTTTATCATGTAGAAATTTAAACTATAGTCAGACTTGCTGAAATGAGACCATAATCCTCCTTATCTGGAAGACTATGGCAAATGGACTGCAATTCAAGGACTAACCTCTGAGTTAAAGAGTCACTTCAAACCCAGCCTGGACCAAATGTTATATACATAACAGTGGTAAGGAAATCCATGACACATGTCAGATTCCAGGTAGAAGCAAAAGCAGAAGCAAAAGAAGAGGAGGAGGAGGAGGAAGGGAAAGAAGAGTAAAAGAAAGGAAGAAAGAAAAGCAGCTTGAATATTGAACCCCACAAAAATCAAATAATTTAGCTTTTCTTTTTATTAAAAATTATCTTGTGATACTCTGAAGATACTTTAATTAAAGATGTCTACTAGCTGCTGTCCACTTTTTACTAATCTTTCTAAGACTTAATTTCTTATCATCACAAAAAGATAAGTTATATGCTTTTTACCTTTTGGGATACTTTGAGGGGTTAAGTTTTCCTTATTTATGGCCAGAATCTATATTAATTGAGATGTAGGGCAATATAACCAGAGCCAACTAACCTTCAAGTATGTATATGGCATAAAAAGACAAAATTGCAGTTTTCTAAGGCTGGACCAGCCTCAGAAGTGACAGGGCAGCTGGGATAGGATCCTTTCAACCTCCCTCTACACTTAGGAGGGATGGTGGATCCACAGCCCTCTCTGCCCCTTCCCAGCATGTGGAGAGCTTGCCTCCATTGAGTGATCGAACTCAGGGACTCAGGTAAGATCTCCATTTTCACTCTGGTGACTTTCTAAGGCCAGGAGTCACTGGCCTCATAAGTGACAGGGCAACCTGGACAGGATCGTTTTTCCCTCAGTCTACACCTAGGAGGGATAGCAGATCTACAGACTTCTCTGCACCTTTCCCACAAGTGGAGAGCCTGTCTCCAGAGTTTGCTCTAACCCCAGGACTCAGAAGAGACAACTGATCTACAGTGCTCTGCACACAGTTTTACCAAAGGAGAGCTGATCTCTGAGAAGTGCTGAAACAGGCTTAAAGACCCACAGGAAGAACAACCTCCAGCCAGAGACAGCAAGAACATCTAACACAAGAGATCAACAGATGGCAAAAATCAACCACTAGAATCTTACTAACAGAAACAAAGAATACTTGGCTTCATCAGAACCTAGTACTTCCACCACAGCAAGTACTGGATATCAGAAAACACCAGAAAAGCAAGATTTGGATCTAAAATCATATCTCACAATGGTGATAGATGAATTTAAGAAGAGCATGAATAACTCCCTTAAAGAAATACAGGAGAACACAGGTAAACAGGTTCAAGCCCTTAAAGAGGAAACACAAAATCCCTTAAAGAATTATAGGAAAGCACAACCAAACAGGTGAAGGAATTGAACAAAACCATCAAGGACCTAAAAGTGGAAGTAGAAACAGTTAAGAAATCACAAAAAGAGACAACTCTGGAGATTGAAATCCTAGGAAAGAAGTCAGGAACCATAGATGCAAGCATCACCAACAGAATACCAGAGATAGAAGAGAGAATCTCAGGTGCAGAGGAAACCATAGAAAACATTGACACAACAGTCAAAGAAAACACAAAATGCAAATGTTTGTAACCCAAAACATCCAGGAAATCCAGGACACAAAGAGAAGACAAAACCTAAGAATAATAGACATAGAAGAGAGTGAAGACTTCCAAATTAAAGGGCCAGTAAATACCTTCAACAAAATTATAGAAGAAAACGTCCCTAACCTAAAGAAAGAGATGCCCATGAACATACAAGAAGCCTACAGAAATCCAAATAGACTGGACCAGAAAAGAAATTCCTCCTGCCACATAGTAGTCAAAATACCAAATGCACAAAATGAAGAAAGAATATTAAAAGCAGTGAAGGAAAAAGGTCAAGTAACATATAAAGGCAGAGCTATCAAAATTACACCAGACTTCTCCCCAGAGACTATGAAAGCCAGAAGATCCTGGATATGTCATACAGAGCCTAAGAGAACACAAATGCCAGCCCAAGCTACAATACCCAGCAAAACTCTCAATTACCATAGATGGAGAAAGCAAACTACTCCATGACCAAACCAAATTTACACAATATATTTCTATAAATCCAGCACTTCAAAGGTTAATAAATGGAAAACTCCAACACAAGGAGGGAAACTACATCCGAGGAAAAGCAAAAAAGTAATCTTCCAACAAAACTAAAAGAAGATACCCACATGAACAGATTTTCAATTCTAACAACAAAAATAACAGGAAGCAACAATTACTTTTCCTTAATATCTACTAATATCAGTGGACTCAGTTCCCCAATAAAAAGACATAGACTATCAGACTGGGTATGTAAACAGGACACAACATTTTGTTGCGTACAGGAAACTCACCTCAGTGACAAGACAGATACTACCTCAGAATAAAAGGCTGGAACACAATTTTCCAAGCCAATGGTCCCTAGAAAAAAGCTGGAGTAGCCATTCTAATATTGAATAAAATAGACTTTCACCCTAAAGTGATCAAAAAAGATAAGGAGGGACACTTCATACTCATCAAAGGTAAGATCTACCAAGATGAATTCTCAATTCTGAACCTCTATGCTCCAAAGGCAAGGGCGTCTACATCATAAAAGATACTTTAAAGCTCAAAGCACACATTTCCCCACACATAATAATAGTGGGAGATTTCAACACCTTATTCTCTGCAATGGACAGATCATGGAAACAGAAACTAAACAAAGACATAGTAAGATTAACAGAAGTTGTGAAACAGATGGATTTATCAGATATCTATAGAACTTTTTATCCTAAAACAAAAGGATATACCTTCTTCTCAGCACCTCATGGTACCTTCTCCAAAACTGACCATATAATTGGTCACAAATCAGGCCTCAACAGATACAAGAAGATTGAAATAATTCCTTACATTCTATCAGATCACCATGGACTAAGGCTGCTCTTCAATAACAACATCAAAAATATACTGAACACATACAGGTAGAAGCATAACAACACTCTACTCAATGATAACTTGGTCAAGAAAGAAATAAAGAAAGAAATTTAAGGACTTTTTAGAATTTAATGAAAATGAAGCTGCAACATACCCAAACTTATGGGACACAATGAAAGTAGTCTTAAGAGGAAAACTTATAACTCCTTGTGCCTTCAAAAAGAAACTGGAGAGAGCATACACCAGCAATTTGATAGCACATCTGAAAGCTCTAGAACAAAAAGAAGCAAATTCACCCAAGAGGAGTCGAAGGCGGGAAATAATCAAACTCATAGAAACAAAAAGAACTATACAAAGAATCAACCAAACCAGGAGCTGGTTCTTTGAGAAAGTCAACAAAATACATAAACCCTTAACCAGACTAACTAGAGGGCACAGAGACAGTATCCTAATTAACAAGATCAAAAATAAAAAGGACGACATAACAACAGACATTGATAAAATCCAAATAATCATGAGATCCTATTAGAAAAGACTATATTCAACAAAACTGGAAAACCTGGATGAAATGGACAATTGTCTAGACAGATTCAAGGTACCAAAGTTAAATTAAGATCAGATAAACTATCTAAACAGTCCCATATCTGCTAATGAAATAGAAACAGTCATTAAGAGTCTCAAACCAAAAAAAGCCCAGGACAGGATGGGTTTACTGCAGAGTTTTATCAGACCTTCAAAGAAGACCTAATATCAATACTCCTCAAACTATTCCACAAAATAGAAACAGAAGGTACTCTAAACAATTTGTTCTATGAAGCCACAATTACTTTTATACCTAAACCACACAAAGACCTAAGAAAGAAAGAAAACTTCAGACAATTTCCCTTATGAATATTGATGTAAAAAAAACTCAATAAAATTCTTGCCAACCTAATCCAAGAACACATCAATACGATCATCCATCATGATCAAGTAGTCTTCATCCCAGGGATGCAGGGATAGCTCAATATACAGAAATCTATCACCGAAATTCACTATATAAACAAACTCAAAAAAAGAACCATATGATCATCTCATTAGATGCTGAGAAAGCATTTGACAAAATCCAACATCCCTTCATAATAAAAGTCTTTGAAAGATCAGGAATTCAAGGTCCATACTTAAATACAGTAAAAGCAATATATAGCAAACCAGTAACCAACCTCAAACTAAATCAGAGCGTAGACAAAGCTGACAACTCTCTCCCTACTTATTAAATATTGTACTTGAAATCCTAGATAGAGCAATTAGACAACAAAAATCAAGGGGCTACAAATTGGAAAGGAAGAAGTCAAATTATCACTATTTGCTGAAGAAGATCTAAGAGGATGGAAAGATCTCACATGTTAATATGCTGATATGATTGTATACTTAAGTGACCCCCAAAATTCCACCAGAGAGCTCCTAAACCTGATAAACAACTTCAGCAAAGTACCTTGATATGAAATTAACTCAAGCAAATCAGTGGCCTTCCTCTACACAAGGATAAACAAGCTGAGAAAGAAATTAGGGAAACAACACCCTTCCCAATGGTCACAAATAATATAAAATACTTTGTTGTGACTCTAACTAAGCAAGTGAAAGATCTGCTTGACAAGAACTTCAAGTCTCAGAAGAAGGAAATTGAAGAAGTTCTAAGAGGATGGAAAGATCTCCCATGCTCATGGATTGGCAGGATTAATTTAGTAAAAAATGGCCATCTTGCTGAAAGCAATCTATAGATTGAATGCAGTCTCCATCAAAATTCCAACTCAATTTGTCACAGACTTAGAAAAAGCAATTTGCAAATTCATCTGGATAACAAAAACTCAGGATAGCCAAAACTATTCTTAACAATAAAGGAACCTCTGCTGGAAGCACCATCCAGGACCTTAAGCTGTACTACAGAGCAATTGTGATTAAAACTGCATGGTATTGGTACAGTGACATGCAGGTTGATCAATGGAATAGAATTGAAGATCCAGAAATGAATCCACAAACCTATGGCTACTTGATCTTTGACAAAGGAGCTAAAACCATAAAATGGAAAAAAGACAGCATTTTCAACAAATGGTGCTGGTTCAACTGGCAGTTAGCAGGTAGAAGAATGCAAATTGATCCATTCCTATCTCCTTATACAAAGCTCAAGTCCAAGTGGATCAAGGACCATCACATAAAACCAGATAAACTGAAACTAATAGAAAAGAAAGTGAGGAAGAGCATTGAGCACATAGGCACATGAGAAAATTTCCTGAAGAGAACACCAATAGCTTATGCTCTAAGATCAAGATTTGACAAATGGAACATCATAAAATTGCAAAACTTCTATAAGGCAAAGGATATTGTCTATAAGACAAAAGGGCAACCAACAAATTGGGAAAACATCTTTACCAATCCTATATCTGATAGAGGGCTAATATCCAATACATACAAAAACTCAAGAAGTTAGACTCCACAGAACCAAAAAACTCTATTTAAAAGTAGGGTACAGAGCTAAACAAAGAATTCTCAACTGAGGAATACCAAATGGCTGAGAAGCACCTAAAAAATGTTCAACATCCTTAGTCATCAGGGAAATGCAAATCAAAACAACTCTGAGATTCCACCTCACACCAGTCAGAATGGCTAGGATAAAAAACTCAGCTGACAGCAGATGCTGGAGAGGTTGTAAAGAAAGAGGAACACTCCTTCATTGCTGGTGGGTTTGCAAGCTAGTACAACCACTCTGGAAATCAGTCTGGCGGTTCCTCTGGAAATTGGACATAGTACTACCACAGGACCCAGCTATATCAGTCCTGGGAATATACACAGAAGCTGCTCCAAGACGTAATAAGAACACATACTTCACTACATTCATAGCAGTCTTATTTATAAAAGCCAGAAGCTGAAAAGAACCCAGATATCCCTCAACAGAGGAATGAATGCAGAAATTGTGGTACATCTACTCAATGAAGTACTACTCAGGTATTAAAACCAATGAATTTATGAAATTCTGGGGAAAATGGATGAATCTGGAGAATATCATCCTGAGTGAGGTAACCCAATCACAAAAGAACACACATGGTATACACTCTCTGATAAGTGGATATTAGCCCAGAAGATCGGAATACACAAAGTACAATCCACAAACCACAAGAAACTCAAGAAGAAGGAAAACCAAAATGTGGTTACTTCTTTCCTTCATAAAAGGGAGTACAAAATACCCATGGATGGAGTTGTAGAGACTAAATATGGAGCAGAGAGTAAAAGAAGGACAATTCAGAAACTGTTCCACCTGGGAATCCTTCCCCTATTCAATCTTCAAATCTAGACACCATTGTGGATGCCAGCAAGTTCTGGCTGATAGAAGCCTGATATAGCTGTCTCCTGAGAGGCTCTGACTGTACCCCACTAATACAGAAGCAGAGGCTCACAGCCATCCATTGGAATGAGTACAGGGTCCCCAATGAAGGAATTAGAGAAAGGACATGTGGAGCTGAAGGGCTTGTAGTCCCTTAGGACAAACAACAATATGTACCTTTGGAGCTCCCAGGGACTAAACCACCAACCAAAGAGTACACATGTTGGGACTAATAGCTTCTGCAGCATATGTATAGCAGGGGATGGCCAAGTCTGTAATCAATGGGAGGAGAAGCCCTTGTCCCTGTGAAGGTTCTATGCCCCAGTGCAGGGGAATGCTAGGGCCAGTAAGCAGGAGAGGGTAGGGTGGTGAGCAGCGGCAGAGGGGAAGAAACGGGAATTTGTTTTTGCTTTTGTTTTTGTTATTTTATTTTATTTTATTCCCTAGGGAAACCTGGGACAGGAGATATTGTATGACATGTAAAGAAAATATCTAATAAAAATATTAAAAAATAAAAGAAATTCAATTTCTCCTTAAAAAAAGAAGAAAGAAAAGACAAAATTGCATGAAATAAATAATAAAATTAGACTTACCATGTGAGTGAGGATTGGACCCTAGATAATCAAGATCAAGATCTGTGTAGCAGACACACTGTGAATTATATGTGGACATTTGGTCACAATAGTGTGACATTTAATTTCCAGATATTAACAGCTACACTCAACATGTACGACAACATTACACATTTTTGACAGTCATTAGTTATTTTATAGAAGTTTAATATTCACAAAATATTTAAATAGAAATCATGTAGATTTTCCATGTAACTTCTATGCTCACATATGACAATCTGACAGATTATTTGAATGTACTTTGACACGTAAGTCAATATACTTAGAAAATTCTAAGTCAATCTTTGTAATTTTAATAAAATTTTTATTAAGAAAGACAATAAAATTACACTAAAACTCAAAAGTTAAATATAAAATAAAATATTATATCACTAAGAATAAATCACACATGCAATTCATAACAACTAATATATATCATTTATTGTGTATAATTTAATAACACTGTGATCTTCTTTTGAGCTTAACACTGTGCAGCTATTGAAGCAAAGTCTGAGACGCTAACCCTGTATTACAGGTGGCTTGCCTTATTATTTCTTCCTAAATACAACTGCAGTAGCATATTTCAGGGAATTTTGCCTGCAGCCTCCTTAATTGTTGACTTCGTATTCAGCAGACATCTTCATTTATTCAAACCAGAAGGAACAAGGAGGAAGATATTTCTATGTGAAGAAATAGTTTTGGAGGTCAAGAAGAATTTCAAATAGTCACACTTGTTTCTGTACTAATATTATTTGAAGACACTAGCACTAAACTAACAAAGAATTAGCATAATCTCCATTTATAGACAGACAGCTTAAAGGACATGAAATTGAACATTATACTTAAAAATATAATACTAGTTACTAACTGCTAGGGATTTGGCAATGAGAGGCATTGACTGAAAAAGGTACATTCTCACCTGGCCTTAACAGAACCTAAAAGGGGTACTTGGTCACTGTTCACAGAACAAGAAATATGGGCACAAAACATAACTGTGGGAAGAGGGCAATATTCCATTACTGAGCAATGAATTCAATCAAAAGTATTTCCAGAATAAAATGTATTGCCTCACTCTTGGAAGGAATGTGTGTGAGAAGAGTAGGTAATGCTTCTAGTTATTCTATTTTAGGGTGAAGACAATAGCTTAAGAAAGTGTAAATGTGGTTGTTTGAGTGTGAAAAAAGTGAGATCTCATGCAAATGTGGTACTAATGGATGACCACTGAACCTCTGTCGTGTTTTCTGAATTCTCACACAACTTAAAACCATTGGAACAAGCCACATGACAAATCTTTACCCCAGACAATGTTTGTGGACTGAAAATTCAATTCCATCCAATGGTCCATCTTGTCCTCATCCTGGACTCCTTTGTTTTGTTATTCCTGATATCCACTTTGTGGAATTCAATATAAGTGTGTCAAATAGGCAGCACATAGATGAAGGAACCAGATCTAAGGAAGGTGGAGCAAGAATGAGATGGAAGGGACATGGGAGAGGCAAGCGAAGCAGTCCAACTTCACCTTTCACAGTTCCACATCAGCAAATCAACTTCATGCTAAAACCTGTAACCAGAAGTTCATGATGCCATTGCAGTCATTCTCATACAGACTAGAAAAATTGAGTTCATCAACATGAAAGGTTCCAGACTAAGTGGGCATTGTGCCCTTCTATTTTAGCACTGAGAATGTAAAAATGTCTCATTTTCTCTTGTCTTTATAGTCCTTCATTTACACTATGTATGTACCTTTTATTGGTGACTTTGCAAATGTTAAGAAGTTTCTATGAACAGTGAGTAGACACTAGAAGACCATAGTGAGTCTGACAGAAAACATATGATTTCTACCTGCAAACATGACTGATCCATATAAGACCCAGCTATGCCACTCCTGTGCATATAACATAAATATGCCCAACTCTACCACAAGGACACTTGCTCAACTATATTCATAGCAACTTTATTCTCAATAGCCAAAAACTGGAAACAAACTGGAAACACATTAGATGTCTTTATACTAAAGAGTGGTAAAGAAAATATAGTACATCTACACAATGGAATACTAGTCAGCTATTAAAAACAAAAAGACATTATGAAATTTTCAGGCAAATGGATAGAACTAGAAAATATCATCCTAAGTGAAATAACCCAGATCCAGAAATACAGCCATGGTATGTACTCACTTTTAAGTGGACATTAGCCATAAAGTACAAGATAACCATGCTACAATACACAGACCCAAAGAATCTAAGTAGTAAAGTGGGCCCAAAGAAGGATATGTGATTCTATGTATACTTAGAAGAGATGGAGGACAATAGGTAAAAATAAGGGCAAATTTGAGGCAAAAAAAATGTTGCAATGTATTGGATGCAGGTTAAAAGTTGAAGGAAATATAGAATGATGATATTTTATTGTTGCTATTATGAATTAGAAATGATATCTTAGTAAATAAATTGATATATAGACAAAGCAGTTGCATATGCAAATGTATGCTATGGATTAGTAATCCTGTTTTGATAAATAAAAGGATATATAGACAGGGTCATTGTATATGTGAATGTAAATAAAATATTAGATATATGAAATGTGTTTTCTATTAAATTTTTGGGAGAATAAAGATATTATTGAACTGTTCATAACTTTAAATATCATAAAATTATAATCATGTTCATTAATTATTTCTACGAAAGGGTCTGTAATGTTTTGACATCAAGTATACCAGGCTTTCATTCCATGCCTAGGCTTTCTGAATTGGATGTAATCGCCTTCTCAATGAGTTTAGCCATCACAAACTTCATAGTATCTGAAAAGAATTTACAGCTGAATTGTAATTTTATCTGAATGGCACTTGTATTGTAATTCCAACAATAGTCAATTAGGTATTGCAGACCACAGATTAACAGATCAATTGTCACTCAGTCCTTTCATATTAATTATAATTAAATCATTACATTTAATATTTCCAGTTTAGATACAACCTGAAAATATTCTGGGGTATGAAAAGTGGCTCGGTGAATATTTTAATATACAATCATTCATTTTCTTGGTCTATCATTAAGAAAAATAGCTACACATATCATTAAGAAAAATAGCTAAATATACTGAATTCTGAATTAGGTATATATTTCTATAATAGAATGCCCATTTAGTATATATGAAATAAACAAAAATGTATATAACAGGATGCAAATGACAGTTGAAATTTTTGACTTTATTCCTTACAATGAATTTCATTAATAAACTGTATTCTGAGAAAGTAGTTACAACAGAGATATAAGTTGTAGTGCTGGCTGTTGAGTATACAACACACATTGGAATGAAAGGTGGTATCTCTCAGAAGTTACTAATTAGTTACTTAATAGCCTATTTTCTTTTTTATTTGCTTTTTTATTAAATTAATTATTTTTTACACTCCATATTCCATTTCATGCTCTACCATTTACCCTCTGACTGCTCCATATCCTCTAGCTGATGTAAAATGTTGGATTAAAATATTTTGCTTATGCTTGTCAAAATCTGTCTGTTTTTTTTTTTCCTCATGATAGGAGAGCACTCTTCAGGGAAGTCTGAGAGAAACATCTGGAGTTAAAGTTGAACTCTAGACTCAGGGTTGACCTGGCAGATGACTTTGTGCAGAACATTTTACTATTCTCAGGAACATAAGAGCACAGTACTGTACCTACCTTATGTTGTCAACATTTAACAGGAACTACCATTTAGAAAGAAGTATATAAATCTTTGGTTATTATCTGTCCTTAGATTTTAATGTGAGTGAATTTTAAGAAACTAAATTTTGTGAAACAAAAATTGCTGAAAAATCCTTCAAGGCATACCTTAGGTTGCAAAAGTGCTGCTCTCTACACTGCCCTTCACTGTGAAATGCTAGAGCCAGCAGTGATGACTTTACTGGCTTGGTTAAACACCTGAACTATTCCAGTGATCACATTCAAAGAAGTTGCATCTACATTTTGACAGAACCCTGTAAAGTTTTGCATCTCTAAATGTGGAAAAGGATTTCAGTAGTGTCTTATATATTTAGAAGACCAGGGAAGAGTTACTGTGTCAAAACATAGGCATTGCCTGTAAGCCTTTTTGGTAACCAGGAAACTGGGAAGATTCCAACCATGGTTCCTCTCCATGGTCTCATGGCAATAATAATGCACTGTGATTGTTGCTGCCCACAGTACACCAGGACAATATCTGTACTCATTTAAATTAAGACTAATGAAACTGGTATAAGCCTTCATCCTGGATAACATAGCTACAGACTTTTCCTACCACCACCAAGAGCCCACCTTATATTATGTTCTCCTTGTTCCAAGCTGCATATCCACTAGGAGGCACAGATTAACTCTCCATCTTTAAGACTTGCAGTTACACTAAGTGTCTATGGTATTAAAGAAATGTACTTATTAATATTAAAATTAAAGTTCTACCGATTCCTAATTTTGACAATATTGACAACCAAATAATTTATTTTGCTAGAAAAATGTCTATATTTTAAAGCTGAAGATGATGTTCAGTGCTTAAGACCTTAAGAGAACCTGGATTCGTCGCCAGGTCCTGTGAACTCTCTAATAAGTATCCTTCACTCCAGTTCCAATGAATATGATATCTTCTTCTGACCTCTACAGGTACTAGGCACATACATGATGCACACACATACATGCATGTAAAATACTCAGTAATAATAATAATAATAATCTAAAATGGATCTAAAACTTTTTTAAAACAGGAAATATAAAATTATGTTTTAAATAATTGGCCAAAACAACACCAACTATCCAAAATGATTGATGTTAATTAAATTAATTATATCTCTGTGTTTATTGACTAAAATTACCCATACTTCCTATAATTTTGATAGTTTTGATCAAGAAATATTTGAAGATCATATGTCATTTGCCTCTATGATGAACTATATTTGTATTGCTTATGACACATATTAACATATATTATATTTTGTGTATATAAATACAATAGCATTCATTCATTTTGCAATGCTTCAGATAGCTCTTTCAAATTAAAAGACCAATTTGGTGATATGTTAGTCATATTGCTAAAAATTAAGTATAACCAATCCATTGTACACATATCCCTATTGTATACACATTGAAACACTGCTAGAAAATCAACAGAGCAATAAAATGAAATGAGATATAACATTCAAATATTTCAATGTTTCATGTTGTTTCATGCAGTTTCCTAATTATATCTCTTATTGGACTTCATCATTAAATAAAGGAAACTTTAAAAAGTGAAGTTTTAAGACCTGATGGTTGACTGTAGTTTATCATTAGTTTGTTTCCTGTGATTCCAGAATCATAAGGTTTGTAATAGGCAAGGAGATTAGAGCTGTGTGGATTTTGATATTGTTGTTGTTTTGACCTGTGAATAAGTGTCTACACTCAACAGTTTTCTAAGGCAGTCATCAGCTGTCCCATGAGCTTTTCATGATATTTAGGAGCAGGAAAGAGGATCTGTCCATGAGATTAATTGACCCAATTGCTCCTGAGAGAGATCCATTATCACAGAAGAATATGATCCTCCCAGAAAGGCAGATGCCTTGCTGATGGCCAGGCTCTTAGGCAGGGGGAAAAAAATCAACTTCCAAACAACAGATTAAAAAACAACAAAACAAAAACAAACAAAACACTATGGTCTCATAGCAATCATACTGCAAAGGTGAAAGGTAGGCCAGGAGTAGGGAGAAATAAATCTAACTAACACCAGTCCATGAAGACTAGTAGTGGACACACAGTTTTTCATACAGTTGTTTGTTTGTTTGTTTGTTTGTTTGTTTGTTTTTGAGACAGGGTTTTTCTGTAAAGCCATAGCTATCCTAGAAATCACTCTATAGAGCAGGCTGGCTTCCAACTCAGAAATTTGCATGTCTCTGCCTCCCAACTTCATACAGTTTTTGTTTAATGTTCCTACTTACTTCCTGGCCACAAGGAATCAGTTCCTATGTAGCTGACTCTAGAGCTCAGATCTAAAGGGAATCAAACTGCATTTCTCTGATTCGACACAGAACAATTTGTTCCTTTATTCTCAAAGAACTTATTTGTGGAAAGTCTAATAATTTCTTCTTTCTAGAAATAGAAACTGCAGTGCCATAACTGGTTGCTATAGTCCAAGCATATGTGACTGAGGAATGGTGGTATCCTTCCTCAGTTAACCATGTCTAAAAATATTCCCACAGTCGTGTCCAGGGGTTTGTCTCATAAGTGATTCTAGATTTTGCCCCCCCCCTTCATGCCTTCAAAACCAGTACCGCTTGGGTGATTCTCACACATTACCAAGTCCTGCTGCAGCACAAGGTACAACTTAGGCTCTTACTGGAACATGGCCTATGTGCTCTCAGAAAACACTTCTCAGAAGATGTCACCTCAATGATGCTGGTCTCTTCTTAATCACCACTAGTTTCTTAGCTCCAGCTAACCAGCATCAATAGTCCCAGTAATGCAAAGGTTTTGCTTTAGTAGTTCTGGTATCTTGTTAATTACAGCTGATTCTTCAGCCCCAGCTAATCAAAACCACAGAATCTTCACAATCAAAACAACATGGCCCTGATAAGAGTCTTTAATCTTCCCTCTGAAATTTCACAAGTCCAGCCTCCATCTTCTACACTGTTCTCAACATGATCTTCCAAGGTCTTACAGAATATCCTATAGAGGTTTTAACAACCAATGGCTCTTCTAGCTCAAAGTTCCAAAGTTGTTCCACAGTCCTCCCCAAAACATGGTCAGGTTATCACAGGAATACCCCACTGTGCTGGTACCAATTTTTGGCTGGAGTTATCACAGAGAAGGCTATTTCTCAATTAGTGATCAAGGGGGTAGAGCCCCTTGTGGGTGGAGCCATCCCTGGGCTGATAGTCTTGGGTTCTATAAGAGAGCAGGCTGAGCAAGCCAGGGGAAGCAAGCATCCCTCCATGTAAAGAACATCCCTCCATGGCCTCTGCATCAGCTCCTGCTTCCTGACCTGCTTGAATTCCAGTCCTGACTTCCTTTTATGATAAACAGCAATGTGGAAGTAAGCTGAATAAACCCTTTCCTCCCCAACTTGCTTCTTGGTCATGTTTGTGCAGGAATAGAAACCCTGACTAAGACAAAAGCTTTGCGCAAAATGTTTAGTTTCTCTACATAGCCTTTTTTAATCCATTAACAGAAAATAGCAATAAAAACTTGCTCTACTTGCATTGATGTGGTAAACATTAAAAGAAGATATGAAATTATAGACTAATGACTGATATTCAAATATGAACAAGTACACTAAGTACTCAGAATAGATACTTTTTAATATTTTATTTATTTATTTTTACACTCCAGATTTTATTCCCCTCCTGGTCTACCCTCTAACTGTTCCACATCCCATACCTCTTTCCTGCTCCAGTCTACATGAGGATGTCCCCACTATACACCACCCACCACCCACCACACCAGACCTCTAAACTCCCTAGGGCCTCCAGTATCTTGAGGGTTAGGTGCATCTTCTCTGACAAAACCCAGACCTGGAAGTTCTCTGCTGTATATGTGTTGGGGACCTCATATCACCTGGTGTATGCTGCCTGTTTGATGGTCCAGTGTTTGAGAGATCTCAGGGATCCAGGTTAATTGAGAATGCTGGTCTTCCTACAGGGTTGCCCTCCTCCTCAGCTTCTTCCAGCTGTTCCCTAATTCAACCACAGGGGACAGATCTTTTTTCCATTGATTGGGTGCAAATATCTGCATCTGAGTCTTTCAGCTACTTTTGGGGTTTTTCAGAGGATAGTCATGATAGGTCCCTTTTTGAGGTCTCCAAGACCTGACACTATTACTGAGGCACTCCATACCCTCAGTAATAGTGGCAGGTCTTAGGACCTTCCCTTGAGCTGGACCTTCTTTTCCTCAGGCTCCTCTCCTCTCCATTTCCATGCCTGCAGTTCTTTCTATCAGGAACTATTATGGGTCTGATTTTGACTGTGAGATGGCAACCTCCTCCCTCACTTGATACCCTTCTTTTCTACTTGAGGTGGGCTCTATAAATTCCCTCTCCCTACTGTCAGGCACTTCATCTAAGGTCCCTCCCTTTGAGTCCTGAGCATCTCTCACCTCCCAGGTCTCTGGTGAATTCTGTAGGGTCCCCCCAACAACCTACCTACTGAGGTTGCCTTTTTCCACTCTTTCTATTTGCCCTCAGGGCTTCAGTCCTTTTACCTCGCCCAATACCAGATTTGGTTCCCCTCTCCTTCCCCAGCCCTTCCACTTTCCCTTCCAGGTGCCACCATATCTCCCCACTTGTAATTGTTTTCTTCTCCCTCCCAAGTGGGACTGAGGTATCCTCACTTGGGCCCTTCACCTTGTTGACCTTTTTGGGTTCTGTGAACTGTATCTTGGGTATTCTGTACTCTTTTTTTGGTTAATAGCCACTTATTATTGAGTGCATAATATGCATGTCCTTCTGGATCTGAGTTACCTCACTCTCAGGATGATATTTTCTAGTTCCATCCATTTTCCTGCAAAACTCAGGATATCCTCATTCTTAATAGCTCAGAAGTATTCCATTGTTTAAATGAACCACATTTTCTATATCCATTCTTCTGTTGTGGGACATCTGGGTTGTTTCCAGCTTCAGAATGGATTCTTGATGGGTGATTTTTATCAGTAATATACATCTAATGAGATACACTTATCAAAAACTGAGTGACTAGTATATATCTGATACTTAAATATTAAGGTACAACAACAACAGAAAAAAAACTATTTAATTTTTTTCCAATGAGCTGTTATAAAGGATATGAATGAAATCATAGCCCACCTTCCACAGTTTAGATTCTGATTTCTGAGGTTAGGGTCAGAGACTGATACTTAAGGACTTTGTGAATTTCCTCTGAATTCCTGTTGGGAAATATGTCTTGTGAAATATACTAAGACAAGGATAGTGGGCCAGTGTAAATAGGTGGCTGCTATACTGGAAGAGGGTAGAAGTATATTTGAAATTCTTTATGGTTATGCGGTATTGCTGCTTATATACCATTAACCTTATATTTGCTTTATTATAGGTTTCTTCAGGTTTGATAGAATTTCAAAATACAAGATGACATGAGAAAGGTAGTCCATTTTATATGGACTACCTAAAATAAACAACTTTATGTTAGGAAGTATGGCCCTGTGCTAGGATGCAACAGGAAGACTTTCATATTTACATAAGAATTACAGGGTTGTATTCATGTAGAAATAAAATTATTTGGGAAGGAACTAAAGATTTAAACAGAAGAGGAAGGTTAGTTACTAACCTCTAAACTGATTAAGGCAAGGAAGCTCAATGGAAAGTACATAGAGAAGAGAAAGTCATGGCTACATGAGACAACAAAACATGACTTTGCTTACAGAAGACTGATATAAAGGGATCAGAAATTTTATTTTCAGGGCAAATGGTGGCATAATTAATCTAAACAAGAAGTTTAAAAAATGAAAATCATGCTTCAGAAAAATAGCAATTTGTTTTTTATCTTATGATTTTATGGTGTTTAAGTAACCAACACAATTTTTCAGAAATTCTCTGAAAACATGTATTTTTGGGGGGAGGGTTGGGCTGAAGGATGCCCAGATAGTTGGCAAAACATTATTACTGAGTATGTCTGACAGGGTGCTTTCAGAAGACAGGTATTTGAATAAGTAGACTGATTAAAAACCTGCTGTTATCCATGAGAATATGGAGTAGTGATTATGATTTCTAATGAGGGATGAAGAGAATCCAGAGGTGACCAAAAGAATTGTTTTGTCTCTTCTGATCTGGTACACCTATCTTTCCCAGAGCCTCAGCATATTCACGTTAGAAACTATCTTATGCCCCGGTTCCCTGCTCCTAATGGCAGAAATCCTTAAAACTATTTAAAATATGACATATATTCAGGCTAAGCATAGGTAGAAACCTTGAAGACATATAAGGTGGCTAGAGAATGAGATAGGCCTGGTAATCCTGGAAAGTTCTGTGACTTAGACTAGATGTGTGCAAATCAGCCTTTGCAGGAAGCAGTGCATCCTGATGGAAAGGCAAAACTATTTCCCACCTCCTTTTTCTACTAGAAATTCTGCTGTCTTATTGACTCTTTATCTGTAAATCTTTGTCTTACCAAAAATGTTAGATATTTGATATAATCATAAAATTCACTACTTTTGTGTACTGCAACTTAAAACTAGAGTTAATACTAGCTTAAATTATTTCAGAATAATTTTCTTGGAAGTTATTTTTTTCAAAATCAATCAATAAACCAAAAAGAAACATACATAAAAAGAATTATTTTAAAGGATATAATATTTTTGCAATGACTTATCCACATGGATATGCATCTGTTAAAATTGCCTCTGTAATCACAATTTGATAATTTTACATAGCATGCACTCAGGTTGTGAAGAAAGCAGAAAGATAACATCTGTGCTCAATAAGCATTTCCATAAACCATCTCCTAAGTGCCAGAATGCTGATACAGCGATGCAAGAAATCAAGGTTATTTACTTCTTTGCTAATTCTTTGTTAGGCACGCCTCTTCCTCTCAAATCACACAATTATTTTTTTTCTTACATGTTCTGCCTCTGTTTTTTAATGTCAGATTGAAGGCTGTTGGTTGCCCAGTAACATCCTCAGTCACCTAGTTATTATTCAGCCTGTAGCCATAAACAGGCTTTTGATTTCAGATAATAGAAAATGTGAGTAAAAAGAATATACTTTTGTGTGTTTCATTATCTTTTATAGCAAAATGTTGTAGACTGAGGTGATTGTGGGCTTGCTAATTCCATTTCTTCAGCATCTTCAGTATCTTCAGCAATCCAGCTCTCTACATTGAAGAATCCTTACTACAGTGAAAGATTGTGTTGTGCTAATTCTCTGTCTGAGTATAGGAGTCACTCTGTGATCTGGGCATCTGAGGGAGAGGAGTGCAACTGCTATGTACTGATATTAGGGATGATATAGTCTTTACCAGGATGCCCCTGTATGTTTTTGGATCACAAAACATGCATAAACATGAATGTCTTAGACACATCAAAAACCTTACTTTTTTAATGCATGTTTACTTACATTTATAATTTTGAACTTTTACACCATGAATACTAACCAGCCTCACTCCCATACTTTAGAACTCTGCTTACCTTGTTTTCTCTCCACAATGCACTCTCTCTGTGTGTCTGTCTATATCTCTCTTTCTCTGTCTCTCTCTCTGTCTCTTTCTGTCTCTGTCTCTCTCTGTCTCTGTCTCTCTGTCTGTCTCTCTCATGTTGATATCTACCTGTTATATTTTATGAACCCCCAAGATATCATGGCTATCCTTTGGAGCCTGGAGAGCTCAACAATAGATGCACAAATAAATATTGTTTCTCGCCAGACAGTGGTGGCGCATACCTTTAATCCCAGCACTTGGGAGGCAGAGGCAGGTGGATTTCTGGGTTCGAGGCCAGCCTGGTCTACAGAGTGAGTTCAAGGACAGCCAGCTATACAGAGAAACCCTGTATCGAAACAAAAACAAAATCAAAAACAAACAAAACAAAACAAACAAACAAAAAAAGCATAAAGATTGTTTCTCTGTCTCCAAAAATTTGTCAGTAGCCAATGTTTCATAGCTGATAGAATAAGTATTCGAATCCTCTGCCTTCTTTAACTAATTGCACATAAAGTCAATTTTGTTTGCATAAAGTGCAAGTAAACATTGAATCCAAGTTATCACATTTTGTAGCTTCACCTGGCTTCATAAGTGGGTGTCAATGATGTAAATCAGTTCTGTGTGTGAGTATGGGAAGTATTCCACCCACTAAACCATCTCCCCAGGCCTGAAACTATTCAATTCTGAAGGGCACATTTTACTGGTTAAATATTTCTCCCTGACAATAGATCTAAAAGGAATGGTGTATGTCTTCTATGCATTAAACTATGTTTTTTGAGTAAAATTTGCCAAGTGCATAATGCTATAATGACATGAACTGCCCAGTGCTTTACTGGAATATCTTTTGGTTGGTATATACCCACAGCCACTTTCATGCAAGTTTATAAGATGATTTAAGCCTAATTCCCTCACATACTCTGATACCATCTGAAATTTACCCTTGCCCCATTTTTCTCCTTTATTCTCTGGACAGCTTCACTTCTACCTTTGTCCACGCATATGATAGCATGTATCTATGTCATTAGAACCTACATCTATAATAGCAAATATCTATGTCATTTAGAATCTATGGGTGACAGAAAATATGATGCTGTATCTTTCTGAAACTTTTGTTTCACTTAATATGATTAACTCAGTTGCATCTATTTTCACTCTTTATATTTGAAATGACACAAAGTTTTGTTTATTTTCTTTAGTGGTGCTGGGAATCTAACATGGTACCTGTAAGGTGAGAATTACAATAGTGTGATCTGTCCTAAACCAAATACTAAAATAAATAAAATTGAATAAAAAGTTAAAAATTTAATTAAACTTCTAATGGTAGATTCATTTTTTTATATGCAAAGTGTGAACAAATTAAAACCTAAATCTTTTTTAATAAAAATAAAGCCTCCTTTTATCTTTTTCACTTAGACATATTAAACATTTCACTAGTAATAATATTAATAATAAAAATATCCACTACTCTCTCAGCTTCCAAATAACAGAGGAGGATCAGCGACCTTAGCTGCCTCTCCCTTGCACGTGGAGAGTCTGCCGCCAGAGACCACCGGGACCCGGAGTCTCTAGTGAGAGCCACCATCCTCTCTCCGGTGAGTTCCTAAGCTGGGAGCAGCCACCCGGGAGGCACAGGCCCCACAAGTCGC
>NW_022196905.1:150035652-150049561 GCF_008632895.1 Mastomys coucha | reverse complement strand
TTTTGGAGGGGAAACTGGGAATGGAGAAATTTACATGTAAATAAAGAAACTATCTAATAAAAAAAATATCCACTACTACTTTTATTCATCTAATTTAGTAGCAATTGTTATCTTGTACAAGATGCAACATTGTGGGTGAGTAATCTTCGAATTGCAGGGAAAAGATTAATATATTGTTTTTCATTAGTTGCCTTTTGAACTTCTATATTTTTTGGATTATTCTATATTTCAAGTCTTGTCAAGCACACTTCTAAAATATATATCCCTATCTTATCTCTCATCTAGGAATATACAGTCTCTGCCTACAGTTAGGGATTTTATACATAGCTCTCCATACATAGAAAATGCATATGTCTTTACATTCTCTAGTAACATAGTACTGATTCCAAATGAGCAGATACATAGTTCACTCCTGACATACACATAAAGCCACTTCATCTTAAAATACTTCTACACTGAACTCTTCACAGTGGGAAGTAGGGCTGAAACAATGTGATTTTATCTTTAATAAGGAATTCACTGAAAAATCCCTATAAAAATTTCCTCTGAAAATAGAAAATATGATTTCATAAGAGCACAGGACTCTGCATACAAACTATTCAAATGAACTCACATGATCTAGAACAGAGTAATATTCCATCCTGGGGATGCTGGAATATTCACTTTTGGTTTTGGTTCTGAAAAGTAATGCATCATACCCTTTAGTATTTTTCTTCACTTTACTTTGAATCTTATATCTATAACTCCCTACAATTTCTGATTCTCTTTTATTTGTCTTTAGAATCAATTTATATACCTTTTAAAGTAAGCTTGCCGCAGGTTTTCTTTCTTGATTGATAGTTTCACCTTCTTAACCCTATGATAGATGATCTAATTGTGTCAGCACAAAGATCCTATTCATTTTCAGAGCATATACCAAGTGTCAGCATATCTTATTTAGTAGGGACATTATTGTCTATATTGTCATGTCCAACTGATAGAAGAAAAAATTAGGACCCAGAAAAGTGATTCATTTCAGCCCAAGCTGAAAGATGGTTAACAGAAAGAGAATTTGTCCCCAGGTTCCACAAGCTTAGCATATGTAACTCTTCTGTCCCTTAATTTAATGTTACAATGTTTAATGCAAGATAATCTCCATTACCCAAGTTAGAAGGGATGACAGGACACAGAGTACAACTTTCCAGCTTCAAATATTGCAGCATCTGTTAAAATAATACATTTCTATTTAAAAAAAACGTATTTTTGAAGATAGTTTTTATGGTGGATTTTTTTCCACATGATGCCCTCCTCAATGTCATTATATTATCTTCTCTTCATTTACTGAGTTCTACATTGTCTCTGGACCTTCCATATGGCTCCTGTTGGCCAATTAACTCTTCTCATGGTGATTAATATTGTCAATTTGACAGAATATAGACTCACTAAGACACAAATCACTGGGAATCTCTGTGAAGCAGTTCATAGATTGGTGCTTACTGTGAATGGTACTATCTTGTGGGTTAGAGTCCTCAACAGAAAAAGGTGTAAGACCAAGATGAATTCTTACATTCTTCTTGCTTTCTGTACCCACTGTGACCAAGGTCCTTGCATCATGACTTCTCCACCATGAAGAACTGTACTTTTGAAGTGTGAGTGAAAAATATGCCCTCCCTTAACTTGACATTGTTACAACAGTACTACAGCATTTTCTCTGTCCAATCACATTAGGGCAGTGATAGGCCTGTGATAGAACAGGAGTAGAGAGGTGGAGCTAGAGTTGGAGGAGGAAGAAGGTCAGAGGAGCAGGATGAGGGTCATCATGATGGAGACAGACAATAAGAATGAGTCTGACCCTATGAGGTTATGCAACCAAGCAAAGGTTTTTACAAAATAGATTAATTGGGTTAGAATATTATCTTTATTATTTGGTTCAGAAAATTATTGTATTGGTATCTTGTAAATTGTGATTTTATTATTATATATATCTGATTGGACATTAGGGCATTTAGAGTCATGTTTTACTTACTGGGCCTTAGGCACTATTTAGATAAATGATTGTGGGGGTGTGTAAAAGTTGCATGTGAGCGAGATGTTTTTAATAACTGGGATAGTGAGCAAAATGTTTTTAATAGCTGGGAGAGAATAATAAGAGCCTGTCAGTACATGGCCTGGTGGAAAAGTGAGTTTGCGGGGTGGATTCATTTTTTAAATTCCTGCAACACAACAATGAGAAAGTAACCAATACACTTTCTTCTTTTCTTATCATATTCCTCCATTAGTTGGACTTAGGAATTGTGACTGACAAGTTGAAGTAAAATAAAATGTTATTTGGTGGCATCAAAATAACAAGATAAGGAATTTATCATATTTTTGTGGGTGCCAATTACACCAACTCAATTCTTGAGGTCATTGTGAAGCTATTAGCATATAATGTGTAGACAATCCTGTGGGAAATTAAGCAAGCAAAAGAAATAGCATGTGGTTGAGGATATCACATATTTGTACACCTGTGTGAGTCATTAACCATCTGAGTTCAGCAATATTTGATGTTTAGCAAATCAGCAATATCCCTTGCTTTCCATTAAGGGAACAGAGTTAGTCTCTGGAGAAGATACTCCAAATGAGGGCAGTCACCAAGGGAGGCTACACTAAATGACTGAATAGGACTTCCTGCAAAGGAAGGAGGCTCATGAAATCCAGAGTTGCTGCAAATATTGTGTAGGAGGATGGGGTGGTATGGAGATTCTCTTTTCCAATACTCAAAGCAGTACATATGTGTGTTGACTTCCTTCTTAGAGGAAATGCATATTTTAGATGTATAGTCATTCAATTTCCCTATTGATGCCACAAATTTTCTTTGAGTCTTTGTCTTCCATTTTATGCCTTAAAATTTACTGTGGCATCAAAAAACAATTGTGCACTTTAGCTGACAGGGCTCACAAAGTCCAACCCATAGCTTAGGAAATATTTGTACTTGACTGCTAGGAACAGATAGTTTTCCTCAAGGATGTGTTCTCTGATAAAATGCCACTGTTCCAGAGAATTGCCCTATAAACATGCACATTCTGAAAACACTAAATAGCCTCACTCAGTCATATAAAGTAGGGGACAAGAAATTGGGAAAGACAATTATTGAGAGAGTACAGAAAGAGTTGGGGTGGATATGAGTGAGAATGGATCTGATCTAAACAGTACATATATGCGTGGAGTTCTCAAATAATATATTTTCTTAAAGGGGGGCTATATGTTATATGTAGTAGCTTGAATAAATATGGCCCCTATAGGTCCATAGGGAGTGGTACTATTAGAAGGTGTGGCCCTATAGGAGTAGATATCACTTACTTTAGGAAGTGTCTCATTCACTCCTTGCTGCCTTTGAATCCTGATACAGGACTCTTAGCTAGTTTTTGAGCACTATGTCTGTATGCACACTGCTATGCTTTTCATCATGTAAACAATGAACTAAACCTCTTAAACTTAAAGCCACCCCCAAGCAAATGTTTTCCATGGTCATACTGTCTTTTCACAGCAATAGAAATCCAAACAAAGACACTGAAAATTTCATACTATTTTAGTTAGAGTTTTACTACTGTGAACAGACTCCCTGACCAAGACAATTCTTATTAGGACAACATTTAATTGGGGCTGGCTTACAGGTTCAGAAGTGCAGTCCCTTGTTATCAAGGTGAGAACATAGCAGAATCCAAATAGTCATGGTACAGAGAGAGCTGAGATTTCTACATCTTCCTTCATCTGAAGGCTTCTAGTGAAAGACTAGCTTCCAGGCAGCTAGGATGAGGGTCTTAAGGCCCAGGCCCACAGTGACACACCTACTCCAAAAAAGTCACACCTTCTAATAGTGCCACTTCCTGGGCTGAGCATATACAAACCATCACAAATATATTTTCTTAAAATGAGGGGCAAAAGACTATGCTATATCTCATTTATACTATGACATTGCACAACATGCTCTCTCTTTGACACTATCTCCTGCAATCCTTCAAAACCCATATATTTTATACTTAACAAAGATATATGCATTAAATTAATGGAAATCTAAGCCACTGGCTTCAATTCCAAATAGTGGGTAAAGTTTATCTTTTAAGTTCCCAGTCCATTCTTGATATCAGGACTTGCTAGATAGAAACAGAACTCAAGCCCTAATGTATTACTAGTTCCACTAAGAAAAGTGACTTCAAAAATAATTAAGAAATGCTTGAAAAAGGGTAGAGTTTTGGTAAATTCAACAATAGGGAAACAGAAATATACACTGAAAGCAAAGTAAAGATCTAATGACATAGAAGCAAGAGGAATTCTCAACGTTCCACCTCCCAGCCAGACTGCAATCACCCCTTTCTTCATTGCAAGATTTTTATATTATTATTTGATGTCTATAAGTGTTTTACTTGTTTGTACATACACTATGTTTGCTTCTGATGTGTCAGATCCCTAGAAATGGAGTTTTAGATGGTAATGATCTGACGTTTGGTTGATGGGAACTGACTTTGGTTTTCAGTAAGAAGAGCAAGTTCAACTAGTCACTGAGCCATCTCTCCTGTTCTCCCTTTTCTTAAGGAAGGTCACTGTCACTTCTGTTACTGTCAAGTTTGGCATGTGGTTACATTTACTTTTTCATCTATGGTGTGTCAAAGTTTATTTCCCACATCTGTGTTTATAAGGTAAATCATTTTCTTAGGAATATATAGGATAAAATAATCCTCCCACATTGAAGCTATATAAATTGCATAAAGCACTTTTATATGTTCAGAAATTCCTTCTCTCTTGATAAACTGGCCCTATAAAGAAAAAGAAGTCATATACAGAGTCCTACAAAGATTACATGCCTTCTGTTGATTTTGTGACAGGGTACAATGAGTGAACTAAGAGGTAAATAAATAAAGGGATGACTATCAAGTACCTCTGAGAAGTGGGAGCCTATCTTTATTTTTTTATTAATTTATTTTTTTAAACTCCATATTCCATTTCCCACCCCCATCCACCTTCAGACTGCTCCACATCCCACACCTCCTCCCCACCCCCATGGCCCCATCTCCACCTGGATGTCCCCAACCTCCAAGCCCCTGACCTCTAACCATGTCCACTTTCCTTTCCAGGTCCTTCCCTCCCTCCCTACTTGTAACTGTTTTCTTTTCTCTCCCAAATGGGACTGAGGTATCCTCACTTGGGCCCTTTAGCTTGTTGACCTTTTTGAGTTCTGTGGACTGTATCTTGAGTATTCTGTAATTTTTTGTTCTGTTTTGGTTTGGTTTGTTTGTTTGTTTTGTTTTGTTTTGTTTGGCTAATATCCACTTATTAGTGAGTACATACCATACGTGTCCTTTTGGGTCTGAGTTAATTCACTCAGGATAATATTTTCTAGTTCCATCCATTTGCCTATAAAACCCAGGATATCCTCATTCTTAATAGCTGAGTAGTACTCCATTGTGTCAATGAACCATGTTTTCTGTATCCATTCTTCTGTCGTGGTAGATCTAGGATGTTTCCAGCTTGTGGCTATCACAAATAAGGCCGTTATGAGCATAATGGAACATATGCCCCTGTGGCATGGTGGGGCATTTTTGGGTGTATTCCCAAGAGTGGTATAGCTGGGTTTTCAGGTAGATCTATTTCCAATTTTCTGAGGAACCTTCAGACTGATTTCCAGAGTGGTTGTACCAGTTTGCAATCCCACCAGCAATGGAGGAGTGTTCCTCTTTTTCCACACCTTCTCCAACATGTGTTGTCAGCTGAAGTTTTGATCTTAGCTATTCTGGTGGGTATAAGGTGAAATCTCAGGGTCCTTTTGATTTGCATTTTGCTGATCTCTAAGGATGTTCAACATTTCTTTAGGTGTTTCTCAACCATTTGAGATTGTTCAGTTTTGAGTTCTTGGTTTAGTTCTATACCCCATTTTTTAACTGGATTGTTTGGTTTTTTGGTGATTAACTTCTTGAATTCTTTTTATATTTTGGATATTCCATCTATTGGATGTGGGGTTAGTGAAGATTTTTTTCTCAATCAGTATGTAGCCTATTTGTCTTATTGACTATGTCCTTTGCCTTACAGAAGCTTTCCAGTTTCATGAGTTCCTATTCATCAATTCTTGATCTTAGAGCATGACCAATTGGAGTTCTGTTTAGGAAATTTCTCCCTGTACCAATGAGTTCAAGACTCTTTCCTACATTCTCTTCTATTAGATTCAGTGTATCTGGTTTTATGTTGAGGTCTTTAATCCATTTGGACTTGAGCTTTGTACAAGGTGACAAATATGGGTCTATTTTTATTCTTCTACATACAGAAAGCCAGTTAGAACAGCAGCATTTATTGAAGATGCTTTCTTTTTTCCCTTGTGTATTTTTGGCATCTTTGTCAAAGATCAAGTGTGCATAAGTGTGTGGTTTTATTTCTGGGTCTTCAGTTTCGTTCCATTGATCAACATGTCTGTCTCTCTACCAATACCATGCAGTTTTTATCACTATTGCTCTGTAGTAAAGCTTGAGGTCAGGGATGGTGATTCCCACAGCTTTTTATTATTATTATTGTTAAGAATTGTCTTTTTGCTACTCTGAGTTTTTTGCCTTTCCAGAAGTATTTGAGAATTACTGTTTCCTCATCATTGAAGAACTGTGTTGGAATTTTGATAGGGATTGCATTGAATCTATAGATTGCCTTTGATAGGATGGACATTTTTACTATGTTAATTCTGCCAATCTATGAGAATTGGAGATCTCTCCATTTTCTGTAATCTTCTTTGATTTCTTTCTTGAGAGACTTGAACTGCAAACCAACAGCCAATATCAAATTAAATGGAGACATACTTGAAGCAATCCCACTGAAATCAGGGACAAGGATGCCCACTCTCCCATATCTATTCAATATAGTACTTAAAGTGTTAGCTAGAACAATAATACAACAAAAAAGAGATCAAGGGTATAAAAGTTGGTAAAGAAGAAATAAAGATATCACTATTTGCAGATGATATGATAGTATACATAAGCAACACCAAAAATTCTACCAGAGAACTTCTCTGCTGATAAACAACTTCAGCAAACTGACTGGATATTAAATTAAGTCAAATAAATCAGTAGCCTTCCTTTACACAAAGGATGAACAGGTTGAGAAAGAAATTAGGGAGTTTATCTTTCTTCCTAAAAATATGGTCACAGAAATCCAGATGAGTGTTGGACTCTGACATATCTCCTGGCATGTTTCATTGGACACCAGTCTTGTTGCTGCAGGTTTCTACCCATATCCTCACTGTGAGAAAACAGAGTGTACTTGGCCATTAGGGAGCGTTTCTTTTTATTTTATTTTCAAAAAATTTCAGAGGTAGACTACATGATTAAAATGTAGTTCTTGGACTGTGGAGCCTTAGAAAAGGATACAAATTGACATTAAACATTAAATGTTGCAATGATATTTTTACTGCATATCAGACATTCACTTTAACACATCCAATGTATTTGGCAGAGATGTATTGTATTTAAAGAGCTTACATTCAAGCCACTAAGCTTTGTTTCAAATCAAAATGGAGTTAATTCCACAGACACAAACATGAGAACATCTGGCTGCAAATAAACATTTTAGAGAATGAGTTATTACTGTCTGTGCTAATGAAGAGTGACACTTAAAGAAAAATACTGCTCAGTTGAAAATAAATAAGTGTTCATTTCAAAATGTCCCTAGGATTTGAGGCTTACCACTTTAACACACCAAAAAACTCCTGTTTTATTTTTTTTACAGTCATGGAATTTGTTTTCCATCCCAACAGCTAGTTATTTCTCATGGATGAAGACTGCAGTTTTTCACCTTATAATTGTTATTTATAAAGTTGTCAGAGGTGCTAATAAGCACACATTAATAAGACTTCTGTCTGAAACTGAGTACATAGTAGACTAATGGCTGAGAAGAAACAAGCACAGTTATTGAAACTAAGTTTAAAATGCCTAAGTTCTTTTCCTCAATTAGGAGTACAGAGTGTACAACGATTAAGGAAGGATTACAAAATGTATATACTGATGCCTAGACTAACTGTAATGCAGTGTCTAGATTTTTGTAGACTTATGTCATATTGTGCAAGGAGACATGTACAGACTTCACTGAAACTTATTTAGAAGTCACTATTTCATTGGCAATATAAGCTCAGCTCAATCTTTCCTCAACAGATGTGTTAATTTCAAACAGAACTTGCAAGAATATTCATGTGTGGTCCTAAGTTGCAAAAAATAATTAGGGTGTGTTCATTTGGGAGTCTTATTAATATTATGTTAGTTAATTATGCTGTTTACAATTTGGAACATGATTTTAGTTGTACTTTGATTAACTCTTAGTATATGGGAGTGAGTTTCACCCTTAGAGAGTACCATGTGTGAATACCCTAGAGTACTATGGTATATTAGGTATCTAGACTCTTGAACTTATTTTTCATATATACTCCAGGACATGTGTGTGTGTGTGTGTGTGTGTTTGTGTATTCATGTTTATGTGTGTGTGTAATATGATACAATTATGTGATATATAGATATGCATATACACACACACACACACACACATATATATATATATATATGTTGTACACAACATTATAAACTTAGAGTAGGCAGGATCTTCTAGCTCTTGGAGCCACAATGAACATTAAGATCAAATGATTCAAAAAGGAAGTGATACACAGAGATCTAAGATGGATTGGGGTGCTAGCTTAGCATTGAACTGGTTTACAGTAAAATTCTAAGTATAAATAAAGTCTTTAAAGTAACAACAAAATCTAAAGTATACTAAGTATATGAACCATAACCATGTTTGAGAGAAAATGCCTAGCAACACACAGTTTTCATATGGTCTAATTATATAACTGGACAGTAATATAGGTTCCTTTGTATTAGCATCTCCAAAAACAGGTAGGTAAAGTATTGATCTGTGAAATTAGGAAGGCTGGGAAATGTCATGTGACAGGCCTGTTTTGGTGCCAGCATTGTATTGGTATATCCTGGAACCAAGCACTATTTTGTGCTTGACTATACTTTGGCAGACCAAAGAAGTTACAAAGCTCTCTCTCCAAACACAGCTTAATGGCATGCATATTACTGATTGAATGGACTAAACAGAGTTATAGTAACCATCCAGGTTCAGCTCATCAGCAAAAAGCAAACACATTCTATATCTCAGCAACCTGAAGTGGCACTGATTTTCTTCAGAAGCCAGGCTTACTTCCATATTTATTCTATTCCTTCATGGACAGTGACCTCTCTCTGTGTGTTCCTGTCTCTGTCTGTGTCTATCCCTTTCTGCCTCCCTCTCTCTCTTTCTCTCTCTCTTCCTCTCTTCTTTCTCCTCCTCCCTCCCCTTCTTCTCTCCTTTGCCTTCCTTTGCTTCCCTTCTCTGATACTCTGCCCATGCAGATTCTTTCAGTACTATCACTTTTAGCATGTTATCCTGTTCTCCCAAGGATACGGCACATCCTAGAAGTTGTCAATTCTTTTAGATTGCATGCGTTTGACCTGAGCCTTAAATTCTAGGAAAGGGATGTTAAAACTCATCAATGAAGAATGCTGGGAATCTTAACAAGGATGGCATTTCTTTTGCTCTCTCAATCACCAAATTAGCGGAAGGATCAATGTGGAGGGGAAGCAAAGGACAAATGGGAAGTTCAAATGGGAATGGGAAGACCAAAACAGGTGTCAGATGAAAGAAAAATGTCTGAAAATGTCACACATGTGATACAAAAAAACAAAAACAAAACCATGTCTGTTAGGTTTGTGCTTCAGAAGTAGTAGAAGTAGGACCTGTGTTCAAGTAGTAGTCAATCAGTGTATAGGACCACAAAAAAGAAGCATTATGAGCTGAAACTGATGAAACCTGTTGTTGATAAAAGAAAGTGAAAAACAAAATAAGCCACTACTTACAAATGAAACACCTCAGTTCCCTCTGAATATTTCTACACTTATAAATAGATAATATTATGCTGCAAATATTTGGTTAGAGCCACATTCAATTAGCATTAAGTAAGTGACTCTGATTTAGATGCACATAAAAGGTTTTCAAACTTAGAAGGTTTATATCCAGCAATGCTTTAATTGACTTTAATGCAGTTTAAAAGCTCTAAGACCCCACTGTAGTTTTACAAACACTTTAGCAGATAAAGTTGATTTTATTATTTAAATTTAAACATAGAATGTGGACCAAAGTCCTGGTAAGACAGTCATAAAATTTAAATGTGTCTGGACTTGTCCAAGATTCAATCAAAGAGGACTGGTGTTGCCATCATAGAATAATGGCAAAAAGTTATGATTGTCAGATGACAGAAAGTAACTCGAGCATTGAAATGTGCACACTTCTACCAAGTGATATTTTCCACTTGTATAAAGTCTATTTCCTAAGTCTATATTTCAAGCAAGAAGAAATCCAGAAAGTTAATCAAGTGCAGCTAAAATGTAATATAAGCTAAAATCAACTTTCTGTTGCATCCAGCTTATTGCTCTTGAGGTCACCACAGTGTGTCAGAAAGTTAAACCATGGTGTTTTATAAATGCAGACTCTAATGTTTTACTCTAATGAAATAACTACTGAATTTTCATGAAACAGAATAAGGTATACCATACAAAACTACTAAAAGCCTATTGTATTTGACCTCTACATTATAAGAAAATTAAATCAATTGAGGCAACTTGACTGCAACCCTTTATCTAAAATGCAGAACACTAGAATTTCAAATTGGTTTGAGGCACCTGTATCCAACTTTCTAATATCACATTCTGCTTCTAAGCTTTGTATTACTTTCTCCTAATTTTTTGTTGTAATTCTGTATATATTTTTAGTTTAGTTTGTTTGTTTTATGGTAGAGTGTCTCTATGGGTGGTCTAAATTTCCTAGTAGAACACACAGAGATCCATCTGCTTTTGCCTTCAGAGTGCTGAGATTAAAGGTTTTTGCTTGGATGGTAATTAACACAGAGACAGCAACTGAACAAGGAACAGAGAATGACGGGCTTCAGAGTACTCAAGTCTAAATGGAATGTATGTGTAATTAGGGACAGGAAAGTTGTAGGAGACACAAGCAGTGGATAATTCCAAGAGAAAAATTTCCAGAAACAACAGGAATGATGCACATGTGAGCTCAGAGATTCTGATAGAATGTACAGGACTTATATATGCTTAAGCTAGAAAATATCCCAGAATGGAGTAGGTGAAGTATCATAAAGTTTCACCCCTAACTAAAAAGCTATTAGCTGCTGGGAGAGAACAAATCAGCCTTGTTTAATGGAGTGACCTGAGATATAAAAACCACATAGCAGTATTGGCCCATGCTCATGAGTAGTTGATCTATATATACTGCACTCCAACTACATTTAATTAATTAATTGATTGATTAATTGACTGATTGATTGGTTTTAGAGAGAGGGAGAACCAACATGGAAATGTGTGGAAAGCCGCTTGAGCCTCGCCCCATCCCGAGAGCGAGCGGTCTCATAAACAAAGTCCTTATTTGGCTAAGCTTGCTGCCCTTGGTTGCTTCCGCGTTTGGTGACCTATCCGCTTTTGCCACTTGGCCCATTGGGATTGGCTAAGCTTGGGAGTGCTTAACAGCCGAGGGCAGCACCCTTGGTGCTGAAGACTGTTGAAGGTTCCTTAACAAACTGCTAAAAGAAGAGCTCATGGGTCGCATCTTTCTTCCTGGTCGAGGCAGATGCAATAAGTGGAGGCCCGGACTGGGAACTCACTCCTCCTTCACTCGAGGAGACTTGGAACTTTTTGCAGTCAGGGTTCCCAGATAAGTTGGGGCAATAAGGACCTTAGAAGTAGAGGCAATAAGGACCTCGGGAGTTGGGGCAATAAGGACCTCAGAAGTAGAGGCTATAAGGACTCCGAGAAGGAGCGATAAACTTTCGGGGAGTAGTAAACCAAAAGTAAAACAAAAGTGAAGATGGGCACCTCGCAATCGCACCCAATTTTTCTGGCTCTTCAAGAGCTGTTATTGTCAAAAAATTTAGAAATTAAGAAGAGCACACTGGAGAGGTTCCTTAGTGAGTGTGACACTGCTGCCCCTTGGTTCGCGGTGTCTGGGAACTTCACCCTTTCATACTGGGATAAGCTAGGGGAGGATCTAGATTTCTCCTTGGACCAGGGTATTTTGAAACCAGGGTATTTTGAAAGCTGTGTGGAAGCTCATTAGGAGCTGTTTGGAGGATCACGCTGTTATAAGGCCGTGGAAGAGGGGAAAACCGCATTAGAGCAGCTGAAGGAAGAGTGATCTGTGAAGTCAGAGAAGGGAGCTTCAGATACTGAGTGGTTTGATACAGATGAGGAATTACAGGTTTTGATTGAGAAGATTGAGAGAAGCTCTATTAAAGAGAAATGCAGGAAGAGGGGCCCAGAGAATGACACGGGCCCCCCCAGGCTGTGTGCCATCAGCACCTCCCCCTTATAATCCAATCAACGGTGGGGGTTCAGGCTGCTCCTTTTGCCCAGAGGTTTGGCGAGCAGTGAGGTCGGAGCTCCAGCTTGCCTGCCCAGTTTTTCAAGATGCTCAAGGAAACAGATATGAGGAACCGCTCGATTTTAAAGTAATTAAATCATTGGCTGAATCTGTTCGTACTTATGGCATTACTGCCTCTTTTACTTTAGCTCAGGTGGAGGCTCTTAATAGACATTGCATGACGCCAAGTGACTGGAGCGGTCTGGCTCACGCTTGCCTGAGTCCGGGGCAGTATTTGGATTGGAAGGCATTTTTGATTGAGTATGCTAATGAGCAAGCTGCTGCAAATCACGCTGCAGGAAATACTGCCTGGGATTGAAATATGTTACTAGGACAGGGTAGATTTGATAATCAACGGACAGACTATCTGGTGCAGGTGTTTGAGCAAGTTAACCAGATTGCCATAAAAGCTTGGAAGTCTTTACCAAATAAAAGGGAGGTGAGTGGTAATCTTACTAAGATCTTACAGGGACCCATGGAGCCCTTTTCAGACTTTGTAGATAGATTAATAGAGGCTGCAGGCAGAATCTTTGGTGATCCTGATGCTGCTATGCCATTAATCAAGCAGCTGGTCTATGAGCAGTGTACAAAAGAATGCAGAGCTGCCATTACTCCTTATAAGAATAAGGGGCTGGAGGCCTGGATGAAAGTGTGTAGAGAGTTAGGGGCTCCATTGACTAATGCTGGTCTTGCAGCTGCGGTCATTCAGCTTGCTCAGAAGAAAAGAGGAAGTTCCGGGGCATGTTTCAAACATGGAAAGTTGGGCCACCTTAAAAGGCAATGTCCAGAATGAGGAAATGCTGAAGGCACTGAAAACAGCCAACGCTCAAAATAGCCTGGTCTTTGCCCTAAATGCAAGAATAAGAATCATTGAGCCAATGAGTATAGATCGGTGAGAGACATTAATGGCCAACCCCTTACTCAAGGCTATGGTGGAGCTTGTTCAAAAAAATGGGCAGAGGGGCCCTACCTCCCCAGGGCCTGCAAATATATGAGGCAGTAGAGAATCAGGCTACAGAGTCAGCACAGGAGAGGTGGATGACCCTTCGTCATCTTAGGGACAGCAGAGAGCCATTGCTGGCTCAGTAGGATTGGACCTCCACTCCACCACCAGACTCATATTAACTCCTCAAATGGGAGTACAACTTATAGAGACAGATTTTAAGGGACCCCTTGAGCCAGGCACAGTGAGGTTATTACTTGGCTGATCATCTTCTGACCTAAGAGGATTGATTGTCCACCCTGGTGTGATCGATCCTAATTACACGGGTGTTATAAAGATCATGGTGGCTTCTCCTAGGGGCATTACGGCCATTTCTCCAGGAGATAGAATTGCCCAGCTAGTCATACTTCCTAGTCTGCATGCCAAGTTTGTGGCCAGACCGGAGTAGAGCAATGTTTACAGTTTTGGGGGGTATCCCCAACTACTATTATTGTCCCATATTCTGTTCATCAGGTT
>NW_022196905.1:150013590-150035203 GCF_008632895.1 Mastomys coucha | reverse complement strand
AGGATTTGCAAAGTTTAATTTGGCAATGAAGAGAGTTATTTTATATTCAGCATATTCGTGCACATACAAGATTACCCGGACCATTAAGTAAATGCAGTAGGATAATGCTCAATAGATTTTGCCAGAGACACTTTTGGATATATCCAAAATAATGGGCCATCCTGCCACAAAATTCCTGTGGGCTGATAATAGGTAGGAAGAATATACAATAAAATGGACTGATTCTCATCCCATCTCTTCAAAAAGGCACTCTATAATCTCTCTTCAACCTTTTGTAAGGCTTTTCTGGCATCTACAGTTAACAATCTGGGAGAATCAAGGGCAGAATCCCCTACCAAAATATTATACAAAGGCTTCAATTCATAATTGGGCAATTTTAAATAACAATATACCCAATTAATATCCCCTAACAACTTTTGAAAAAAATCATTCAATGTTCTCAATTCGTAAAGGAAATGATGTTGTAGATCAATGGACTAGAATGGAATGTATATTTATGAGTTCTTCATTGGAACAGGCTAGACAATTTCATCAGACTCTTCATATGAATGCTAAGACTTTGCAGATGAAGTTCCACCTGTCGCGAGCTAATGCAAGACAGGTGGTCTTAGATTGTCCTCAATGTATAATCCATCATCATCCCCCTGGCATGGGTGTCAATCCATGTGGCTTGTCCCCCCTTAAGATCTGGCAGATGGATGTGACACATATTTCTGAATTTGGAACTTTAAAATACATTCACGTATCTGTAGATACATGTTCTGGGATCATTCATGCCACCCCTTTGAGTGGAGAAAAGGCATGCAATGTCATCTCACATTGCCTAGAGGCATGGGCTGCTTGGGGCAAACCCCAGCAGCTAAAAATAGATAATGGACCTGCCTACACAGCTCATATTTTTATGTCCTTTTGTAAACAGATGGAAGTTCATGTCTCCCATGGCTTGCCATATAATCCTCAAAGACAAAGAATTGTGGAGTGTGCTCATCGCACCTTGAAGGAGCTTTTACAAAAACAAAAAAGGGGAATTGGCCAAGGCTGTATCCCAAAAGAAAGAATAGCCCTTGCCCTTTTTACCTTAAATTTTTAAAATTTGGATGTGGATGGCCTTTCTGCTGCGGATCGTCATCAGTGCAGCAGAGGCTCCTTGAAGGGATTTGTGAAGTGGAAGGATGTGATCATGAGCATATGGCATGGTCCTGATCCAGTGTTGGTGTGGGCAAGAGGATCTGTTTGTGTTTTTCTCCAGGATCATTTGGAGCCTCTGTGGGTTCCCGAACGACTGACATGGAAGTTTACCACACAAAATGAAAAGATCGTGCCTGAAGGTTCTGTGCGTTCTCCTGCTCCTGTTCCTGATGAAGAGCCAAGCAGAACCCCGGAAATTGGTCAGCGAATTTTGAGGATCTGATGGGTCAACTGAGATTGTCCATGGCTACAGTCAATTCCACATGGGTGGATGTTGGGTTAGCCTCTGGCTTGTCATCTTGGAAAGAATGGGCAGGCATGGGGGCTATGGTTGGTCTCCTATTGCTGGTCTGCCTTGTGGGCCTGTGGTGTATTTGCAGGATCAGGTTCACTCAAAGGTGGAATGCAGCCATGATTGTTCAGGCATTTATGGCCATTGAGGCAGGACAGTCTCCCCAGGCATGGCTGGCAGTCATGCAAAAATGATAGTCACGTTCAGGCTGCAAGGCGAAGCACTGCACTCCTGGTCAGCTTCTAGTGGCCCCGAGAAGAGCACGTCTGATTGCATGCGGGTTGATACCCCAGTCCCCGCCTCTGAGAAAAAGGTATCAGACGGGTCTGGTACTCTTTGGGTCGATGACACCTAAGTGAGGATCAGTACAATATCCCTGTTTCAAGCATCAGAGATCAGACCTCTACTCTTGCCTGTTTCGTTTAAAAACTAAAAGGGGGAACTGTGGAAAGCAGCTTGAGCCACACCCCAAGACAGCGCTGGCTTCCGCCATCCGAAGAGCTAGCAGTCTCGTAAACAAAGCCCTTATTTGGCTAAGCTTGCTGCCCTTGGTTGCTTCCACGTTTGGTGACCTATCCACTTTTGCCAAGTGGCCCATTGGGATTGGCTAAGCTTGGGAGTGCTTAACAGCCAAGGGCGTTGCCCTTGGTGCTGAAGACTGTTGAAGGTTCCTGAATAAACTGCTAAAAGAAGAGCTCGTTGGTCGCATCTTTCTTGCTGGTCTAGGCGGATGCGATAGTAATGGATGGGTAGGGAGGTAAAAGTGAACCTGGAAAAAGATGGACAGGTGAAAGAATATAATGAAAATATATATTTTTTGTATTAATATATACATATATATATGTGTATATATGCACACACAATGTATAAAATATATTGTATATATGAATTTCTTAAGAATAAATAAAAACATTTAAAAATGTACCCTTTTAGTGTCTATCAGCATTGTCTATATCTTATATAACAATGCAATAGAATGATTTGATAGAGTTTTAAATAGGAAAAAAAACCTTTCAGTTTATAAAATCTCTCCTCCCAAAATCAGTTTCTAGAAAACATTCTATTCAATGCTGGTCAACATTTAAAGTATATTCAGTGACTAGCCACACATAATGGAGTTGAAAATAAAGCTCAGCATTTGCAATCATGCTGTATTTTTAATTAAACTATTTTTAGAAATTTATTCAAATACAAGCATACAATAGAGAGTCATTATGTGGTGTGTTTTTAAATCTCAGTTACATATAGTAACTTTCTGGATATAATTGTGGGTAACTTGATGTTGTGTCTTCCTCAGAGGTGCGTTTATTTTTAATTTTAACAAAATGCTTTTGTTAGTGGATTCTGTTGAATTTAATTTATTTCTCATATCCTGCAAATCACAAGTTCATTAATAATGGTCAGGCTTTGAGCTGGGACAGATTCAGGGTAGAATGGAGCTGCCCTTTGTTCAATACCAAATGTGAAAATAGGCCTATTTGAGTAATTTTATGGCCCTCAGTGTGAATATAACAACAATCTTTCCAAATTTTCTAATTCTTGTATTTTACTTGTACACATGTGTCCTTAGTGTTACTGCTATATGCTGTGCCTTTACACACAGCATTGATCTTTATCTTGAATTGTGTTCACAACCCTCATATATTTGTTAGTCACATACAAGTCACTTATGAAATTATTTTTGTAATTTTATACTTTATATAATTCTGTTAGTTCTGGCTTCTAAAACTTTAAAATTTACTGTTATTTAATATTAAGTATCTGATGATTGTTCTCCTCAGTGTCATTTGGAAGTAGTGGAATGGGCAACTTCAAATCAACTTCAACCAAGATAGATAGTGGCAAATAAATAAATAAATAAATAAATAAATAAATAAATCACTACAATGAGAATTGGGGAGAAAGAGCAAGAAAGAGTAAAGGTTGAAAGCCTTGACATAAATGGTAAGGAGCACTTGGTATGCTTGCACAACAGATAATTTACTGCACACAGGTAAAATGTTAAACCATAACAAGTACCCTTTGAGGAACAATAGAAATCCTTTCTCTCCCTCTCTCTCTCTCTCTCTCTCTCTCTCTCTCTCTCTCTCTCTCTCTCTCTCCCTTTCTCTCTTTCCTTTTAAGATTTCAAAAGAGTTTGACTTTCTGTATAATTGTACCTCATCTAAAATATTTCAAAAACAGCTCATCCGAGTATCTATTTGTCATAAACTTTTTATTTATTTCTGGGACCATAAAACAGGACCTGTTTGTTTTGTTTTTAAAATTGTTTTAATCTTTATATGCACTTTGCTTTAAACAAAACAAAATGTAGTCTGAGATGAGCCCTGAGTAATGCTAAGAGAGATTGTTCTTTAACATCAGCATGGATCTGCTACCCATTGTTTTAGAATGTGAGTGAGAAGTGTCAGCCTGCTGTGTAGTTAACATTGTCAGATGAATCTTCTAGAGAAATATCTCAATTTTACTTTAGTGTTTAGTGTTGAAAACCATTACTACATCAATGGTAGTACATTTCTGGTTTAGTATAAATTAAAGGTGTTTTCTAGTTGTGTGTGGATGCTGGCAACCATCTCACTTTGACTATTGTTTAAATTATGTAATGCTAAGATTAGGTTTTAAAAAAAGCTGGTAATTTGGGTCTTTTTCATTGACTTTAAGAAAAAGAAAAGAAATACAAATGTGCTTGGTGAATTCTTTCATAAGTGAGGTCTGCAAAAAAACCAAAATTTAAAAATAAACAGCAGCAAATTCTCAACTAAGCCATCTCCATAGAGTCTTTTTTCATGACTTTATTTTTATTCATTTTATCCCTATAATAATTTCAGGGTCGTACATTTTTATCATTTTACTGATTAACATGCATAGTAAATAGTACAATATTAAAGTAAACCAGTGCTTTTTCATTGATGGGATAATAGTATGATACAACAGATATATTTTTTCTCACCCCTATGTTTATTAGGTCTGCTGAAACAACTAGTTTAAGTATCTAAGAACTCTGTATATTTTGCATTCATGGAGTCCTTTATTTATCTTTCCATCTTACATGTTAGCAATCCTTCATCTGTGATGTTTGCTGCTTTAGAATTCTACATTATGAATACGTGAATATATATTAAATATTTTATTAGTTTCTACTTTCGTTATTTTTTTTTATTTTTTTCTCATATTTGTTCCTTTTCCTGAGAAGTTATTTTTACATTTAATTCTAGCATAAGACTATTGAAACACCTATTTGGGAATAAGTGTAACACCACCTTGACACCAGGTCTCCTCTGCTCTCACTCTCTCCAGTATCAGATCACTAGGAGGGGGAGCCATCCCATGATATGGAGAACAGAGCAGCCACTATCTCATCTCCAATGTCTTCACAAGCACTGAAGCAGACTGAGAGAACTGTGTAGAGGGACTAAGCAATTGGCAAGCCTGTATTAGACATAAGAGAAGTTTGAAAACTTAAAATTATGAGATTCTGTTTAAATGGTAGGAGAACAACTTTGAAGTCTTGACTGTTGGACGCGGTAGTACTTTTCTCTTGAAGCCTCAATTAATTTATTTGGTTACCTGTTACTAAAGTAGTTTAATTCCTTATGTTCAAACATTGATCAATACTAACAAAGTATTTCTCATCTCTTAAAGTAAATACTAAAGAATATCAAAAGTAATAATAAAATATATTTCAGCAAATCACATCTACCAATAGCAAAATTTAATTTTAAATGCATATGGCAACCCATGTTTGCTTTAAATTTTCTGATGTTTTGTTTTTTCTGTAATTACATATTTTTTTTTCTTTAGGTTCTGGGAATTTGAGCCCAAGACCTTACACATGCTAGGTAAGCACTCTAACAATATTTAGCTATTCTTAAAGGCTTTCTGTAGGTTTTGTTTATTTGTTTTGTTGTTTTAAGAGAAATAACCTGGTCATGTATTTGAATACTTGCTCTCTGCTTAGTGATTCAGTTTGGAAAAATGAGAAACCTTTATCAGAGATAACCTGTCTAGAAGAACTGGATCAATATGGGGTGGGCTTTGATAGTTTATAACCTTTCCTCACTTCCAGTCCCCTTTTTCTGCTTCATGTTTGTAGCTAAGGATGTGATCTTCCTTCTGTTCTGGCCTCTTCTACCATCATTGTGGACTCCCTCTTGGAAACCACAATCAAAATAAACTATCTTTTCTAAGTTCGTTTTGGTTGTTGTATTTTATCTCAACCACAGAAAAGTAATACAATATCTAAATTTCTCTGTCTTAGCTCTGCATTTAGAAATTTATTCAAAAGACTCATGAGGCTTTAAAAACTTTAGTAAAGTATAGTTATCTCTCTTCTTTGCTTAACTCAGAATTATATTAACTAATGAAAACTCATGCAGAAGACATTAGCAATATTAGGTATAGAAAATTTAAATGACTTATCTAGGCAGATGAAGGTAACCAGGTAAAAAGCAACTATGAAAAATCTGTATATTCATAGCTTTACAAAGTTGACTCTGTCCTAGAGTGATTAGGCCAACAGTCTGCTACTCAGTATCCAGACTAAGAGACAGGCTTCCCTAGCTGCCACCACTCAGCTCTCAGGGCCACACTGTTTCCAGGGGTTGTTATAGACATTCTTCTTTGAGGACAGGTTTGCACCACAAAAAGGCAGTAGGAAAGTCCTATGGATGACAAGAGGCCATACATTGATCCAGACAACAGACAGAAAATAGGTTGTAAAATATTACTTGCAGCTTGGCTAGAAGAGTACTTAAGAGTTAGAAACTAATTCTCTCTCCCATGAATTGTTAAAAGAGTCTCATAGAGTTGTGAAAATGTTCCGATCACTTTGACAATCTGAAACTTTCTCAATTAGTTTGTACTCACAGTTTGTTGGTTACCTTTAAGATCTTAAGAGTACTTCCAGACATTATTTCTCTTTACATTTTGGGGAAAGGATAATACTTGTTCTGACTTTTTTCCTGTTCTTTAGACACATGTATGTTAACAGCAATTCCAGTGGAAATGAACATGTGAACAATATATTGATATTGTATATAGAGAGACAAGAATACACAGCAATGTCAATCTAAGCCTTTGTCTTTGCAAGGAATGTCCCGATGGGAATAGAACCTTGCATTTGCACGTTGTGTTAGGCATTAAACTTAGAACTCACTGAACCCTAAGACAGTGTTCTCCCCTGGATCTATACCAATGCTTTGACTGTATAATTTCTTCAATTAAGGATCAGCAGATTTTATATCACAGATGGATCTTACATATGGTTTAAAATATGACTCGTTTACATTCTTTTTTTAGTTTAATTCTTGTTTATTAGATGTGTTCTTTATTTATATGTCATATGATATCTCCTTTTCCAGTTTCCCCTCTGAAAAAAGTAAAAAATAAAATAAAAAACAAAAACAAACAAACAAACAAAAACCCCTGTTCCCTCCCCCATCACCCTGATCACCAACCCACTCTCTCCCACTTCCAGGCCCTGGCATTCACCTACACTGGAGTATAGAGCCTTCACAGGAACATGGGCCTTTCCTTTCATTGATGACCAACTTTGACATCCTCTGCTACATATGCTGCTGGAGTCATTATTCCTACCATGTGTATTCTTTGGTTGGTGTTTTAGTCCCTGGGAGCTCTGAGGGTACTAGTTAGTTCATATTGTTGTTCTCCTAAGGGGCTGCAAACCCTTCATTTCCTTGGGTCCTTTCTGTAGCTCCTCCATTGTGGACCCTGTGCTCAGTCCAATGGATGGCTGTGAGCCTCTACTTCTGTATTAGTCTGGCACTGTCAGAGACTCTCAGGAGACAATTGTATCAGGCTCCTGTCAGCCAGTACTTGATAGTACCCGCAATCGTGTCTGGATTTGATGATTGAATATGGAAAGGAGTCCCAGGTGGAACAGTCTCTGGATTGTCCTTTCTTCTGTCTCTGCTCCATAGTTGGTCTCTGTAACTCCTTCCATGGGCATTTTGTTACCCCTTCTAAGAAGGAATGAAGTATCCACACTTTGGTATTCCTTCTTGAGTTTTTTGTGGTTTGTATATTGTACTTTGTTGTATTCCGATCTTCTGGGCTAATATCCACTTATCAGAGAGTGCATACTGTGTGTGTCCTTTTGTGATTTGATTACCTCACTCAGGATGATATTCTGCAGATCCATCTATTTCCCTAAGAATGTCATAAATTCATCATTTTTAATAGGTGAGTAGTAATCCATTGTGAAGATGTACCATATTTTCTGTATCCATTCCTATGTTGTGGGACATCTGGGTCATTTCCAGTTTCTGGCTATTATAAATAAGGCTGCTATAAACATAGTGGAGCATGTGTACTTATTACATATTGGAGCATCTTCTGGGTATATGCCTAGGAGTGGTATAGCTGGGCCCTCTGGTAGTACTATGTCCAATTTTCGGAGGAGCGGCCAAACTGATTTCCAGAGTGGCTGTACCAGCTTGCAATTCTACCAGCAATGAAGAAGTGTTCCTCTTTCTCTACAATCTCTCCAGCATCTGCTGTTACCTGAGTTTTTTTATCCTAGCCACTCTGACTGGTATGAGGTAGAATCTCATGGTTGTTTTGATTTGCATTTCCCTGATGACTAAAGATGTTGAGCATTTCTTTAGGTTATTCTCAGCCATTCAGTATTCCTCAGGTGAGAATTATTTGTTTAGCTCTGTACCCCAATTTTTAATGGGTTTATTTGTTTCTCTGGAGTCTAAATTCTTGAGATCTTTGTCTATATTGGATATTAGCCCAGTATCAGATATAGAATTGGTAAAGATCCTTTCCCAATTTGTTGGTTGCTATTTTTTGGTATTGACAGTGTCTTTTGCCTTACAGAAGCTTTGTAATTGTATGAGGGCCCATTTGTCAAATATTGATCTTAGAGCATAAGCTATTGGTGTTCTCTTCAGGAAAATTTCCCCTGTGCCCATGTGTTCAAGGCTCTTCCCCACTTTCCTTTCTATTAGTTTCAACTTATCTGGTTTTATGTGGAGGTCTTTGATCCACTTGGACTTGAGCTTTATACAAAGAGATAGGAATGGATCGATTTGTATTCTTTTACATGCAAACTGCCAGTTGAGCCAGCACCACATGTTGAAAATGCTATCTTTTTTTCCACTGGATTGTTTTAGCTCCTTTGTCAAAGAACAAGTGACCACAAGTGTGTGGATTCATTTCTGGGTCCTCAATTCTATTCTATTGATCTACTTGCCTGTCACTGTACCAATACCATGCAGTTTTTTATCACAATTGCTCTGTAGTACAGCTTAAGGTCCGGGATGGTGATTCCACCAGAGGTTCCTTTATTGTTGAGAATAGATTGGCTATCCTGGGTTTTTTGTTATTCCAGATGAATCTGCAAATTGCTCTTTCTAAGTCTGTGAAGAATTGAGTTGGGATTTTGATGGAGATTGCATTGAATCTGTAGATTGCCTTCGGCAAGGTGGCCATTTTTACTATATTAATCCTGCCATGGGAGATCTTTCTATCTTCTGAGATCTTCTTCAGTTTCCTTCTACAGAGACTTGATGTTCTTGTCAACAGATCTTTTACTTGCTTAGTTAGAGTTATAGCAAGGTATTTTATATTATTTATAACTATTGTGAAAGGTGTTGTTTCCCTAATTTCTTTCTCCACCTGTTTATCCTTTGTGTATTGGAAGGCCACTGATTTGCTTGAGTTAATTTTATATCCAGCTACTTTGCTGAAGTTGTTTATCAGGTTTAGGAGTTCTCTGGTGGAATTTTTGGGGTCACTTAAGTATACTATCATACCATCAGCAAATAGTGATAATTTGACTTCTTCCTTTCCAATTCATATCCCTTTGATCTCCTTTTGTTGCCTAATTGCTCTGGCTAGGATTTCAAGTACAATACTGAATAGGTAGGGAGAGAGTGGGCAGCCTTGTCAAGTCCCTGATTTTAGTAGGATGGCTTCAAGTTTCTCTCCATTTAATTTGATGTTGGCAACTGGTTTGCTGTACATTGCTTTTACTATGTTTAAGTATGGGCCTTGAATTCCTAATCTTTCCAAGACTTTTATCGTGAAGGGATGTTGGAATTTGTCAAATGCTTTCTCAGCATCTAATGAGATGATCATAAGGTTTTTTTCTTTGAGTTTGTTTATATAGTGAATTATGTTGATGGATTTCAATATATCGAACCATCTCTGCATCCCTGTGATAAAGTCTACTTGATCGTGATGAATGATCATGTTCATGTGTTCTTTAATTCGGTTTGCAAGGATTTTATTGAGTATTTTTGCATTGATATTCATAAGGGAAATTGGTCTGAAGTTTTCTTTCTTTTTTAGGTCTTTGTGTCGTTTAGGCATAAGAGTAATTGTGGCTTCATAGAATGAATTGGGTAGAGTACCTTCTGTTTCTATTTTGTGGAATAGTTTGAGGAGTATTGGTATTAAGTCTTCTTTGAAGGTCTGATAAAATTCTGCCCTAAACCCATCTGGTCCTGGGCTTTTTTTCGGTTGGGAGACTATTAATAACTGTTTCTATTTCATTAGCAGATATGGGACTGTTTAGATCATTGATATGATCTTGATTTAACTTTGGTACTTGGTATCTGTCTAGAAAATTGTCCATTTCATCCAGATTTTCCAGTTTTGTTGAGTATAGGCTTTTTTAGTAGGATCTCATGATTTTTTGGATTTTTTCAGTGTCTGTTGTTATGTCTCCCTTTTTGTTTACAGTCTTATCAGTTAAGAAAAGGATATAAAATTCATTGGCAATTGGTAAGTGGCAGAGGTGAATTGAAAACTCACATGAGACTTGGGTCAGAACTAGAAAATTCCGTAATGAACAATTTGGAGAACTGAGAGCATTAAGTTTAAGACTAGAAGGCTAGCCTTAAAGTGACTAACTTGGTGATCCCTATAGTATGGCAGAGACATTAAACAAGAACAATCTGTCATGTGAATTGAAAGACAACAGTGTACTGTTTGTCTGAATGTTGATCTTCCATAGTGTACTAGGGATAGCACTCTCTTTATGCTTTGGGTAGAATGTTAACACTGAGTACTTATCCAGCTTTTCTATAGTCCTAAAGCTCATATCTCATATAGCTAAAAGACCACCCAGAACATCAGACTTACCACTAGCTTTTTCTTCTGTGCATTTATGAAGGAAAATTGTAATGTGATGGTTTGTCTAAGTTTTGATCAGTGAGTGGCACTATTAGGATGTGTGGCCTTGTTAGAACAGATGTGTGACTGTGGGTGTGGGCTTTAATACCCTCATCCTAGCTGCCTGGAAGCCAGTCTTCAGATAGCTGCATTTGCAAAAAGATGTAGAACTATCAACACCTCCAGTTCCATTTATTTCTGGACGTTGCCCTCCTCCTAGTTTGATGATATAGTGACCTGAACCTATCTAAACCTATAAACCATCCCCTATTAAATGTCATCCTTATAAGAGTGGTCTTGGTCATGGTTTCTGTTCACAATAATAAAACACCAACTAAGACATGAACCTAGTATTTTCTCTACACTAGGACTAAGATGGTTAATCATTGCCATCTGCTAAGGTGTTGTCATGGTTTTGTTCCTCTCCTTTTCTGTTTTCTTTTGGGATATCTGTGCAGGAAAGAATAGGATAATTATTAAATTATCATTTGTGCAATAATGTGCCCTAGCATTAACCACTACCACAGTAACAGGAAGCTTCTCTGAACAAGGCTGAGAACAGCACCTATCTGAGTTTAAACACACATTTTTAGGAGTCAGAATGACAACATGCATTGGGTCTGCAGGTTTCCTATTCTTTGATATTGATTATGTTTACAGTGTCATGCATACCCCTCATCTTTTGGGGCAGGCTTAATCCAATCAAGAGAGTGGTTGGTTACATCCACTATTGCATTAGTGGGCACATCTAGTGGGGCATATTGGTACTGTAGCATGCAGAGTCCAGTGTGAGGTATTTTTTCCAGAATCCGGCAAGTCATTTGTATCTGTATATCTATCATAATCCTAGTTCTGCAGAAGCTGAGGCAAGACGATTGCTGTCAGTTAGAGTCTATTTTGATTTCAAAGTGAAATCTAAACTGCCCTCAAATTAGCAAACACGTAAAAATGTTAGGAGAGGCCAGATTCATACTTTCAATAAACTGCATTATCTAACTCACTTTGGATTTTAAATAAGATATGCTATGTCAGCTATAAACTGTGAGATAGTTTTAGTCTAACATCTCTGGTGCCACTTGGTGGAACACAGTGCTGCTACAGCTAGATGTTGCACTAATTATTACTGTCTGGCCTCTGGAGTGGACTCACTTCCTTGACACTTAGATTAGGCAAGCCCTTTCCCAAAGGTCTGATGCTTAACTTCTTCTTAGATAAAATAGAAAGGTGTGGCTTTGATTCCCGGAAAGCATTAGGAATTCCAAACTCTGTGCTGACAGGCAGAATTCACCTATCACACACAGCCTCATCTTCACCTTCTTTCTGAGGAAGCAATGGAGAAATATTTTCAAAGTCAAAGGTGAGAATCAGAGCCAACACTTGGAGTTAGCATTAAGGGCTGAACAGTCTCACAATACCAAGTTTCTAAGAACTTGCAGAGAACACCTGCTAATGGGCTTTCCTATGTTGAAGCCTTCCCATCAGTGGCAGTTTAAATGTATAATTAGTTTTCAAATTTTGTAATGTTGTAGCAATTACTGCTCATTGTGAAAGCAGTTAATTTTATACATGAAAACAACTTTTAAGGTTTTCAGCTGATTAAATGAGTGGGAGAAAGGATTAGTAGATAATATGAAAGTTGTAAAACTATGTTAGCTAAAGTTCAGGAATTTTTGAAGCAAGAGATGGCTGCAAAATTTTAAACTATGATGCAGAGTAGTAAAATTAGGATTAGGGTAGACTGTGATGGTTGGTATGATGGAATTGTCTTTTGAGTCATTGTAATTTTAACCTAGAAACATCCTAAAAACTTTGTTGAATTTTTTTCAAATTTCATTAATCCTTTACATAGTTTTCTAAGTCTTGAGTTAGTAAATGAAATACTTTTGATATATTAATATTATACAATGGGAAATTATTAAATAGAATGAATGAATCTGCAATATTAATATCGAACCAGAGTATTCAATGGGATTTTACATGCTGTTTTGTTTGTATACTTGTGATTGACTCCTCAATCTTATCTTTTCTTTAGGATAAAAAAGTCAAGAGCAAGCATAATTACATCACAAAAAACAAATAATCTAATAAACAAACTGAACACACATATACACAATCACTCTGTTCCCCAAGACCCAATCATTTAGGCATGTCCTTACCTCTGCAACAGAATCCAGCTGCACCTTCCATTCCCCCTTTCTACACCATAGCATCTTGGTCACCCCCTGACTTTTTGTTGATTGCTGCATTCTAACTCCCAACTCTCCTGCTCAACCACTGGCCAGATCTCCCCGGAACCCAGATCTGTCCATTGTTCAAGCTTCATCAGGGAGATGTTCTCTACCATCAGAGGCATATGGATGCAGAAATTCACACCTAGACCTTGTTAAGAAAAGATCTAAATTGGAGGTTTTTATCCATTAGATGCCTCCCCTTGGAGATTGCTGAACCTCAAGGAAATAAGGAAGGAAAGATTATAGGATTCAGAGGGCATGGAGGACAGCAGGAAAACATGACACACTGAATCAAATAAGCCAGGCCTTTATGGGCTCACAGCCTGGAAAGACAAGCACTGGGTCTATAAGGGTCTTCCCCAGGTTCTTTTTATATGTTATGGCTGTTAGTTTGGCATATTTGAGGAAGTTATTGTGGAAGATATTGTTTATGTAACTCATTTGCCTACTCTTGTGACTCTTTTCCTTCCTTGGAGTTATGCTTTCCGGCCTTGGTATGAGAGGTTTGCCTTGTCTTCCTCTATCTTGCTTAGTCTGTTTTTGTTGTTATTGTCTCTTGTAAGCCTTTTTATTTTGTTTTGGTTTTCTCAGATTTTTGTTGTTGGTGTTATTGTTGTTTTGTTGTTTTATGTTTGCTTTGTAATTGTTTTAATGATAGGAGATTGAGCAGAAGTGGATCTATGGGAGATCAGAGGTGGGAGGAAACTAGGAGTAGTAGAAAGAGGGAAAACTGTGGTCAAGATGCATTGTATGAGAAAATAATCTATTTTTCTTTTTTTTCCCATATTTTTGTTTAATGTTCTTTAAAGTCCAGTCTTTATTCTTCTCCAGATCCACCCTCTGACTGTTCCACATCCCATACTTCCTCTGTCTACCCTCATGTCCACAAGGTTGTCTCCAATCCCCAAACCCCTCCCTAACCAGACCTCCTCACTCCCTGGAGCCTTCAGTCTCTTAAGGGTTAGATATATGTTCACTGACTGAGTCTAGACCCAGCAGTCCTCTACTATATATGTGTTTGGGGCCTTATATCAGCAGGTTGGTGGCTCAGTGTCTGAGAGATTTCAGGGGTCCAGGTTAGTTGAGACTGCTGATCCTCCTACAGGCTCACCCTCCTCCTCAGCTTCTTCCAGCTTTTCCTTAATTCAACCACAGGGTTAGCATCTTATATCCATTTGTTGGGTGCAAATATCTACATCTGACTCAGCTGCTTGTTGGATCTTTTGTAGGGCAGTCATGATAGGCCTCTTTTTGTGAGAAGACCATAGCATCAGTTATAGTATTAGGCCTTGAGGCCTCCCTCTGAGCTGGATCCCAATTTGGGTTTTTTTGCTGGACCTTCTTTTCCTCATGTTCTTCTCTGCTTTTGTCACTGCACTTCTTTCAGACAAGAACAATTCTGGGTCAGAGTTTTTGATTGTGGGATGACAACCCCATCCCTCCATTTGATGCCCTCTTTCTACTGGAGGTGGGCTCCCTATGTAGGGCATTTATTTCATCTAAGGTTAGCTTTAGTGTTAGGTGAGTCTCTGACCTCCCAGGTCTCTGTTTCTAAGGTCCCTCTTTTTGAGTCCTGAGAGTCTCACACCTCCCATCTCTCTGGTATATTCTAGAGAGTACCCCTACTTCCTACCTCCTGAGGTTGTCTATTTCCATTCTTTCTGCTGCCCCTCAACGCTTCAGTCCTCTTTCCCCCCACACCTCCAAATATCTGATCATGTCCCCATTTTCCCCTCCCTGTCCCCTTTCCACACATGTTCCTCCTTCCCTCTGCCCCCATGATTGCTTTCTTCTCCCTCCCAAGTGCAATTTGGCTTGTTAATTTGACTCAGAGTTTCGGAGTATTTATTCTGTCATTTAGGAAGTATGTGGAGGAGATCATACCAATAGTAATGAACAGAGAGAGCCAGGAAGCTAGTTACAAGGTTGAACGCCGCCAACTGTTCTTTTTGCTAACTTCTGAAAGACTCCCTGTGACTACTTGTTATAGCTCCATGTGAGCATTCCAACCAGGAGCTCAGAGTGGATTTTTAAAATTAATGCCAAAATATATTAAATTGACAGAACAACTCAATGTTTTTGTATTATTTTTAAATAAAGGTGTTATATTGTTTGCTATTTTGAGAAGATACCTCACATTGATATCACAAAGCAGCCTAGCTTCATGTAAATCAGACATTTAAATATGGTTTTATCAGCTATTAATACCTTCTAGGTTTTTCAAGGAAAGCATCAAAGTATCTAAAATGGGGCTTATATCTTTCTATAACCTCCATAGATCATTGGCTTTCAGGATGTTCTAGCTCCTGACAGATTTAAGTTTCCATTTTCTATCCATCTGTAACCAAATCTACAGTCATATGTCACTTCCAAATAACAAACATTATTTGACTTAGGGACCTCTCCTTAAATCCTTAAATCTGTAAATCAAAGAATAATAACAATTGGTGGTCCTTTCATACTCATATTTCCTTCTTCCCTTTCCTCAGGCTCATCTCTTGTGCTTTCTCTACTACATATCAATGTAATATAACGACTGCTTTTAATGTATACTGTGATGACATTATCTTAATGTATACAAACCAATACAATGTTCTCACCTTAATCTCAGGTGATTGACATCTTTATATTTATCTGCAAAGACACATCAGACAATGGCTAAGTGAGTCTTTAATTGAATATCCAGAAATGTGAATTAATTGTTTGTGGTACTAAGGGTAGGTTAGAACTCTGGTTTCCATAGATATGTGAATAGAACATTTTTTTATGAATAACATTTAATTTAGTTTCAATTTCTATTTAGAGTTTATGCTCTATCAGATGTACTACAAATGTCATTCTTGGTCTTTTGGCATTACTGGAAACAGATAACATACTGGTTAGATTCATTGTAGAGTTTATATATCAGGAATTGAAATATTGCATAGGGTGGGTGGATTGGACAAGAGAAGTCACCCATAAACTTATACATTTGAACACTTGGTCTACTCATTGGCACTATTTTGAGAGATTATAAAACCCTTACAAAATGGAGAATTTCTTGAATATTAAAAACATCAGAAGAAGTGGGCTCTGAGGGCTTAAACCTTCACAATACTTTCTGTCCTCTCAAGCTGATTCCTTTGTTTAGATGAACTGTGATTTCTACTTCCTGCTATTGCTGCCATGCTTCCCCTAACATTGTATACTATCTCTCTGGAAACATAAGCTGGTAATAATAGTGGAAATCTATGTGCCCTCTATACAGCAATTGTTACAACCTTTCCTTCCAAAAGTTGATTTAAGCTATGGTACTTCTTCATAACAACACCAAAGTAACACAGAGTTTATAAATATTTTATCATATGCTGAAATGCCTAAGGTATATCAATTATTGATCATATATAATCAAATATTTCTCATATAAATTAATAGCAAGTCATACCTATGTGTATTTAAGCTAACAGATGCAAATTTTCCTGATAGGACAACAGGTTAAAGTGATTTTCTGCGAGCTCTTTACAAATGTAAAAAGAGGATAATTATTCAATATTATAATGTATTCTAGATTTCAAAACATAGTATTTGTGAGTTATTTGTTGTTCTATTAATTTATAAAATTGAACATTAATATCTTACACAGGTCATAAGACAACATGGCTCTATAAAGAATGGTATCATATTTCAAAATAGTGGCCTAACTCACTAAATTGAAGACGACCTTGAGTCATCCATAACTCTAGATCCTTACTGAATCTATCTTGTAACTCGATCCTGATTAGAAATCATGAAATTTATTTTAATAGCCCTATATGGAACTCCATGTATATCATTACCTTTTGAAAGTGCTAGTTTTAAAATCTCAATTAAGAAATTTTCAAATCTTGTGGGTTGTGGATTGTATTTTGGGTATTCTGAGCTTCTGGGCAAATATCCATTTATCAGAGAGTGCATACCATGTGTTTTTTTTGTGTGTGTGTGTGTGATTGGGTTACCTCACTCAAGATTATATTCTCCAGATCTACCTACCCATTTTCCTAAGAATTTCATAAATTTCTTGTTTTTAATAGCTGAGTAGTACTCCATTGTGTAAATGTACCACATTTTCTGTATGCATTCCTCTGTTGAAGGACATCTGGGTTGTTTCCAGTTTCTGGCTATTATAAATAAGGCTGCTATGAACATAGTGGAGCATGTGTACTTATTACATGTTAGAACATCTTCTGGGTATATGCCCAGGAGTGGTATAGATGGGTCCTCTGGTAGAACTATGTCCAATTTCCAGAGGAACTGCCAAACTGATTTCCAGAGTGGTTGTACCAGTTTGCACCCCCACCAGCAATGAGGGAGAGTTCCTCTTTCTCCACAACTTCACCAGCATCTGCTGTCACCTGAGTTTTTGATCTTAGCCATTATGACTGGTGTGAGGTGGAATCTCAGGTTTGTTTTGATTTGCCTTTCCCTGATGACTAAGGATGTTGAACATTTCTTTAGGTGCTTCTCAGCCATTCAGTATTTGTCAGTTGAGAATTCTCTGTTTAGTTCTGTACCCCATTTTTAATAGGGTTATTTGGTTCTCTGGAGTCTAACTTCCTGAGTTCTTTGTATACATTGGATATTAGCCCACTATCAGATACTGGATTTGTAAAGATCTTTCCCAATCTGTTGGTTGCAGTTTTGTCCTATTGACAGTGTCCTTTGCTTTACAGAAGCTTTGTAATTGTATGAGGTTCAGTTTGTCAATTCTTTATCTTAGAGCATAAGCTATAAGAAGAAGAAAGACCAAAGTGTGGATACTTCTATCCTTCTTAAAAAGGGGAACAAAATACACACAGAAGGAGTTGCAAAGACAAACTATGGAGCAGAGGCTGAAGGAAGGACAATCCAGGACTGATTCCCATATTCAATCATCAAATCCAGACACTGTTGTGGATATTAGCAAGTGCTGGCTGACAGGAGCCTGATATAGCTGTCTCCTGAGAGGTTCTGCCAGTGCCTGACTAATACAGAAATAGAGGCTCACAGCCATCCATTGGACTAAGTACAGAGTCCCCAATGAAGGAGCTAGAGAAAGAACCCAATGAGATGAAGGGTTTGCAGCCCCTTAGGACAAACAATAATATGAATTAACTAGTACCCTGAATGCTCCCAGGGACTAAACCACCAACCAAAGAGTACACATAGTGGGACTAATGGCTCCAACAGCATACGTACAGCAGAAGATGGCCTAATTAGTCATCAATGGGAGGAGAGGCCCTTCATCCTGTGAAGGTTCTATAACCCAGTATAGGCAAATGCCAGGGCCAGGAAGTGGGAGAGGATGGATTGATGATTGATGAACAGGGGTAGGGAGAAGGGAACAGGGTGTTTGTTTTATTTTATTTTATTTTATTTTTCAGAGGGGAAACAAGGAAAGGAGCTATCAAATGACGTGTAAATAAAGAAAATATCTAATAAAAAATAAAAAATAATAATACAAAAAGCAAACCTTGTTTATAGTTCTTAAAAAATTGTAAAAATGTTACTTACCCATGTGTATGTATCAAATATACTTTTTTGCCAGCACATGTAGCAAATAAAAAATTGTTAGGCAAAAAATAAAAAAAGAAAGAAAGAAATTTCAAATCTTCATACAAATGCTGCTATCTTACTCTTCTTTTACAACTTTTGACTTTCTGTTGACCAATACATTGCAAACTGTATAGGTCTATAACCAGAAATGGTCCCTGTCCACTGCCTGTGGATACTGCTCCTCATATCTAAAACCAGTGACACCTGGCATGTATTCCTAAAGGTCTATGAAAACATACATGATTATTTTTCACCCTGTGGTTACTCAAAATTAAGAAAACAAAGGATAAATAATTCATATTATGGAGAGAGAAAAATAAAGGGGAAAAGTAACACCACTGAAGATAACATGTTCACTATCCATGTCAGAGGGGTAAGAAGATATTTACCAACAGAGAATTGGATATGTATGGGGGAACCATCCATGAATATTAGGAATTAAAGACAATAGTTGACAATATTAAAAGGTACTTGACATAAATACAATTTACCATGTCAACATGAATTTGTATGTCTAATATGTGAATGAACTACATTGATACACGGGACAGTATTCTTAAGACATAGGAGACAGAGGATAGATTGAGAAATAGTACTTGGATAAAATGCATCTGCAACCCAAAGAAGCTGTGGATAAAGTGTTTTAATGGATGACTTCCTGAGATTATTGAGGTATTTTGTCTGGTGAGCTCAATAAAAACTTTCTTAGAGAATGTCTCAGAAAGCATAGAAGTGAAATTTCACAGAGAAGCTCTTCTGGAGCCCATGAGTCACTCTGAAATTTTATACCATAAGCTGCCCTGAATTGTGATAGACACTATAGTGCCATGCCAGAATTGAGAGATTTATAAAGGACTGATTAAAAAGTGTCTAGCGCTGAATTGAACATGTAGCTCAGTTGTAGAATATCCACTTACTGTGGACCAGACTCTGCCTTTTATTCAGAACAGGGGGAAGAATGAGAAAGGGAGAAGAACCAGGAGGGGAAAGAGGAGGGGAAGAACCAGGATGAGGAGACAGCTGAACAGAGAGGAGAAGGGGTGGGGATGAGAAAAGTCACTGCACAGAGGGCACATAGTCTTCCACTATGGTTAAATATTTAGCTGAAGGCCACTCTAGCCCTGTCACACATAATCACCTTTTCTGTCATTTAGAATTGTGGTACTCTGCAGAACTATGATTTAGACTGGCAGGCAGGTGTAGAATATGATTTTTGACAGCTCATTTCAAATTGGTAAAATAAATAAAATATATCTTCCTGTCAGCTATGCCAAACATCAAATGTAAATATGTAGCATTATTTGTATCAAAACAAAATTTGCCCTACCGTCATTGACTATCATGAAATGATATACTACATCTTTTATAACAGTAATCTCATCCAATTTCTAGGTATTCTCTTTCATTTGGGAGGAATAAAGTTCTGTATTTTATGATTTTATACTCTCTGGTCGGGTAATTCAAAAGTAAAAGTGCATCTTTAACATAAAATTCCCCCGGGTTTTTGGCTGGAACTAGAACTTTCCTCAAGTTTCAATGATGCTTTTGTATGTGTATGTGCAATAAAAAAGAAAAAAAAAAGGCTAATAAAGATAATAAATGGTTCAGTTGCATGACTGCACCTGTATGATACCATCATCCTTGTTATTTGCTCTTCCGACATTGTCTATTGCCTTATCTTAGTTACAGAACCCTATTGTAAGGCTAATAAATAGTGCAATAAAAGTAAATAATCTCAGGAAATATTACAGTGCAAACTGAAAATAGTTTTGCTATAAATTTATGAATGTTTTACCCAATCTCCTAAGTTCAAGTATGCTGTCATTCCACTGTTTTCTTTATGTCTCCCATAGGAATGTAGCCAAATCCCTGTCCCTTACAAGCTTTGTTCAGGTGTATATATATTATACCAGTTTGATTCCAGAACATGTTGGAAACTGCTTCAGACAACAGTATGTCCAAGAGCGGGTGCATGCACATGCTTGTGAATTCTGGAATGACCTCTAAAATTGTCTACAAGTTTGCAATAAAATAGGAGATTAGGATTTTATACTCAAGGAATGAAATCATCACACAGACTTGTGTTCTCTCTCTCTTTCAGTTATGTTTATGCATATAAATGGACAATTTTACAAATGTTTCTGAATAAAGTGTTTGAAATAGATCTGTGTGATCTATGGACTTTTCTCTGTTTAGAAAAGCTAGATTTTCAAAGGATGGTTAGGAGTGAATCTATCAGATATAGTCCTGATATAAAGAATGGACTTAGATTCACAAGCCTATGAACATTTTAGATCCTTTTGCTAAGGAGCATTTTATACATTCTGAGCTAATTATTAGATGAAATACTCTTATTTTCAATCACTCCTTTCCATGATGTCTGAAAAACAGCCGGATGATACTGTATTCACTAATACTTTTGACAATCCATAACTGTCAGTCAGACAAAATTTCCACTTGCTGCTTACAGGGCTGAAGAGAATCACAGAGATAAAGAGAAGATCCAAAGATAAAGAATACTTTTAAGATGCTTTAGGAGGATCTAATTGACTTTTAGGTGTAAACTGCTTTCCAAAAGTACACTGAATTGATGGATTAAATTGTTGGAAATCATAGATAGATCTTCATCTGTTCTGGAACAACCAGAAGAGTGTGTTCATAATACATATGTTTTATATGTGTGTGCATGTGGTATGTGTTTAGAAGGGGCAGGGGTAATATTTCCTTTGTTCTCCATAATGTTTGTGTGTGTGTGTGTGTGCGTGTGTGTGTGTGTGCGTGTGTGTGTGTGTGTGTGTGTGTGTGTGTATTGGAACTTAATCCAGTTACTCTGGAAAAGAATCTAGTGTTCTTAATCAGTGTGGATATGTCAATCCTTCTTAAAAGGGGCAACAAAATACCCATGGAAGGAGTTGCAGAGACAAACTATGGAGCAAAGACTTCTACACCTGAGAATCCTTCCCATATTCAGTCACCAATGTGGACTCCCTCCCCAAAGCCCGGACAGTAATGCAGCGCTGTGGAAGCGGCTACATTCAGAAGCTCCACCTCCATTGAGCAAGAAGGAAGTTACTGATTGGACTGTTATACTGATGTAGTTTGGGGGAAGGGTTTGCCCCAAGTATTTTACCTGTTGCGGAAACAAAGGAATTCGATTAAAATTCAAGATGACTGAGTGACCAGACCTCGTGTTGTCTAATGTTTTACT
>NW_022196905.1:150011997-150012985 GCF_008632895.1 Mastomys coucha | reverse complement strand
TTATGTGTTTTCATGTTACATGTGAAATTTGTATCTTGGTGTGAGTGAGAAGTCTTGTCTTTGTGTCTATTACAACGTGCGAAGGGCGGGCAGGCCCGGGGGAGTGCGCAAGAATCCGGCATCGGATCTGCCAGTCAGCGGGGGTCGCGTGGTCAGTGACTCTCCGGGTGCTGCTGCTTGCTCTGTTGTAAAGCGAGCGGGCGGGGTCTTTGTGACGTGGCAACGGCCGCGAAGGCAAGCCTGCGAGCCACGTCCCCCGCGCGCACCCCAGCTCCGTGTTCCCTACGTGGTGCGCTCCCCTCCCCCTCTCTGCTAGGCTTCTGTGTGCTCAGGGGTTGTCTTGCGGGGGAGGGGTGCTGGGGCGTGTGCACACTACACTAGATCGGGAGCGCGTCCGCCGTGCGTGGCTTGGGAGATGGGCCTTTAGAGAGTGATCGCTCCGCGCTGGGGGGTGTTTCCCTTCCCCCCCTCGCACTGGGCCATAGCGAGCTGAGGAAACTTTTGGCGGGGTTCTATGCAGAACTACATTTCCTAAGTGACTTTGCGGCCTTAACAGTGAGCATGCACGACACTACGAGGAACTACATTTCCCAAGTGACCTTGCGGCCTTAACAGTGCGCATGCTCTCACATGTCCACATGTTTGCCCGCACACGCCATCTAGTGGCTGTTCTATATATTACAAGCTGGCGATTCTCAGCCGATCTAGTCAGATCTTATGAATTCAGAGTTTCATTTGCGTAACGCTTTTTCCAGAGCTTATACTATTAGCAGATCTTGGGGGGCCCGGGTTGGATTGGTCGCTGTGTCCGGGCAGCCGAGTGCGAAGATGGAGGTCACCGCTCAGCTGCGCTGCCGCTGCGAGCAGCCTGGCGCGGGCTGAGTCTGCGGCTCCAGCTTTGGCTCCCGCTCCGCCCGACACTCGGGCTCGTGGTCCTCCTGCCTCTGCCTCCTTTGTGACTAGGTAAGTATCCTTCCTAGGTAAGTAT
>NW_022196905.1:149982278-150008551 GCF_008632895.1 Mastomys coucha | reverse complement strand
GGGTTGTTTCCAGGTTCTGGCTATTATAAATAAGGCTGCTATGAACATGGTGGAGCATGTGTCCTTCAGGTTCTGTGCCAGAAAGTGGGAGAGGGCAGGGTGGCAGGCATGGGGAAATGGGAGGCAACAGGGGTTTGTTTTTGTTGTTTTTGTTTGTATCTTTGTTTTTTGGAGGGGAAACTGGGAATGGAGAAATTTACATTTAAATAAAGAAAATATCTAAAAAAAATTAAACACACAAAAAAAGAAAGAAATGTAAATAAAGAAAATATCTAATAAAAAATTCAAAAAAAATCATTCAGTCATCTATACATCCTCTAACTTAACTTTTACAAAATTGGATCCTTCCAAAGTTTTATTTTTATTTTTTGATGTATTACTATTTTTAAAAGAAAAACGTTCATGCACCGGTTCTACACGGCTTTTCAGATGAAGATTATGTTTTGAAGCATTAGATAACATTAGCCACTTCATAAACATAGTGGGATTGAGTACAGCACGCTGGAACTGTATGAAAGACCCTGGACATTTACCTACATAGTATGTTACCTCCCAAGGCCATGAGACCATGGAGAACTATAGCATTCTCTTTAATTCTTAAGTATTCTCATTTGTGTAGTTTACTGACCTCTGTGTTTTTCCTCTTTGACTATGTCATTCCTCCTGTTTTATTTTTTAGTATTCCAAATTGCCTTCCTAACATAAATGTAGATGTCCTAATAAGAATGGTTTCTTTAAAAAAATAAAAGATCAATAGCAACCTGATTTACAAGTTCATACATAGTCAATTACTCAGTAAAATCCTGAGCAGTTTGTTTTTATAGGATGTTATCTAACTCGAAAACAGGGTGGGTTTTTTGTATCAACTATTTTTTTTTTTTTTCGGTTTTTCGAGACAGGGTTTCTCTCTGTAGCCCAGGCTGTCCTGGTACTTACTCTGTAGACCAGGCTGGCCGCGAACTCGGAAATCCGCCTGCCTCTGCCTCCCAAGTGACTGGGATTAAAGGCGTGTACCACCACCGCCCAGCTTGTACCAACTTTTAATCATTACTTTAGTTGGTGTCTCTAAAATAAAATTTATAAAAGAAGCTTTCATTAAACTATGTGATAAAATTGTACTCTTTGCTTTTAAATATTTGAAATAACTTAATATAATAATAATTGGCAAAAATAACTCCCTTAATTTATGTAAACATTTTATATATTGAATATTAAATATATTTTATGAAACAATTTTGCATATATTTTCACAAACATATTGAGTTATGATCTGGTAAGTAATAAACATTTCAGTTGGTTTCTATTAGTTTAGTTTCATTAAAGCATATGTAATGAACAGAGATAAACTGATAAAAATTGTATAAAAAGTAAATTTTCTCTATAATGACTCTGAAGTGTGGTTACATGGCATTATGATTTTCAATCTCCTTTGAATATAGAAAATTAAAATATTAACTGGGCATAATTATTGTTTGATGATTTTACAAAAGAGCCAAGGATTCCTAAGAAAACAAAGCTTTAATAGACCTACAAGATTTTCTCCTTAGAAAGTTAAGAGCTTTCAACATCCAGCTTGCTATTTTGAATACATTAAACTTTTCTTAAGTGTTTGTGGGAAATTTAGTAACTCCCAAACAACTCTTTGAAATGTTTGTAGTATTTGTAGTAGTTTGTGAAATAATATTCTGGAAACTTCTGTCGAATATAGAGTGACACTACCAGATAAGTTTCTCAACTGCATATATTTATACATTTGCAGTTACATTGTCCTAAGGGAGAATATTTAAGTGTTAGTTTATTTGGTCATTTAAATTCCTTTAAAAGGGGATTAATTTTGTCTTCATTCATTTATTTCTAATTCAAAATAGACCAGAGATATTTGACATTCCAGACATAATTATCACTTTTGGCCCCAAATCCATGAGTTCATTATAATCTAAAATCTAAATCCCTATGTAAATATTCCACAAGAACTACAAGACAAATGACCTTGCTCCTACTTCCTGTCTTGAGCTGACCCATAAAGATAAACACTCCTTACCCTCATGCAATGTTTAAGGTGATTCAGTGGTTAAACATGACAGCAACATCAGTGACTCCAAGGTTAAAGAATTTCTTTTCCTTGATCAGAGTTCTACATTTACTGCCCATGGGAAGTTTTGATTGCCTGTATTTCTTTTGAGCACCTGGATCTTACTTATTTGTACATTAGTATTTGACTCCTTACTGTTTAGGTCTACTCTGTAGCAAAAATAGAATCTCCCAGCTTTTCATTTCTCTAAGTCATTTCCCTATACATCCTTTCAAGGAATTGCATTTTATTATGCAGAGACTCTGACACTTCATTTCTGGCTGACTTTGTTTTAATAAAACCCTTAGCTTTCAAATAAGGCATCAGAAGTACTGTTGAAACAGAAATATCAGCCTTAACTTTCTTCTTCCTTCATCAGCATACCAAGAAGAAAAGAGGAGTATAATAGAAAGAAAAATGTAAATAATATATTCTGTGATTACCATGAATACAGCTTTATCTTTTAAAGTTATATGCTCTGTAATGTACAAATCTAGAGGTATATTCTCACTATTGTAAGACATGTTCACTGCTTTTTTCCCGATGACTGAAAATGTAGTGGCTGACATACATGTTCAATGAAGAAGCACATAATTTATTTTGTTTAATTGTGTATTTATAAGGAAGATAGTATGTTACTTCTAGAACATAATGGGAAGATATGGAAAATAAGCTATGATTATGTGCTGCTGACAATCAGAACATTCGCATCAAACAGCCTCAATACAAGGTGATGAGCTCATGAGAACAGTGTATGCTATATTCACTGGCAAAGCTCCTCGCTTGGGAATCTCATCAGGGATCTCTTCCAAGTAGCTATTCAACACCTTCACTGCTTCCTTCTGAGCACACATTCTCATTTTACATGATATTGCTCTTTGCCTAGCAAGCTTTTCAAACCACTACTCTCATTTGCATTTAGTTAGAGGCTTTATAGGAGGACAAAACCAAGTCTCTGGCATTCTTTGGAAACCTCCACAGGTAATGTTTGTTTTTATCACATGCAAATCCTAACTTTGACAAAACTTCACCATTCATTTCCATTCACTGTTTAGGATAATCTCTCCTCTGGCTTCTGATAACTCATTCCTGTTTCTAACACATCATCAAAATAAGCTCTCATATCCTTAATTATGCCAAAATGTCTGTTCTTTTACAGTCATATCTGCTTTCTTCAGAACTGAGCCTCAAATCCTTCAATATCTATCTATCCATTGCTCAACTGTAAAGCCTGCTGATCACTTTTACATGTCACTATATAGAGCTCATTTCTCAATGCCCAAACTTAAATTAGTTGGAATGGACTATCTCATAACAAAATTGTTCTTCTAGATATCCATTAGTTCCAAAGAGATTTATCTCAAAAGTTAAATTCCTTTTTCAAAATAGCTTAAGCTCATACCCAGAGGAAAGCAATGTCAAACAAGCAAGATCTTACATGCAACCCAAGCTCAGTAACTCCACTGTGTTTTCATCATAGAACTAAACATGAAACAACATATTTTTTCTTTGTTTTCAAATGAAAGCTGGTGATATCACTGAGCCAATGTTGATCATTGTGTACACAGACTAACTGATCACTGAGAATTTTTGTTGCTGTTGTTGAGTAAAATTTACCCAAATCATTGGCTGCAGTTAACTCCCTCACTCATAAATAATTGCCCTCTTGTAAGGTCAGCCTAAGTCCCTTGAGGTTAAGCATTCTCACCACATTCAATAGAGGTGACTTGCAAGGTTATCCCTATTGCTGGGCTACCCACTAAATAACCTCTTAATAGAAAAATTTGACAAAAGAAATTGAAAAGTATTCTCTTTATAAACACACTGCTTCAACATATCACATACTTGATTAAATGGCTTGTATACATAATTTGTTATCAATATTGCCAGTGAAACATATTTGTCTCTTTTCACCCTCTTTGTCTTTGTTATTTTATTAGATGTTTTATTTATTTACAATATCTCCTTTCCCAGGTTCCCATCCAAAAAAAAAAAGAAAAAAATAAAAAGAAAAAAGAAAAAAACAAAAACTAAAACAATCCCCTGTCCCCTCCCCCTTCCCCCTGCTCACCATCCCACCCCCTCATGCTTACTGGCTCTGGCATTCCCCTACACTGGGGCATAGAACAGGACCTCTTTGTCTTTTGAAAATGTTCTATATAGTTTGTCTAGATTTGAGGTCTGTAATCTATTATCAGTAGCCTAACAATTCTGTCCATGTCATTCCCACAGACAGAAACATGGATAGATATGCAGAATAATTCATATGCCTTTTAAATATAGTTAAAATGGTAAGGATTTGCCAACAACTTTGATTATACTTTTCCCTTTGTTATGCCATTTTATTTTTATAATACTTATTATATTTTTAAGTGGAAAGCATAAAGTTTTAATTTGTTTTATTATTCTCACTTATAAATATGAATCTCTAGTGAAACATTTGGGTACACTTTTCTAGTGTTACACGTGAAACTCATATACATGTGTGTGCTAGACGAATGCTCTACCACAGAGCTTTACTCTCAGGTGGAAGCATCCTCATTTTAAGAAACAATCACTGTTTAAATAAAAGTTGTAAAAACTGTCAACCAAAAGATTAGTAGGAAGTTGCAGGATCAGTTTTTATGTAATATCACAAAAATTTCAATGTGCTTTTCTAAGTCTTTGAAAGGGGTTATATTCATGAGGGCAAACATGGTTTGGTAGATATGCCAACACGTATCAGAATTTTCTGTGCTTTGATTCTTCCAAAGTTCATTTTTTCTCTTCTTTGATGTGCTCAGCCCACCTGGATCTCATAGACTATACTTTACATCTCTCAATTACATATGAGACATCAGGCTTCAATAAACTCAAGTAGATTTTCATTTCTCTATTTTACAACTTAGAAACTTAGAAAACCCAAGCTCAATGTCTGCAGCTGTATTTGGGTTCCCTAGAGAAAAAGAACCAATACTATTTATAAGAAGAGATTTATTAGCCTTGTTCATCAAATATTCCCATAGAGGCTACCTTCAGACTGAAGAGACATACAAAATGGTAGCTTTCTTCAGGAAGCTAGAATCCTTAGAAAAAGAGACTAGTGGGCAGCCTTAGTCCTAGGATGAAGGGCTTGAAAGCTTTCAGCCGATCCACCGGGGCAAATCCAAGATGAAAGCCTAAAAGATCCAGATCTCCACGATATCAGAAATAGATGAAGTGTTTGCTCTGAAAGGGTGCATGCAGTCTAGAACTTTCACAGTGTCTGATTTTTCATTCCCTCTGAACCCTCAGTATACCACACAGTGATACATACACACAAGGAGGGTGTCCCATCCTGAGTACACATTTGTCATCACATTTTCTCTAGACACACTCTTCTAGACACACCTAGAAGTATACTTTTCCAATTTGCTAGCCATCTCTAAATCTATGTAGCAACCCAAATCGACCATCATCTACTCATATTAGAGCCTCTTACATTGTTTTTGATCTATAGTTTATGTGGATTCTGTCTCATGGTTCTGAGAACCCTGTATAATAGCAATTTATTTAACTAAGTTCTCTCAATTTACAGCTATTCTCTAAGCATCTACAAAAGAGGAGGCATTGTATAATGACTTATTTAATGACTAAACAGTTTTGATTAATGACTGCTTAAAATAATGTAGCATATCAAAATGTATATATCATTGTTTTATTTTCTCAATAATGAATACAGTAAATTCCTCAATAGTTTCATATATTTATATATACCATTTTTTTTTAAAACACATACATTGAAAAAGTACAAAAGCAAAATAAGGTAGGCACAAATAAACATAGGATGCAAGGAACTCATTCTTGTATTGCAGGAATGTAGAATTCTAGAAATTTTATCACTGAAATTAAAAAAAAAAGAATGTTTCATGCATAAAATCAAACTAAAGAAAAATCTCAGCAGGAACAGGAAATGGGATCCCTAGCAGAGAATCTACTAACAATGGATTGATGTGAGAGAAGTTTTTCCGGCATAAAGCCCCACCAAAAGCTATCTGTTTCAATAGATGGTCCTATATCCAGTACTAAGTGGACTCAGTAGGTTTAAAACACTAAGAATGAAGTCACACATGAAGTTGAAAGGAAATTGGTGGGAGTGATGAGGTAGGGAAATGGAAGTTAAAACAAGCATGGTATATATAAATGTATGAAATTTCAATAAAAACGGGTATGATTCTAATTGTATTCTCTCTCATATATATATACGATATATATATCATATATATATGATTTTCATGGTACACAATATATAAAAATAGTTGTGGAAATGACCGGGTTTATTTGTTAGCTTTGTGCTACTCTCTTAGGTCCATGAGACCTGTAGGGAAGGGCACATACTCTGTGCGGAAACATTAGCAATTGACCATCTAATGATTTCTGTCTTACCCACAGCTAAGAATCAGTAAAATTTTACTTCATCAAAGCCATTTTAGATTAGTATATTTTATCCTTGGATTGCATTTTTAGTGCTTTATGTCATTTTTTTAAATCTTTAGGAACCTTTGTTGTTAAAATGTTATAAGTATGTAAAGACCACTGGATTTACTGCTTCTGTGCCTGCTAACTACATGTCTCCCTGTTGTAGCTGAGTAGAAATATTGTTTTTTAATATACTAAAAACTAGCATAACCAGTAACTTCTATGAAAGGATAATCATATTCTCTAATATCTCTTAAAAATTTCCCCCATAACTATAAAAACTTCCTAACCTTACGAAGGCTAAAAAATATATAGCATAACTAAAACACTGCACATTTCATAGTGCATTCTGTACTCTGTCACTAGTCTTGGGTCACACATGTAGTCTCATTCTATGGTGTTGTTTTCATCATAGCTGCTGGAAGCATTCATTCACTTTTATGTTGATTTAAATTTCATTTTTGTTCTTTGAAACCCAACCCAGTGCATCTGAGTGACAGAGTTGAGTGTGAAATATATAACTACGCACTGTGTGCAAAGACATCAGCATTGAAACATAAAAGGTTAGTACAAAAACCTTAAGCAGGGATGTGTCTGGAACTTTACCAAGCCAATAACCTTTAGAATATAGCTTTAAACATTTGTTAAAGGCATAGTGTAAGCAGGTCCACACATTCTTAAAATGTAGTAATGTTTCATATTTGCTGTTTGTACATGGAGATCAAAGGCTTTGTCATAAACCCTCTGATATTGTTTGAAGATCTTATTTGAGGTGGAAGTCTGGCTTTTCTTTTTGCTAAGGGTATAGAAATCCCATGCAATACAATGACCTATATTAGTAGCATATTTAAAATGTTAACCAGTGATTCATGACATTAAATGTTATACTCAGAGCTTTGATATATACCATGTATAAAATGTTGAAGTACTTGTCTTACTTTATGAGCACAGCTTGCCAACACTTATTGTACACCTACTCAGTGAACAGTATTGCAACAGGTATCAAAACTGCAGAATATTAACTTTGCAACTTCTCACACTGCTATAGAAAAATATTTGTTTCACAAATTACACTGGTAAGTATCTTGATCAGCCCCTCTAAATGCATCATATTTGACAGAGCTAAGAGCTTGTTCTGAACATCTACTCATTCTGTTTGACAGCTGCATGCTGGAAAAATAAAGTTCTAGGTCATACTTGGCTGAGAGCCCCATGACCACATGTTCAAGGCAAGAAAACAAACTCCATTTACAATATAGACACTTTAAAATTCTGATATTTCACTACATTGTTTTAACTGATAATCTCTAAATTATTTTTCTTAATATAGACAACTTGTTTTCAGAAATCCCATGTATTTGGATCATTGTAATGGTAACAAGTTTACTGATATTATTTTTCTAAGCAAAGTCAGCACAACAATAAAGTCACAAGAGGTTCACAGTTTCTATCACATGTGACTACTAACAACATAACTAGTATTCATTTTTGAGAAATATCATTGTGTGTCCTGTATTTTGGCTTAATTCTTTCTGAGTCGTCTTGTATTGCAATATGAAAAACCAGCAATGGCTTTTATAATAAGAAGGAGGAGAATATTCTTCTATTCTGCCTCATAATCCCCTCTTTAAGAAAGGATTGAATGCAAAATACAAGTAGAAATTATGCTTTTATAAGGAGCATAATTGTAAACCAATGTCATGGACAAACAGAAAGATTCATGTTGTTTTGTTTTGTTTTCTGAAAAAATAGGGTTATTGTATTTATTTATTTCTCTCCTTTTTTGCGTGGGGGCACTCCTACTTAAATCAATTTCTCTCTGCAGATGGGTGAAATGATTACATGGAGCACACAAATATGGAACTAAGGGCATTTACCCGAGAAAGAAGGATGGTGGCGATATTCAGTCCAATGAGAATAGTTAGGAATTTTTGATTGAATTGTCACAAATATTTCTATGAAACATAGCACAGCTTTCCTGTGTTTAATTGCATTTTTTTTTGAGGAAAAAGCCTACCAGAAGTCATAAGCAGTTGTTGAAAAGTTCCACAGTAGAGAGTGTCTTTGCTGAGAAATGAAAGTTATATTATGTGCTAGCTTTTCATCTATTGCATTTCTTTGCCAGCTGCAGAGACACGTCAGAGGCCATTATTCTGCAAATTGTACTCTCCTTCTCAATTGCTAACCTCTTGTTGACAGTAATCAGAACTTGATGGAGGGGCCCCTGCAGGTGTTATGCGATAGTCAATGCAAGTGTGATACAGCATGTGACAGTTTTAGTATTACATCCTGTAGGATGATCCATCATCAGATAATATTTCAGATAATCTTAGTCTTTCAGAAATGTAATTGCTGTTCGTCTAATAATATTTCCAGATGGCACAGTGGGTGAGGTATGGGATAAAAATAAAAGACTTTATCAAACCAGTGCATCCAGAGTGAAATCTGTGGTAAAGTGAATGAATATCTTCTGTGCTAAAGTGGAGAAACTTCTTTAAAACTAAAATTTTATAAGACTGTCCATTGTAAAAAAGGAAGAAGAATTGAGAAATAACATTTGAAAACAGTAGGGTGACTTAAAATGTTCCTTTTACAAGGCTTGTTTCCATTGGACAAACATTGCAGGAGTGTTTATTATTGTTATTGTTATTATTATTAGTAGTAATAGTAAAGCCACGTTGTAGTATGCAGTTCATGACAATGACAGTCTCACAGAAAGCATCTCCTGACTAACACTTGAAAATGCAAGAAACTATTTTTTTTTCTGAAATTTTGATTTACTCAAAACCCAAATTTTGTTCTTTTAGAAAGAATCATTTTCCTTGTTTTGGTAACTTCTAACATTTTCTTTTTCCTTCAACACATGATACTAAGACTTGTTTGTTACTCATCAGTATGTGAATACTTTCCTAATACTTTGGCCTAATATGGGACATCTTTTTTCAAAAATTTCATGCTCTTATTAAGTGCAGGGCAAATACAAGCAGGGAACTGGCCTTGAACAAGAGAGAGGTCGAGAATTATCCAAACTCTTAATATCTCATTTTGATACCAAAATCTCATCTTGAGATTAGCAGGAGTAAGGATCAATCCCACCCTATTCTCAGCCTGTATGCCCCAGGGTACATAGTCCAGCTATCCCCACCTCTGTCCTTGAGAAAGTCCTGTAGCCTCTTGGCCAAATTACAGGTTTAAGCACATGGGATACCTATTCATGCAAATCAAGCAGACACCTAATCCTCAGACAATAATATACAATCTCCTTTGAAATCTCTACACACTCCCCAAGTTTTTACAGCTCTCCCATCTTTTTAGTAGATAGCTACTGCTTCATGGAATATCAGCTAAGAGAGCTGTTTTCCTATATATCATCTAGAAGAACCATTTCACTGTTCTCTGAAAAAGAAGAGCTGTAACACTCAAAACTGAAAACCTTAGAGAAGCCCTCTACACCAGTTTCAGCTCTGCTTCCTTCTTCCCAGCCAGGTATGCAGTGGTACCTGGATGCCCAAGGAAAGAAGCAGAATGTGGAACCAAAAGTAAATGTGTTTTCTAGGATAGCAAAGTCCAATGAAAACAACAGATCAGATCACTAGTATGAGATTAGCCTCATATGATGAGTCTGGAAATGTACTATACCTTATGAAACCTTTTCATAAGGTTTGAGAAGTGTTGATAGTACTTTCTTTACCCTAACATTGGATTTACTAGGTTCTAGGTACAAGGTACTAAAAGAAGAAACAACATAAATTTAAACCAGTAGCAGGAAGAAAATCTGAAGGGTAAGAAATTGGAAATAAAAAAAGGGAGCTAGAAAAACATTGGACATCAACAAAAATGAATTGATCTTACATATAAAAAGAAACTGCCGACCCATTTAATAGATTAGTAAGAGAAAACAGGTACAACTTATACCTAAGAATTATCCATGCTTAAACAGGATTCCAACAATAGCTAATCATAAAAAAACTGGTTGTAGAAGGAAACATTCAACCTACCGTGAATGCTCAGGGAAAAGTAGACTATTTGAAAAGATCAACTCTGAGTAATAAGATGAAATCAGCAGTCAAATGTTTCTTCAAAGAAAAGGATAGGATCTGATGATACCATTTGGTTGTTTGGAGGACAAGGAAGGGACATATGAGCAGCATTGTAGGGACTTACTCACCCTGCAGCTAGACAAATGGTGGTCACTGCTTCATTGTGAGATATATTACCAAAGAAAGGAGGACGTATCTCATTTACCACAATTTATCTCTGTATTCAAGACATAGCTCATAACTCTACTCTCTAAAGTATATACCCACAAATCCATAAATCTGTTTGATTTAAACATTCAACAAACTCTGTAGATAAGCATATAAATAAATAGAGAAATGGATACATTATATGTACCACAAATCTATATAATTCATTCCTATGCAATTTTAAAATGTTTTTTTTAAAGAATGCTGTAAAAACTTTTACTGGTTTGTTAGTGTATCTGTAATATCTATGGACACAAGAAAAATTAACTCATAAAAAATGATATTGTACTAAGCCTATTTTGACATGAGATCCCAACACAAAATGTACAATGGCTATTTAATTTGCCTAAAATCACTCTGCTATTAATTTGGTAAAGTTGCACATAGATATAGGTGTTTTTTTAACCAGCACTAACTTGTGTTATCTTACTAACTTCATGAATGGAGTCCATTTTGGATAATACTTTACCATCTAAGTAGAGAAGAAAACTTTACCTCACTAAATGTTAAATCAAGAATATAGTGATTATGGTTTGGTTTAAACATATCTTAAATAATAGATGTATTCCAGTTTCAAATTTAAAGCATATTTCATCCTATTGAAATCTTCACAAGAAGTAAGATACCTATAAGAAATCTTCCTTTGCCATTTTTTTCTGAAGTTTCTAAGTTTAAATTGATCACATAAGTTTATGTATATAAAGTATAAAGTAGTTGAGTCCAGTTAATAACATATTCATGTAGAGGTCATGTTCACAATATGTACTACAAGATTAGTGTACTGCACACCACTTGTCAAACCCTTTGCCATTACAATAAAAGGGAAAAGAGGGAATTTAGTAGGTAAAGAAGGAAGGAAGGGAAAGAATGAGGAGGGAAAGAGGGAGAGCAGGAGGGAGAGAGAGGGAGAGGGAGTGAGAAAAGGAATGATAGAGGAAGAGAGAACAAGAGGGAGGAATGGAAGAAAAATAGACTTTTAAAACATTATTAGGAGTTAAATTTGGAGGTCTTGAAGTCTGAGAGTTTTATGACTGGATAAAGTTATGCTGCTCTTTGGATAGTTCAGAATTTCATTCCAGGTGTGAATAACCTCAGAACAGGGGACTTTCTGCAAAATACATTAGCTGTAAATTTCTAATAAGAAACAGATTTTTATTTTGTGAGGAGAGTTGGTGTGGGAATTTGAATTCCACATCCTCCTGTTACAGTTCGCTCAGCAATGCTATATTCGAGTACAGTGGAGTGGAAAGTAGCATGGAATTGCCCATAGTCTTAACATCTAACAACAGAGCTCATTGTGAGTGTGGACCATAGTTCCCACTAGACCTGGAGGCTGGATGTCTGCCTGATTGATCTGATCCCATAATTCAGGGAAGGAGAGGCATTACAGAAACAAAATGCTTTACCTCAGTTCCTGTCTTCCCTCAGTTTGCTACTGCTGTTTGTTCCTCATATGAAGAAGTGTTGGTTATTTGGATTCTTAGTTGAAATAATAATGTAAAACATGATGAGAATTTCCTCTGTTCCAGCCTCTGTTGCTTTTCATATTATTTCCCTGTGTTATGAATATATCGAAGCAGAGGAGGTAATGCAGGGTTCTAAATATGTGTCTTAGGAAACTGCTGTGAAAACCACCTACTATTTTTAGTAAAATTAGTGCTCAATTTAGCACCTGTCTCTCCATCCTCATCCACCAATGGTATGGTATTTGTAACTGTTCATGACATCATCACTTCTGACCACTTTACCAGAGTATCTTTTCTTTCTGTTTCCCTTTGTGCTCTAGACACGTTCATTTTAAATTCTTTAAAAAACATAATTTATGACACTCTGTCCCCCAATTATTTTGGAGATCACACCTTCCCATATAGTTCTGGCTGCCTTGGGTAGTCACTACATAAACTTGCCTGACCTTTATTGTGCTTCAGTCCTTCTGACTCAGCCCACAATGTGCTAAGATGACAGGCATGCCCCTTAGCTCTTAACTTCAAGTTTTAACAGATTACAGAACTCTTTGGCTGTCCGTTATATAGAACTGCTGGAGACTAGAAACTCTGATGTGAAACATCTATCACCCTCTCCTAAAGAGCTTCCATGTTTCAGGCTGAGAGGGACACAAGACTGTATATATAGCTATAAATCTTGTTTGTTAAAATATATTGTTATCGTGTGTTTATGTGTGTTTATGGGGAGCTCTATATGTATGTGGGATATGACACACACATGGAGGTAGAGGAAAACTTTTTGAAGTCATTTCTTTCTTTACATGAATTCAAAAGGTCAAACTAAGATGACCAAGTTTTTGCAACAAACATCTTTTACCACTTGAGCCATCCCACAATTCATAAGCAAATAATTAAAAAAAAGTTGATAGCATGTCCACTTAAAAAAAAAAACAATAGTAAGTAATATGCTCCCTCACCTATAAACTATGACATCATAAGATGTAGCCTGTGCTATGGTAAGACTAAGATTAACACAGCCATAACATTAATGTTTATCTCTTGTTATACTTTCCTGTGTTATGTTCACAGCTACATCTTCTCAGAACTGCATAACATACTCAGACTGTTACATCTACTCACAAGCTGTAAACCTTTACTTCTGTGTTAATCATTTGAAAAAGTAGTGTCTTTTAAATATTTTCCATCTTATTAATACAGTTTTTTTATTTGTATTCCTTTTTTCAACCTCTGTACCAACCAGTGTTTAGGAAATTATAGTAAAACAAACATACAATCAGATGAAACTAAAAAGAAAGCTGTGGTAGGGTGGGTTAGGGATTGGTGCTTCATAGGCTAGAAAGGTTAAGCAAGGGAAACATTCAGCCATTAGTGTTCTATGGCTTTTAAGAGGGCAAACCCCATAGTAGTTTAGAAGAAAAATGGTTGCTACAAAGAAGAATTATGAAGAGACACCTGTATAAGTTCAATTGCAGCCTGTTAGTTTAACTGTGAACTTGGGTGCTACGGCATTGTTCCTTGAATAGCATTAGCTTGGAAACTGTGATGAATAACATAAAAAGTATTGTGTCATAAAACTGCCAAGAATCGTGAAGCTCTCATCTCTGTCTCTCTAATTAATTCAACAGCTCTGCTAATAGCATTCAGCTTTGTAGCTAAGGAAGGGGAACTACTAGCAAGGATGTGTTGGTGGTGCATTTGGAAAAAGCACACATATCCCCTCAAAATTTCTTAGTTTTAAATTTCTGGCAGTCTATTGAATAGCTTCAGCTATTAATCTTTAAGGAGCATAGAGCTGAAAATGTCTCAAATTGAATATGCCACCTAAGTGTTCACCCTCTATTCTGCCTCATTCCTAATTCTGATCATTTGTTTGTCAGTCAACCAGAATCCAGTATAGCTACTCTAGGATCATGTATTTACTATAACTATGTGACTGACACTTAACTATCACCTCTAAATTGGACCTGCAAAGTTACATTTACACTGAACACCTTTCTTAAACCCAATAACTTTCCCAGATCCTGTTATGTTTCTTGTACAAGTAAAGCAACTGTCTGATTTTATTTTGCTGTGATAAAACATCATGATCATGGAAGACTGTAGAAGAAAGCACAAGTTTAGGGCTTATGGTTACAGAGGGTTGGAAACCAAGATGGCAGAGCAGATGTAGCAGATAGCACACACCTGAAGGTTTACATCAGAGGGTTTACATCTTGAAGCACAAAGCAGAAAATTGAGAAAATACACTAAAAGGGAAAAACTCTTTTGAAACTCTGAAGTTTGCCCCAAGTGATATACTTCTTCCAGCATAGCCATACTTCATAATCTCCCATCTAGGGACCACAAAATCAAATGCCAGAGACTTATGGGAGGAATCTCACCCAAACCACCTCATCTACCATTTTTCTTCATTTGGAATATAGCATCTATTTCTACCCTTAATCTTTTCCCAGATCCTTCCAACAACACCTCACTGGGAAATATAAATCTGATCATGTGGAACATCAACTCTGAATATTTAAAACTCTTTCTGGGATCTCTGTGTTAAATGATTTCTCCAAACAAAGTCATCTCCCTCTTCAGTTACCAGCTTTGCATGACCTGTATATCAGAGATTGTTAATTCATTTCCATTAATTGTATTAATGAAGTGATTGTCTTGAGTTAAAAAGAAGTAGAGTTTAGACAAAAACTTTATCTACAAAACATAATGGTGTGATATGGAGTTGACATATAGTGGAATTGCTACAACATTAATATTCAAAATAACATATCCCAGTGGCTCAGAATAGTGACCAACACTCTATATTAATTTTTATTTTAGTATTTTTATGGATTATATGCAACAGAAACTGCATATTTTTTGGAGTACTTTGAAATAAGGGAATTATATTCACTCATGGAATTGCAATAAAAACCTAGTAAAGGCTGAAAGCAATGGAAGAAATATAGCAATAGGAATTTGCACATTTTGCTTTTAAAATTCTGTGTTTCATTAAACTTTGCAGTAAATGGTACCAGGCTGTGTCCTTCTACTTTAAATTTTACATCAGAAAATGAAATCCTGATATTCAAAACCAAAAGTATAAGTGCATGGATGTTACTTAGGCCATTCATTAGCACACAGAGCAGAGGTGGGGACACTGGCATATTTCAACCCATCTGAAATGAGTCAGTTAAAAGGACTAACTTCCATATATAGGTATCCCAGTTGGGTTTAAATCATGATTCAGTATATGGGATCAATTCCCATTTATAACAAGAACAGTTCAGTATGAGCATTGTGTAGTTTGAGTTTGGACTTAGCAAGTGATGCTGATAGGGATATCATTTTAAGAGTTTACTTGCCGGGCAGTGGTGGCACATGCCTTCAATCCCAACACTTAGGAGGCAGAGGCAGGTGGATTTCTAAGTTCGAGGCCTACAGTGAGTTCTAGGACAGTCAAGGCTACAAAGAGAAACACTGTCTAGAAAAACAAAACAAGGGTCTGGCAAGATGGCTCAGTGGATAAGAGCACTGACTGCTCTTCCAAAGGTCCTGAGTTCAAATCCCAGCAACCACATGGTGGCTCACAACCATCTGTACAGTTCCAGTGTACTCATATATATAAAATAAATAAATAAATCTTAAAAAACCAAAACCAACCAACCAAACAAAAGTTTACTTAATTATTCTTCTTAGAATGAAAGAAAAGGTTTTTCATGTAGCTATGCAAATTCACCACATTCTGCAACTCCTTCCATGAGTATTTTGTTCCTCTTTTAAGAATGAACTGAGTACCCACACTTTGGTCTTCCTTCTTTTTGAGTTTCTCGTGGTTTGTGGATTGTACTTTGTTGTATTCTGATTTTCTGGGCTAATATTCACTTATCAGAGAATGCATACCATGTGTGTTCTTTTGTGATTGGATTACCTCACTCATGATGATATTCTCCAGATCTATCCATGTATCTAAGAATTTCATAAATTCATTGTTTTTAATAGCTAAGTAGTACTCTATTGTGTAGATGTGCCACATTCTCCATATCTATTCCTCTGCTGAGGGACATCTGTGTTTTTCCAGTTTCTGGCTATTATAAATAAGGCTGCTATGAACATAGTGGAGCATCTGTACTTATTACATATTACATGTTGGAGCATCTTCTGGATATATGCCCAGGAGAGGTATTGCTGGGTCCTCTGGTAGTACTATGTCCAATTTCCAGAGTAACCGCCAAACTGATTTCCAGAGTGGTTGTACCAGCTTGCAATCCTACCAGCAATGAAGGAGTGTTCCTCTTTCTCCAAAACCTCTACAACATCTACTGTCACCTGAGTTTTTCATCATAGCCATTCTGGCTAGTGTGAGGTGGAATCTCAGGGTTGTTTTGATTTGCATTTCCCTGATGACTAAGGATGTTGAACATTTCTTTAGGTGCTTCTCAGCCATTTGGTATTTGTCAGTTGAGAATTCTTTGTTTAGCTCAGTATCCCACTTTTTAATAGGGTTATTTGTCTCTCTGGAGTCTAACTTCTTGAGTTCTTTGTATATATTTGATATTAGCCCTCTATCACATACAGAATTGGTAAAGATCTTTTCCCAATTTGTTTGTTGCCATTTTGTCCTATTGACAGTATCTTTTGCCTTACAGAAACTTTGCAATTTTATGAAGTCCCATTTGTCAATTCCTGTTTGCATCTGTTGTCTAGAACAGTCATGATGCTCACAGGTACCTAAATTCCTGCAAAATTGACTCAAATAAATTTGTGTGCTTATTTTCCTATGCAAAAATGCCATGAGTTTGGGAGTATAATTTGTTTTGTTTTCTATACAGTAACTATACTCACATGATATATGAGTTTATCTGACATTTATATCAACTTTTCAGAATTTTTTAAAAAGTTAAAGATTTGTTTTAATTTGTGTTAATGTGTGTCGGTTTGTGTCTCTTGATGTGCCTGTATGAGTTATGTGCACCATATGTGTGCAAGTGTCTACAGAGGCCAGAAGAAGGTATAATACTCTCCTGAACCTGGTGTTTCATGACCTATGATCAACATGATGTGGTTGCTAGGATCTGAACTAGGGTCTTCTTCAAGGGTAGGCCCAGCTCTTAAACACTTAGGCTTCTCTCCACCCCCTTTTAACAAATTTATAAACTGTTTCTTAGGATTTTTTTTCTTACAGATTTCATCACTAATCTATGCAAATTCACCACATTCTGCTTGGAATACTCATTCATTTCAAATCTTCTAAATCTGTAATTATCACCAATTCTAGGATGGTCAGTTAGTGGTTCCCATCCTGATTTGTTTGTTCCCCTTCTTTGTGTATTTCATCTTCTTTGTCTTAAAACCTGACATCTTGAGCTTTGTTTTTGCTACATACTAAATATCATTGCTTCCTAGAATACCAACAGGTCCTAGTAATCATTTATACTTGTGCTTAGAATGCAGTTAAGTTAATATAGAAATAAACAGAACAGGGAGGGTCTCGAATTATAATTTCTTAAGTTGTTCTGTAAGTGATAGTTAAACACAATAAAATGTGAAATAAATTGCTGAGAACCATTTTCAGTCTCACCTGATAGAAAATTTAAGGCATGGCCTTTGCCAGATCATTTGGCTTGTTTTAGTGTGACCTTATGTATAATTTATTTCCATTCTTTTAATTGGCTCTCTATATATTGTCTTGCACTTTCCACACATGAGTATGGTGATCAGCAGTTGACTGACATTCCAGGTGGACCTAATTCAGAACTTTGAGTTTCTCCAATCTCTAGCATGGTACTATAAGCCAAAATGGGGCTTTGAGTTCCAAACTTGAATTCTAAAAATTTAATTTAAAACTTTCCTTTATTCGATGTCTATATATTCTCTCCCTTTCAACTACCAGACAATCCTTTTGCACAAATAAGATGGGTAATTTAATAATATCTGGCTGTACTCCCTGTGTCTTGGAATTCCATCTTTTATTCCCTCAGATTAAGCATCTTATAATCAGAGATTTATATAAGAGTGTCATATTTTTGTTTGCCTTTCAATTCAAAGTTTACCCTCTATCACATTTTGGCAAGGAGTAGTGATGTCACTTTGAACAAGAAATTTTTAATAGAAAACAGTAAAATAATAATATTGGAGCATATAAAAGGTTGATACAAGGTTCTGTAGGGTACAGATGAGGGCAGTGTCATAAAAAAATATTAGAAAATTTAAAAAACACAGCTGGGCTGAATATTCTCAAGGTTGAGATTCAAATACTGTGACAGGAGACTGTTTATATTAGCAACCCACAAACAACAGTTGTGGAGAAAAAAATGCAGAATGATGGACAATGTGAGACATGAACATGGCTAAAAGAAGAACTTCCGAGGTTCTTATAATCTATCTCAGGTATTCTGTGTGGCAAATAATAACATAAAATCTACCTAGGTAGCTGTTTTCTCTTGATATTACACTGATATATTCTCTAGTGTCATCTTTTACAAAACCTAACATCACATGATTTGGCAAGAAAAAATATGCTTAGCCCTTCTGAGTAAACTTCAGAAGGTAGAGAAGTGTATATCTAAGATGAAATGCGAAGGATAACAGAACAATCCATATCGTAAGGATAGTAAGGAGTGTGCTGCTGTATGATGCAACCAATGAGTAGTATAAACTCATCATGAAAGAACATATTGATAAATGTTATTCCTGTGGAGATGTAAGCAAATATCAGTATACCTCACGTAGGTTCTCAGAAACAGATGAAGTAAATACATTCACCCCTAGATGAATGAAGAGAAGAATTTACTGGAATTACTTTAGGAGAGTAGGTGATTCAGGAGCATCTGCTTCACCCAAAAGTCTAACACAGTCTCATGAGGACTCAGAAAATCTCCTCAAGCTCCTTGGAAAAGCTGCCTGCTGGAAATCTTCTTGCTTCAATAACTGTTTTGGTTTATATAACTTTGAGGATGGATCTTCTAAGGCTTTTAACAATTAAGCTATAGTTTAATCCAGATGAAACACAAGCCTAGAAACATAGATCAGAACTCCTCTTCTTCTTCACATTACTTAAGCAGACTGTTTTAGTTTGTTTTATGTTTGTCAACATTCTCAAATACCCAGTCGTGCATGAGTTATGGAGATACAATTTGTCAATCGATACAACAAATGTTGATCCTGATATGGATACAGCAAGTAGGAGATGTTTTCTCATCATTATAATAAGACATGGAGAGTGTGGGAAAATGGGTTATGCCAAGAGAGTAGGTGCTGAGAAAGTATAAGGACTTGAATTCAGATCTCTAGCACATATGTTAAAAAAAAAAAGTTTATGTAAAAGCAAGTTTCTAAAATGTAGCACAAAGGAGCAAAGACAGAAAGCTGCTCGGGCTTGCAGGATAGTCCCCATAGCTGAGATGGATGTAAACATCGACCTTCATACTGGGCTGGGAAGATGCTCAGAGGCTGAGTGGGTACTGCACTTGCAGAGGTCTTCTATTAGGTTCCCAGAACCTAAATCAGGTGGCTTACAGGCACCTATAACTCCAACTTGAAGTCGGTCATCTGACACCCTCTTCTGGACCCTGAAGTTACCTGCACCCATGACCAAACCTCACATGCATGTACATATTATTAGAATAATAAATAAGAAATATTATTTTAAAAACTCTTTATGGTCAAAAAACAATGATAACTAAGCAAACAAGTACATTGTAGTCTATTTTTAAAATTGGTAAATGCAATTAGCAGAATGGATGGCCCAACACTGGATAAAACTTTAAAGTTACAGTGAGTAGCTTGGGAGAGTTTCGTGTGATGGAGCAGTTGATGAAGATTTTAAAGTGTGAGGCAATGTGTTGAGAGGAAATCTAGGAAGAAAGGACAATACAAAATCCAAAAATGGTGAATATTTGTCATTTGTGAAGCTCTACAGAGCATATTTAACAGCATTGGGAAGGGTGTGAGATGCCACACTGGGAAGTACAGAGGGTCAGCAATGTGCACACTTTGGTCAAGCTATATTTTTCCCTGGGAATGTACAGATGACTGCAGAAAGTAATGGGGACTTTGAGGCTTTAGGATTACCATTGATCTACCATCCCTCCTTCTGCTAATATCACAGATCTTTTTGCTACCACTTCTTTTCTGCTCTAGAGATTGTTCTGATTCCTGCTCAAATTGGCAATCTTCCACCTTCATGCTGAGATGATACTTAGATCATGAAAAAAACTAAAAAATTACCAAGGCAAATATTATACAATTTCTAACTATATCAGCATCTTCCCTTCATTTTTCTATTGTCCTTTTGAAGAAAGTAAAATTTCTTTTTCCAGGGTCTCACCTCCACCTAGGTGCCAGGTTCTAGCCCCTAATGAAGACTGGGACATATCATATCTCTTCTCTTTCTGGTTTACCAATAATCATATTTTTTCCTGGACTAGTCCTTCTATTCTGGGTGTGAAGAGATGGTCTGAATGCAAATGTGACCTTATTATGTATGGCAGGAATATCTGGGAGCTTTTTGCTCCTCATGGAAACTGATAGAGGTTGTTTGGTAAGAGAGCTGTCATCATTCTGATAACATGAAAGTAGCAACTGGCTGTGAGAAAGTATTGAGGACCAGAGTGAAATTTGAGATTCTTCACTTTATACCTTTCAATGTAGATATAATGACTCAGAAAAAACTACTAACCAGAACACCAAGAACTTCAGCAGGACCACACCATGTAGCCTCATCACTCCTCAAGGGCCTGCTCATATACAGCAGTACAACATTCAAGCCACCGAAGGGTAGAATGCTTAGAGTGCTGCTATTAGCAAAGGGAGACCCATGAAAAAGCACAATGGTGCTCTCTATAGCTCAGATCTCATCCCTGCACCTGTGGACGCCCATAGAGGTACCAGAGACTCATTTGTTTGAGAAAATCTTCAATAGATGAATTCATGGTAGTCAAATACACATATATGATAGGCATGTTGTTTCAAGACATCTTTTTAACTTTCATATCACTATATGATAATAAAGTACATAAATGTATTTGGGCCTGAGATTTAAATATTGGTAGTTTCTACTCTAATTAAAGATTATTAGATTTAGCTTCTGTTAAAAAGTGAAGAGTCAAACAAACAAAACAAAACAAAACAAAACACAAATTAATGAGTTGACAGTAACTCCAAAAATGGGAACTTCAGGGTAAAACTGAGACCTTGTGTTTACAAGAGTGGATTATCAGTCCCACATGGGTTGTATAGAGGTTCATTAAAACATTATGAGATAGCTATTTTTTAGATCCCCTACATTTGTGTACCAAGTGGGTCACAAAAGGTGCTGTTTTCATAATTCAGATTACAGAAAGTAATGCTCATATATGTTAGGAGTCATAAAAAGTTGAATCCAGTTTAATCTTAGAGCAAATAGCAAGTACTATGTATTGACATTTGAACATGAATAAAACTGAAACTAATCAAAACAACTATACACAGCACAATATAGTGAAACACCAATATCAAATGAAACAATTTAGAACTAAAAGTTAAACTCAACAATTTAAGATATATAGGAATCCTGAACTGTGAAGGTAGATAACATTGGAGTACATCTCTAGCCCATAAAGGTTTCTGAATTGGTGGGTTGTCCACTAGGTCTTTAGCATTTTTCATACTCACTGGGTAGACTATCAAAGAGAATACTGAAATTGTTTTCCTAATTCTGATAATGTGGATCTTCTGTTCTGTTCTGAATGGCATAGTGGAATCTATTAGTTTGTAAGACAACTTAGAAAATGAAAAACTTGTAAACTAGCAAAAAAGGTAAGTTATTGGTTAATAGTTGGATAAAATAGTTTTGTTTTTATGATTAGACATTAAAATAGCAAAATAAAATTTGGTAACAAAGATTTAAAACACCACAGATTGCTCCTATTGCCAGTATAGCAAATTTGTGAGGTCTTAGGCAGGCTGAAAAATTATCTGTTTTTGAACAAATTCACAAGTGATTTAATGATGATGGTGTCAGGAGCTCATTTTGAATCTATTTATACAGGGACAGGGAAATTTGGCAGGAAATGCTGCTGAAAAAAGGGAAAGGCAATGTAAACAACTCAGCAACAGATAAGACTAGCCATGGACATACAATCAGCCTGGAGGCTGTATAAAGATTTCATAAAATGAAAAAAAAAAAAACCCTAATATAAAACATTAGTCTAATTTGAAATTTAACACCAAATCTGATATGCTTTTATGCTTTTTGTGTACTCCTTTGTATTATTTGATTATGACATTTGTGTATAACCCCTGAGGTATAAATCACTTTAGCATTAATTAAAAATCATTAACCCTAATAAAATGACATTAAAATGTTAATTTTCAGTTCCCACTCTTTCGAAAAGCCCTGTGGAAAGCATCATCTCACCCTGACCAGGTATATTTTGACCATGAGCCTTCACTCTCAACTCTCAGATTCACACAGATGTCATCAATCCATTTTCTGTGTGTTGCCAGTGTGCCTATTAGCAGTTCCCTGTGCCATTTGGATGTGACTATGAAACTTATGTCTGACTTTCATGGTCTGGCATAAACTGGTCCCATTTTACCTATGCACACCTGCCTCCTCTTGCCTCTAATTAGATTATCTGCTTCAGGATTAAAGCCTCATTCTTCAGGTCTTCTCTCTTCCCCTCTCTGAGTAATTTACCATCACCCTTTCCACCTGATAACCCGATGTTTGTAAACTCTGTTAAGACTACGGACACAAACAATATCACACATACAGTTTCACTAGGTAGAAATTAATTTAAAACTAGAATGTGGCTTTCTATGTGTTTTATCTTCACTGTGTAGGCGAGGAGAAAGTGATGGTAAGTTGTGGATAAGAGAAATCAGGGAAGCAGTCAACCGTGGATATTAGTGCAATGGAGTTTTATCTACTAAGATTTGTAGCAAAAAATTTTATGTTGTCCCATAAGGTTGTTTTGCAGAGAGAACAGCTGAATCTTGTTATGTATAAATGAACTTGGCAACAGTAAAGAGGTTTGCTTGTCAGTTAACCTGGTCAAAAATTGATATAATAAAATCATTTAAATAACTTAGGAAATCTGCTATCATTAAGTCTTTTAACCACTAACTCAATTTATAATTTAAAATTAAGTACAAAATAAGGGTCAGTACTACCATTGTACAATTGCATCATCTCACAGAACTGAAAATGCAAAAATTCATGTAACTGACAGAAATGGGAGGCTCAAAAGAATGAATGTATAAATTATTGCCCATTTCTATAGCAAATTATCTAATTCTAAAAATGATCTTAAGTAAGAATATAATAGCTGGGTCATTTGAACATGTTTATAACTCCAGCATTTTTTGGAGATCAAGTCATGAGGAATACCATGAGTTTTCGTCCAGCTAGGGCTACAGAGTAACTCTGTTTTATACGAAGTCTCTGCCTTAAAAGACTTAAAAGTTAAAATATATATGTCATTTTAAACTCTACAAGAAATCATTTCTTTTAATCATCAGAAAATAGTACCATGTTTAAGAAATATGATTTGATAATTCTTCCTTTAATCTTTCAGTTTTTAAGTTCAATTAATATAATGTTTTGCAATTTAAAACATTTATCAATGTCAAAATTGAAATACTAATTGCTATGATATACTTTCATCCATTCTTTAGACTACTCTTTGTGTACTTTCATTGGGATATGCCTATATGTATGTTTAGGAGATGACATTGTGAGATCTATTTCTCCTTTTACTTTTAAGTAGTACTCACATTATTTGATTTTTAGAAATTTAAAGAATAATATTTTTCTTAAGATAAACAAACAAAACTCAAAAAAAATATTTTATTGGCCAAACCTAATTAAATATTTGAATAAATAAATTTAAAATACTATGTCTGAAAATAAATATGTTATTATTTTTTTAAATCATCAGAAATATCTATAGAATATGTCATAGCTACAGTTGAATCATCTGTAATAGAGATAGTCATCAAAAGATAAAAACTTTAGTCATCTCTAAAAAGAAAGCAAAGAGGTTACAAGCACCATTTGCTCTTCCACAGGATGCAAGTCCAATTCTCTTCATTCATGATGGCTTACAACCATCTATAACTCTCTTTTCAACCATAGTGGTCAAGTTTTCTATGTTCTGTATTTGTCCTTTTCCCTTGCATAGGCACATGGATCCTTATGTGTCCCAACAAGTTTCCTTTCACAGTGGGGGCATGTCTGAACAGGAAGAGATCTCTGCTGTTTGTGAAAGGGTAGGAAGTTTGTGCTGACTGGCCATCTAGGCCTTGGTCACTTATTGCACCTTAAGAGGGCATTCTCCTTAAAAACTTCCATTAAAACTCTTATATTACATTAATACACACACACACACACACACACACACACACATGAAACAAAATATCTAGAATCTGAACATCTAGAATATATATGTCTCTATATATATCAAAAATCTAGAATCTGAAAGTATAAAGGATATAGATATAAAATAACTTGAAATGATTTGATATAAACAATCATATATATAGTATCTGTACATGTATATATAAATAGCAATGTATTTCTTTTATATGGTGATTTAAACCAATAATTATTTCTTCTACTATTGCAAATAAATATTAATTTGATACTACAATTGTTAGCTCCTTCAAATACACCCTTACACTTACAGACAAATGTCACTCTTGGATATGAATTAAGAAACACAGTGGTTCTGTGATGATTGAGTACCTTTTAAATACAGGAAAATTACATGACCTCACAATATTAAATATTTTTTGAAGTGTAAAAGATTACCAACTATAGGGATAGAGACTCAGAGATTTCAGGAACATACTTATCTTAAACAACCTAAAGTTTATATATTTTTCACAAAGAAATTTCTATCATGTCAACACTATAAAAATGTAAATCCATCATGAGTAAGAAGCATGAAAAAAATCTAATTGCTGAACCTATGTGAGTTTCATATTACTTCAGCAATAAACAAAATTTTGTAGGATCTCATAAATCTTCTTCAAGAAGATGTAATAACTCTACTTTTATTGTTTATTTCTACTGGGTAAACAGTTATCAGTGAGGTCTAAATATTGCTTCTTTAATTTATTCAGAAACATGCATTTTCTCCAATAGTCATAGGGTATATTTCATGGAAAATACTAATAAAAGGCATGATGTATATACATAAATTAGAGTTAGGTTCAACCTGTGATCTATTTGTGAGAGTTTGATAGCCCTCAGATATCCTTATTGTACAAAAGTCACATGGCCAGGCTCAAACCACATGGGGATGGTACTAGTTGGCCCGGCTATCAAGACAAAGTACTTCAACGTGTGTGGTTAAACTAAATTTATTGTCAAGAATTATAGAGACTAAAAGTAAAGGTCAAATTGTCAGTACAGTTGGTTCCTTCCAAAGTCCCATTGGAGACTTTGGTTATGCTTCTATCACTGATTATTACTTGACAAACTGATGTACCCTCCCCCAAAAGAGGCACCACACTAATTTCTGCCTTTATTCATGCATGCCTATCTATGTCAAAATTTCTCACTTTGTATAAAGGCACAATTACTAGATTAAAAAACTCTAAACTGCTATATATCTACTTGTTACCAGTTATCCCTCCATAAACTATGGTTCAAAGTAGGGATATTCTAGGAAGTCCCTATAGTCAGGATAGGCACATGACTTTTAGGTAATCAAATTTAAACAATGGCAGAGATGCTCTGTATGAATTTCCAAGTTCCAACACTTAAATACAATTTTAATTTAGATACTTCGAAACAGATGTTAATACTGTTTCACATATCAATGACATAGTTTGATTATATCTGCGTTTCATTTATTTTTGACCATTTTTTTAATTAGATATTTTCTTTATTTACATGTAAATTTCTCCATTCACACTTTCCCCTCCAAAAAACAAAGAAACAAACAAAAACAACAAAAACAAACCCCTGTTGCCTCCCACGTCCCCATGCCTGTCACCCTGCCCTCTCCCCCTTTCTGGCCCTCGCATTCCCCTACACTGGGGCACAGAACCTTCACAGGGCTGAGGTCCTCTCCTCCT
>NW_022196905.1:149979758-149980184 GCF_008632895.1 Mastomys coucha | reverse complement strand
TTTTGTTGAGTATAGGCTTTTGTAGTAGGATCTCATGATTTTCTGGATTTCCTCGGTGTCTTTTGTTACGTCTCCTTTATCATTTCTGATCTTATTAATTAGGATACTATCTCTGTGCCCTCTGGTTAGTCTGGCTAATGGTTTATCTATTTTGTTGACTTTCTCAAAGAACCAGCTCCTGGTTTGGTTTATTCTTTGTATAGTTCTTTTTGTTTCTACTTGGTTGATTTCAGCCCTGAGCTTGATTATTTCCTCCCTTTGACTCCTCTTGGGTGAATTTGCTTCTTTTTGTTCCAGCGTCTTAAGGTGTGCTTTCAACATGCTGGCGTATGCTCTTTCCAGTTTCTTTTTGGAGGCTCTTAAAGCTATGAGTTTTCCTCTTAGTACTGCTTTCATTGTGTCCCATAAGTTTGGGTATGTTGTGGC
>NW_022196905.1:149967392-149978353 GCF_008632895.1 Mastomys coucha | reverse complement strand
CCTTTATATGTTACTTGACCTTTTTCCCTTACTGCTTTTAGTATTCTTTCTTTGTTTTGTGCACTTGGGGCTTTGACTAATATGTGGCGGGGAGTATTTCTTTTCTGGTCCAGTTGATTTGGGGTTCTATAAGCTTCTTGTATGGTCACGGGCATCTCTTTCTTTAGGTTAGGGAAGTTCTCTTCTATAATTTTCTTCTATAATTTATATGAAGCAATCTGAAAATTTATTTGGATGAGCTCAGGGAGACAAACATGCTAGAGCTATCTCCAGCTCTGGTACACTTGGGTTAAGAAATTATGAACACAAAATTATATACAGGTTCACCCTACCTACTCTACCTCAACCTCAAACTAAACACTAAGAAAAAAAATCAGACAGATAAGAAGCAGGCATATTCTATTTTTTATTAGACATTATCTTAATTACTTTTCAAATGTTATCCCCTTTCCTTGTTTCTCCTCCAAAAACCCCCATTCCATCTTCCCTCCCTGTGCTCACCAACCCACTCCTGCTTCCATGTCCTGTCATTCCCCTACACTAGAGCATAGAGCTGTCACAGGACCAAGGGCCTCTCCTCCCATTGATCACTGACAAGGCCATCCTCTGCTACATAGGCATCTAGAGCCATGGGTCCCTCCATGTGTACTCTTTGGTTGGTGATTTAGTCCCTGGGAGCTCTGGGGGTACTGGTGGGTTCATATTGTTGTTCCTCTTATGGTGGTAGAACCCCCTTTAGCTCCTTGGGTCCTTTCTCTAGCTCCTCCATTGGAGACCCTGCGCTCAGTCCAATTATTGGCTGAGAGCATCCACCTCTGTATTTGTCAGGTGCTGGCAGAGCCTCTCAGGAGACAGCTATATCATGTTCCTGTCAGCAAGCACTTGTTGGCATCCACAATTGTGTCTGGGGTTGGTAACTTATATGGGATAGATCCCCAGGGGGAAATGCAAATCAAAGCAACCCTGAGTTTCCATCTCACACAGGTCAGAATGGCTAAGATCAAATACTCAGGCCAGGCAGTGGTGGCAAAGGACTTTAATCCCAGCATTTAGGAGGCAGAGCCAGGTGCATTTCTGAGTTCCAGGCTGGAGTTATCACAGAGAAGGGAGCTTCAGTTGGGAAGTGCCTCCATGAGATCCAGCTGTGGGGCATTTTTTCAATTAGTGATCAAGGGGGTAGGGCCCCTTGTGGGTGGTGCCATCCCTGGGCTGGAAGTCCTGGGTTCTATAAGAGAGCAGGCTGAGCAAACCAGGGGAAGCAAGCCAGCAAGGAACATCTCTCCATGGCTTCTGCATCAGCTCCTGCTTCCTGACCTGCTTGAGTTCCAGTCCCGACTTCCTCTGGTGATCAACAGCAAAGTGGAAGGAAGCTAAATAAACCCTTTCCTCCCCAACTTGCTGCTTGGTCATGATGTTTGTGCAGGAATAGAGACCCTGACTAAGACAATGGTTCTTCAGGAAACTGGACATAGTACTACCTGAGGACCCAGCTATACCACTCCTGGACATATACCCAGAACATGCTCTAACATGTAATATGGACACATACTCCTCTATGTTCATAGCACCTTTATATATAATAGTCAGAAGCTGGAAAGAACCCAGATGTCCCTCAACAGAGGAATAGATACAGAAAATGTGGTATATTTACACAATGGAATACTACTCAGCTATTACAAACAATGAATTCATGAAATTCTTAGGCAAATGGATAGAACTAGAAAATATCCCAAGTGAGGTAACCCAGTCACAAAAGAACACACATGGTATGCACTCATTGATAAGTGAATATTAGCACAGAAGCTCAGAATACCAAAGATAAAATTCACAGACCACATGAAGCTCAAGAAGAAGGAAGACCAAACTGTGGATACTTCAGTCCTTCTCAGAAAGAGGAACAAAATACCCATGGGAGGAGATACAGAGACTGAAGGAAAGGCCATCCAGAAATAGACATATTCTTGTGGTAAAGATCAGGTAAGTAAGATCAACAACCTTATAGTTGAGTGGCATCTGCTGGACGAGGTGGACAAGTCTTTCTTATGTTAATATCTTGGTGATAATAGCAGCACTGACTAACATTCCTGACATTTAGAAGAGATGTGCTAGGACATTAAGTGATGTGCTTTTACATGTATGAAATAGGATACACTCTACCTACAGAGATGCAAAAGAATGAGTACAATTTCAGAGAGTGCTTGCCTGAGGCCAAAGAGTAATTTCCAGGTCTGTGACTGGGCACACCCAAATTGAAACTAGGTGTGTCCTAAACAGCATGCCTCAAAAGCTGGGGTTTCCTGAAAGAATCATTATGATACCTTAAAGGAGATGATAATTCAAGGGCACCAAGGGCTGTTACCAAATCCCATGATTAATTGGCAACTTCATTAGTCATTTCTTCAGCATTAAGAAGGAGGTTAATTGACAGTGAATTGTAATTTAATTTAATTTTGTTGTTATTATTATTAGGTTACATATGATGTAGGGCAGTACATATGTGTCATGGTGCATGGGTATTCATATGTTGTCAGAAGACAATTATAAAATTTTCTCCTTTCATTTTTAAATGGGTTCCAGGGATAGAACTCAGGTCTCTAGTTTTTTGAGGCAAGTTTCTTTTGTCTCCTAAGCCATCTCATCAGACCTAATTGTCATTAATTTTTATCAGAACTAAAAGAGGCATTCACTGTCTGTTGGATTTTGGAAGTTGGGACTAAGGAGTAAAGTAGCTACCATTGCTTCTGAGCAGAAGTGAACTTCTTTATTCACATTTAACAATTGGAAAAAATATGGTTTCACTAGAAAATATTTCCACTTACTTTAGGGGCAAGTATACTCAAATAGTGTGGGTTTTTTCTAAAGGATGAGCCCTTCATGAGGTTGTGAATAGACAACTCTCTTTCAAATACAAGGCATCTTTAAAATCAGAAACCAGCAGAGAAAACATTTTGATGATGAATCTTTCTTTAATTGTCCTTAAGAATCAGCTGTTATAGTGAAGTGCTGGATAGAACCTCCATTTTAAATTTATTTCAGAAAGTCTGAAACTTATTTTCCATTCTAATTGTTACCACTATATTTCAAGCTTACCCAAGAATATATAGAGAATTATAAAAAAACATCTTATTTTCTTCTAAAATGTTCAAACATCTTGAGGTAATGTCTAAAGTCAGGATATTGGCAACAAAGTGATTACATCTCATAAGGAATGATCTTAGACTTCTAGATGAAGTTCAAAAGTCACTTACCAAAGGCACATTTACCACCAAGTCTTTAGATAAAGGACTATCTTGATTCATGGCCCCAACATACACAGTGCAGCCAAAATTATGAAGCAAAATCTAATATTTCAACTGAGTATATATTATAGGCAGCAGTATAGGGACCCTGAATAAGTGTGGCAAAAGATCAAGAGATCCACATAATCACCTCTACACATTGAAATACATATCTAGTAGGACACATAATACTCAGTCTGACTTATGGTTCAGGTCTTTGTAAATCAGATATGACAGGATGAAATCACATTCAATCAGGCAAACTTCCTTATCCTACTGAGCTTGCCTCTCAATTCATTGACTCCTGTGCCAGTTGAGAACAATATCATAACCATTTTGTTCTACCACCATGGAATTTATTATTACAAAATAAAAATGCATACAGAGAAGAAGGGGATATCACATACTCAAAACCAACAGAAAAATTTACTAGGAATGACTGATTCATTAAATATCTAACATCAGATGGAGCTGTCCCTTAGTAGTGTTTACAGTTCACAGAAGTAAAAGGTAATTCTAAGGTTATGAGTCCTTACTAGCTATTTCCAAGCATTTCAAATGGGAAAAAAATTAAGAAGAAATGTACCTGACAACTTGGAAAAAGAAACTTAGGACAATTTTTCCTGCCTTATTATCTTCAGGATCCTGGCATTTTACCAATAGAAAGCAGAGGAGTGTAGCAAGAACTGGGAAACAGAAGGCTATTATATTATTCAGTTTTAATAAAGTAAAACTTGTTCCAAATAAATCAATAATTACAAGCAAATTTCAAGTGGTTGGGATGTGCCACTCCCAATAATTTGATGTACCCATTAAAGGAAGTCATCGACACCAACAAAAATATTGACATTGCTTAATTGGCCACTATGACTAATCTCACTAATTGTCCTAAGTTTCTATACCCAAGCTGTCAGTATATGAGGTGACATTGTTGCACACATTGGAGGATGCTTCACATTCCATTACTCTGTTTTAAACAAACAAAAGGAGTGTCACACCCAGAATGAGCTCATCTCCCACATCAAACTCTCTACTACAAGGCATATGTTAATGGAATGATTCTGTACTAAAGCTGAAAACTCATAGAATGTTGAATATTTTTGGATAAGGAAGCACTATGATGATTTGTGGAGCTCACTATCTGACTATACTTTGTCAGAAAGCATCTAACACTGCTGATGATATAGTCTGGACTTTGGCTCTTATTCACACACAACCCCTTCATTACATCTTATTTACTTCCCTAAGCTTAGAACCAAAAGATTCCCAGTAGTATCTCTCTATTAGACTATTTGCCTCCTGTAGAAGATACTTAAAGTGTCCTCTGGGTGTGGAAAATTTGGAATCCATTTGGATTTCTAAGTAATCATTATATAAGTCATTTTCAAAGACCTAAAGGAAAACTCACAAGTTACTCTTAGAAGTGTTGAAACAAGACAATACTTACGATCCATTTGGTCATCTGGTAAGAAAGTACAAGCAACTGTACAAACAATTTACAGCTATGGACTGACAGTATTTATAAGATAAATTAGGAAACCTGGACTGTTTGCATGGCAGAACCCTGAAGGGATCAAAGTAAACTTGGCATGGGAAATACAATATCCCAATCCACAGAACTTTAGAATCTAGTGTTAGCAAAGTTAACAGAGGTATATTGTGTCATGGAGAGCTTTGTGCAATGTATTAGAAAAACTCAGAGCCCACAAATATTTGTCAAAATCATGCATATAGAAATGGCTATTATAATGTCAGCTCTTTGACCATGTCCCTAATTTATCCTTATTTGTGGAAGGTGAGAGCTTATGTAATCAAACAACAATTTGTTTAGGGTGGGGTGGGTCTTATGAGAACATATGACCTTCACAATTTTAACAACATTGCCATGTGTCTATATAGCCCATCAATGCTAAAGTAGAATGTGTCCTTGGCTAAGCCAAACAAAAAGCAGTTCCTTCAAGATAAAGAGTTTGTACTATGAGACACACTCATGTTAGGTAAGGAGCTTTGGATTCAGCAGTTCAACTAGGAAAGAAAAACTTACATATTCAAGAATGGTATTAGATGTCTCTGATAAGTGAGAGTCTATGAGTGGTACCTCAGCTAGTTTCCTAAGTACTGTGCAGATTTCACTTATATCTTATATTGATCATCATCATGATGCTAAAGATCTCAAGGTACTCTAATAGGGTATTCAGAAAGATAATATTATAATTCAGGCTTATTAAAGGAAAGAATTTCAATTGGTGTTTATAGGAGCCCAAGGATTCTCATGAGGTAAAGATCACTGTTAGAGTTCAGATTCACAGTCTATGATACTGTTTCAACACACAGTGGCAACACATACACAGGCTCATACACAGTCTTAAAAACCATGACTGTCATGTCTCTATATTGCCTCATTTTCTAAGTCAGTCATCTGACAGCTGTATAATCAGCTTATGTTGTCATAGCCTATATAACATGCTCCCAGGGAACAGCACTCAGAATACTGCTTACAAGCTTAAGCCTAGAAAAGTTATAATGAAGTGTTACAAAACCCACTTTGAATGTGGCTCAATATAGATAACACAAAACCTACCACATAAATCACTGAAGGCATACAGGTCTGCGCCAATGAAAATTCACACCATTGTGTAACAACCACCACCATCTACCTGCAGGATATTTTCATTTTTGCAATCAAAATGTGATACTTAAGAGAATAGCTCTCAATCCCTCTCATTCCAGCACCTCTCTCTAAGTCAGAGTACTTTGGCTATCTCACACCATAACTGAAAGTTTGTTACTAATCCAGTCCACACGTGTAATTGACAACTAGCATGTATCACAATTGTTTTCACTTTTATGGCTAAACTATATTTTATTTATTAAGTGTCAAGTTTATTTTTTATCTATAGATGGGGCCTAAGCATTGCTTGTGCCCTTTCATCCTTTATTCAGAGGGAACATAATGAGGAAATTTCTTAGCATATGCTTTTTGTTTTGAAAAATACTATTTCAGAAGTAGAGTTGCTAAATTATATGATAATCATATGCTGATCTCTTACTTTAAAGAACTGTCATCCTCAGTAGCTACTCTATTTTATATTCTAATTCACTTTTATGACAAACATTTTGGACATTTGTTACCATACACATTCATATTCACACCTGCATTTATATTCATATTTTCTTCATAAGAAAAATCATGGATAATTTTTGTCCATTGAAAAGAAAATTATCAGCAGTAGCTTTGCTTCAACAGAGTGGCCTGTTTGTGTTTTCTCTATTGGACAGAATGAATCATATATTTTTGTTTCTTTGGCTTTTATCACCTAGAAACATGTTTCCAAGCTTTCAGCCCACACTAGGCAAGCCCACACCTAGCACCACATGTGTAATCATCACCTGACTCTAACAGAGTTTCTTAAGTTTATTTCTCTCTTGTTTGAATTTGTTCCGTTTGTTCTGAGTGACAAATCCTATGTAATCACATGGACATGCACAGGGCTGGAAAATATTAGAATTGGGGTATTTAAATGTTTCTATGTCTGATTTTTATTAAATATTTTGAAGTTTGGAAAACAATGTGTGTTGTGCTTTTGTACCAATTCAAGAAGGAATAGTAATAGAGATGGAGTTTGTTTGAAAAAATAATCTGCCTTAATAAAAGAGAATTTATAAGCATGTTGAAATCCTACTGACAGACTCAGAGCATGAAAAAGACTAACATTTTACCTCTCACCCAGCTGCTAAGGGTTGTGTATATATTATTTGAAACTCATGTTACTGAAGAAATTACTGTCATGGATAAACTGAGAATCAAGTTTGCTTTGTGTCTAAGCTTGCTGTTTTATGTTTTCAATGAAGTTGATGTGAACAGGAAGGGAGAGAAATTGTTCAAAGGCGTTTCATTTTTGAAAATGCTTAGTCAAGCTATCAAGAAAGATTTCCATATGAATTTTCCGGAAATGTTTCTTAGCTGTTGCTGGGAACTACTGAATATAATTAGGTGATCCCAGATCCCGCTAAGCTCTAAGTATCTGCTGAATGGTCACACATTTGGATACAGATAGAGGAGTGCCCTTCATTTTTCATAGCTCTGAAAGGAGCTATGAGGATGAGGAGCTGGAATTAAGATTGGGAGGAAATAAAATACAGGCTCATGGCACTTATCTCTGCAGAATAATAAGCGATTTTAAACTGTGATCCCCATCCAAACAAAGTTGTTAGACAAAGTCAAGACACAAACATGAAATTCTCATGACAGGTCCTCCTGAATTGTTAAATATAATATTTATTGGTATGATATTTTATTAATAACAAATGCTCTGTATATAAAGCATTTATTAATACAAAAATAAGCTACTAGTATTTCCAATTTTTTTCTTCATTTTTTTCCTCAATTCTGGAGATTGAACCCAGAGTCTCCCACATTCTAGGAAAACATTCTAACATCAAGCTGTACCCCCAATCCTTAACAGGGTCTCACTATGTTGCTAAAACTAGCTTTGAGTTTTATAATCCAGACAGGCTTTGAGATGTAATCCTCTTCTTTCAGTCTCTCAGTACCTAGGAATATCAGACTGCCAATCTCCCCACATGAATGCCTTTACTACAGATATTAGAATACCTCTTTTCTATCATTTAAATAATATAATTTTTGTACTTTCTGTTTCATATGAGTGTTATAGACATTACATGTTTTTGTTGTGGTTCCTTTAAAGTTTATTTTTTTTTAATTAAGAGATATCTGTTTGTGGTAGTGGGTATATGCACATGAGTCCAGGTTCTCATAGAGAATCAAAACAGGAAAATGAATTACAGGGAATAACTAAATATTGGACAAAAGCATAGATTGTTGAAAATATTCAGATCAGCATTGCTCTGTCCCATAAACAATATTCTCAGGGGGAAAAATAGAGAATCCCTCCACACTTTCTCCTAACTCTACCCAGCGCTCATAAAAGGCATTAGTAATCAGATTGCAGTATAGCCTTTCTCATCAAAATAAGGTCAAAGAACCTTAATTTTTTGTGTGTGTACCTTGAAGTCTTTGTTGCTTTAGGAGTATGAGTAACACTGTACAAACTGATAACATGACAGCTTCATGGTATAATTTAGTGTAAGGTTTTTATTGTGAATGTGAGGGAGAAAACAGCCAGATGCATATGTAAGAGTCCAAAACAGAGACAAATGTAGTAGCAGTAGTTCAGCTGTAGACTGAACATGGCCAGCAGTCTGGACTTGGCCATATAAGAAACAGGAGCAGAGCAGAGAGATAGAGGAAGGCAGGATGATGTGTTTATAAAAAAGATGAAGAGAGGAGGAATATGTTCTAGGGAGGTGTAGTCAACTATGAGGGAAGGGGATGCTTCCGTGGGCCCATACTGAGGCATCCCTTCCCCCTGAGGGACCAGCCACACGATGGTATAGTATAGAATAGAGTTTATTAAGGGAATGGGGAGGGGAGTTAAGAGGGTAGAAGAGGTAGAGAAAGGCAGAGAGACAGAGAGACAGACAGAGAGAGAGAAAGAGAGAGAGAAAAAGAGAGACAGAGAGAGAAGAGAAGAGAAGAGAAGAGAGGAGAATAGAATAGAATTAGAGGCTAGCTATGAGAATGTGGAGAGAGAGGGGAAGAGAATGAGATGAGAGGGGGAAGGGAAGAGCAAGAGATATAGAGGAGCAAGAGAGCAAGCATCCCCTTTTATAGTGAGTCAGGCACACCTGTCTCTTGACAAGAAACTCTAGGGCAGAGCATAGACAATTACTACTACAGAAGAGAATGGGAGATGAAGACAAAAGAGTGACTGAGAGAGAAGCATAGCAGAAATAGCAGAGTTATAAGGGCGATTAGCTTTGGGAATGGGAGGTGGAATTCCTGAACCACAGGAAGTTTAGGTTGGGGGCAGGGGAAAAAAGCAGAGAAGATTCAGGATGCCAGCATGGACTCTGAAATGTGTAACAGGTAAATGTGATACTTAGTGAGCCAGGAGACTAGTGTGCACTTTGGTATGCTAATGGGCACCTCAGAGATACATTTGTTCCTTTTTCTAATGATAAGGGAAATCGCTCATTTTAGTAGAGGAAAATTTGCTTTAGAAGTTCCTGAGGAATCCTGGCTTTTGTCCAATTGACAGAATTTGGGGAAATAGAGTTTCATTTGGACCTGACAGCACACAAAGACACATGGTGAGTAAGAAGTCAATGATCACTATAAGAAGAGGTAAACATGAGCAGAAGGTTCAGTTATTAAATCAATTGAGTTGAAACAATAAAGGAGAAAGCCAGCAAGTTTAGTCCAAAATAAAATTAAAGTACAATGTTTTCTCTGAAAATATTTAGTAGTTGATAGCTTAAGATTCCAGAAAATACTTTGTGGGAATATACACTATTTCATTACTGAACCTGTTGTCAAACTGCAGTGTAAAACATTCAGGAAGATAATGTAAGAGAAAAGAAAACAGAAATTGTGGGGACTATTGTTTAAGTGTCCTAACAGATACATTCTATCTCTGACCTAGAAGATTGTATTACCTTTTCTGGATACATAATAACTTCTTTTTAAAAAGCCCCATTGTATGAAATTATCTGTATCCAATTTGGAAGAAAATAGAATAAAATGGGTACAGTGCATAAGCACCAATCCTCTGTTGTTAACAACAACAACAACAACAACAACAACAACAAAAGTGTAAAAAAAAAAAAAAACTGAAAAGAGAGATCATTCCCAGACTTATGCAGGATCATATAAAAGACAAAATACCTAGAATCAGTTTTGAAATGGCTTTTGATTGAATCCAATCAGATTACCCTTCTAGCTCTGCTCCTGCCCTTTTCTTGTGAGCTCAGTCTTTAATTCTCTAACATAAGCTAACTGGATTGCTTCTTTCCACATCTCTTGCAGCCCAAATAATAAATGGCACCATGATTCAAACCACAGTGCGTGGTGCTATGAAATCAAAATCATGTCTATTTCCATGTAAGTCTTGAAACAGCATTGTTTAAATCTATGAAACTGGTTACAGGAAAGATAAGATGTAACATTAAAGAGGTAATTTTACATATTTAGTGGTGATTGACTTCATTCCTGTTGTTCTAAAGATTTTTCTTAAAATTAGTGAGGTGTTTATGATTCCCTGTTTTACACTAGCGTGTTTCCATTCTTTTCTGTAGACTCTTGGTTCATGAAGCACCTTATGTTTTTATACTATCAATTTTATCTATTCTGTTTACCTATTCATCAAAATATAGAATACTTTCATACCATAAATAAGGCTTTATTTTACCTTCTGAATCTGTTTGAAAATTCCAAACAATAAATTCTGATCCCTTCCTCACTCTCATCTACCTACCTACCTGACAGTGTTTTCTTCCTCTTTATCTTCCTCTGATGTTTTTCTTCTCTTTTACCTTCTCACCCTTTGTTTCTCCTTCTGGTTTAATGCTGAGTTCTGGGTCATTATGAGTCACATGGCAAGAACTTATCTCAAAAGCAACAAGCACACAATGGAGGAAAAAAGGAGGGAGGAAATAGAAAAAGGAAAGGCTGATAGAAAATGTTGTAAGAACACACTTTGATCTCCCAATTTCAATTAGTCTCCTTTCCCTTTTTTACAATGTGTGTTCCAAAATTCTAATTCTTTCAAAATTTCCCTTTGTCTAAGCTCTCTCTCTCTCTCTCTCTCTCTCTCTCTCTCT